>NC_060287.1:29034991-29334991 GCF_021613505.1 Equus quagga | reverse complement strand
GATATTTGAGTGGCAGTTTGGCTGGATATATATTTCTAGGCTCTAAGGTCATTTCCTTCAATATTTTTTCAAATATTGAAAAGTGTGCTCCATTGTCCTCCTGCATCCACTGTTGCCGTTGGGGAATCTGCTGTCAATCTGATTTTGGTTCTTTGTATGAATTACTCTTTTCCTCTAGAAGCTTTCAGAATTTTCTTTGTCTTTGATAGTCCCATAATTCACTATAAAGTATCCAGGTGTGATTCCCCCCCCCCCCTTATTTTTTCTCTTTCTTGTTCTATAGGCTGTTTCATTCTAAAGTATTTCATTTTTTTTTTTTTTAATTCTAGGAAATCTCTGTCCCTTATTTCTTCACCTATTTCCTCCTTTTCATTTTATTCCTCTGTTTTTCTGAGTCTGATTATCTGGATGTTGGCATTGAAACCTAAATCACTCATATTCTTTTGCTTTTCTTTAATATTCTTCTTTTGGTCCTTCTTTTAAAGGATTTCCTCGATCTGGATTTCCAGTTCACCATTTTGTTTTCAAGTTGCATCCGTGCTGTTATTTATTCCCGTCAATGTGCTCTTTACTTCAATTACTGATATATTTTATTTCTTATGTGTGGGTTTTTTTTTTAATGTTTCCTTATTATTGTTTCGTTCTCTCTTATTTCTTAATACTTTATTGAGCTGGTTTTGACTTCTTGGACTTGAACAACATTTCTTCTTCTGATGGAATCTGTAATCCAGTATTTGTTTTTGTCTGTTTGTCTTGGAAATGGCTATGCTGCTCAAATGTCATTTGCTGTTTTGACTTGTGAGCTGGGTGGGGCTGGGGGATGGGAATTGGCGTCTCTGTCAGGCAATATTTATGGATGAAGACTGGACTTTGGTCCACATTTGGCCCAGGGAGATGGGTGGGTACAGATAAGTCCCAGACCCCCCTTGCCACCGTCAGTCAGTCTGTTGAACAAACTCCCCGGGTCACCTCTCCATCCTTTGCCCTGGGGATAAACAATTCAGGAAGAGAGTTCTTTGGATTGAGATTCCCTTGGCCTGGTGCTATGGAAAGGGAGGTGTCAGAGAAGGAAAGTAACTGCCTGGGGTTTGTCTTTTCCCACCTGTTTTTCTCAGCTCCTCACAAGCGCAGGACTTCTGAGATGCCTGGATTTTTCTCCTGGGGACATCTGGACCACAGCTCTGAGTCAGCATCGGTTTGCCCTTAGTGTTGATGGGGGAGGAGCAAGCGCAGAGCCCGCAGTTTCTTTTCTTTCCACAGCCAGTTCACCAAGTCCTGCTTCTGGTCAAAGCGGCCCCCTCCCTTCACAACAGCCCCCCTCCATCCGCCAGAGTTTTCTCACAATTTTATCAGTTCTCCTTCTATAGTTCCTCCTGGGTTTCTCTCGTGAGAGTCAGCACTCTTGCTGATTCAGCATCTTAATTGAAAGTAGAACTGGAATCCACTTTTTTTTCCTGAGGAAGAGTAGCCCTGAGCTACTGCCAATCCTCCTCTTTTTGCTGAGGAAGACTGGCCCTGAGCTAACATCCATGCCCATCTTCCTCTTCTTTATATGTGGGATGCCTACCACAGCATGGCTTGCCACGCAGTGCCATGTCCACACCCAGGATCCAAACCAGCGAACCCTAGGCCACTGAAGTGGAACGTGTGCTGCGCCACCAGGCTGGCCCCGGAATCCACTTTATAGGATGTTTACTGAGTGCTACTCTGCTAACCACTGTGCTGGGTGCCACAGAGCCCTCAGTGAGCGAGGCTGGTCCATTCCTCACTTCACACAGTTGCTTTCAGAGCAGTGAAGAAAGACATTAAATAGGCAGTTTCACGGCCAGTTAATTCATGGCAATTGTGACCAGTTCTAGAAAGGAGACAGACTAGGAGCCTTGAGAATGTATGGGAGACTCATCCTAGCGGGTTAGGGAAGGCTTCCTCGAAGAAGTGGCATTTGAACTGATCCTGAGATACTGGAGAAATGCTAGCATTAGCCACTGGGAGGACGAGAGTTGGTGGGTAAAAGATAAAGGCGGGTGTGTAAGACAGAAGGGCACTTGCTAAGGTGGGATTTTTTTTTAATTGTTTGTAATTAGAGTTAATTACAAAGTAGAGGTTTGATCAACATAATAAAATGTTCTTTTTAAAAATACAGTGATTGGGTAGTTTATTTATTTAAAAGCTCAGAAACAATAAATCCATTTTTTGCTGATAAGTCTCAATCGTTTCTTAAGTAACAAAAATAGCTATTTTGGGTAAAAACAAAACTATCATGGTAGCTGGCACATACAGTGCCACTGAGGAGGGGCAGGAGGCCACCCGTGGCTCAATAAACTGAACAAAGGGTGAGAGATGCTAGAGGGGCAGACAGGGCCTTCTTCACGGGCAGCGATAGGATTTGGGGCTGGATTGTGAGAGCAGTGGGAAGCCACTGGAGAGGGTAAGTAGGAGAGTGGCAGGATCAGAGTTGTCGTTTTAGAAAATGACTGTCACTGCAATGAGGACAGACAGTCGGAAGCAAAGAGATCTGTGAAGCAGCTACTGCAGGCGTCCGGATAGAGATGATGGTGGTGGAGAGTGGGTGCTGGCAGTGGATGTGGAGGAAGGAGGGGCTGGACTTCGTAGGACCTGGGGACTGGATTGGATGCAGAAGCCCAAATGGTGATGCTGAGCGTTGACGAATGATATCTTGGAGGAGGAGCAGATTTGTAGGGGAGATGGGGAGTTGAGTTTGGACACGTTGACTTTGACCTGCCTGTTAGATGTTTAAGTGAGATGCCCGAGCTGGGGAGAGAGGTGTGGCTAGGGAGTCACTGGCCTGCAAATGGTACCCGAATCTGTGGGAGTGATGTGGCTGCAGTGTTTCTCAGTGCAGGGAGAGTATTGAACCTGGAGGTGGACTGTCTTTTTGGTGACATTGTCCTCTGGCTTCTCTGGCCCCCACCCACTAAATGCTGGTAATGCAACCTCCACCCCATCGTTGTGACAACCCCGAATTGCCCTCACGCGTTTCCCAATGCCACCTCCCCTTGAGAACTCGTAGCCTACAGAGAGGATACAGAATGAGAAGAGGAAAACCTAGGACAGATTCTGAACACCGAGGTTTTGTAGAGAAAGAGGAGCTGGCAAAGAAAGCTGAGAAGAAGTGGCCAGAGAGACATGAGAACTACCAGGAATGCGCCGTGTCAGGTGGAAGCCGAGGGAAGAGAGTAATTTTAGAAGAAGTGGGAGGTCAATTGTACTGAGTGCTGATGAGAAGTCAAGTGGAGACCCAACATGTATCTGTTGCATTTTAGAGCCTGGAAATCAATGAGGATCTTCGGAACGCTGGGTCCATGGAGTGTGGGTGAGGGTGTCAGCCAGGGTGAGGTGGTTGGAGAAAAGGGAGAGGAAGACAGCCGGGGGGGGGGGGGGACGTCCGTGAGCACACCTATGCGTGTGCATATACATATATTCATTCATGGCGGCTGCACGTCCTGGATTTTCTAGGACAGTAGCATTGAAAAAAATTTAATTCTTTCTCACAAAGCCAATTAATTAAAAATACACTTTAGTAGAATTAAACTTTAGAATTTTGTCATAATTTTCAGACAAATCAGAAAAATGATCCACTTAAGACTCCTCGTCATAGTTTTAGTTGAGAAAAACTTCTTTCTTGTTTTTAAGAAACAAACCCAACTAACACTGAATATTCCAGTGATGCTGTCATCACTCAGGAAACTTCTGATACCCTGGCCAAGGACTGAGCTGTGGCTTTGCGGGAAATTTCAGAAGCAGAATTCCCACACGTTTTGAGCAGTGGCCCGTTGCTGACACAGGCTTCTGTGAGGAAAAGCAAAGAATGATGTTGGCCTGAGGGCTTCTGAAATGATTCTTAGGAGGGTGAGTCACTCTAATACTGTAGGCTTGGTCCTACTCAAGCCTGTTTGAAAGAGGAGGAATGATCAGCTGGATTTAATATTAACCAGGAAGAATTGGTAGAGAGGACAGACAATTCAGCTTTCCCTGAGTCATCATCTGGCAGATTCGGTCCCGGCTGTGGGCGTCGGATATGATCTTTACTTTTCAGTCTGTAGTTTCTTAAGTTGCTTCATTCTGTACTTCCGTGTCTGAATCACTCAACATGATTGATTCTCTCTGCCCCGTATTTATGGTTTCTCCTATTTCACAGCTAGTTTGAAGAAAAGTTGTAACACAGTACACACAAACACACCCCAACAAGTCAGTACTAATCCCCACCACGCACCATGTGCTCTGCTGGTTTTATTCTATTCCATTCCATTCCATTCCACTTCTTCCTTTCCTTTAATGCTGTCTGAGACTCAGGACAGAGATTTCATGACCCATGAGTAGGTCTCAGGCCGCAGCTTGGAAGCATTCGTTTGGAGGAAGAAGGAGAAAACCCACAGGCCACGGTAAGCGAAGGGGTGATTGAAAACAAGAACCGATGAGGTCACCTCTTGGGTTCACAGGAGTCATGCCAATGCCGTGAGAGGCCCTCTCCTTCCAGCTCTCCTCCGCATTCTTGGCCGGGGCAGCCACAGAGGTGAGGTGGCCTCGTGCCATAGCTGTGTCCCAGGCAGCTGTGTCCCTCTGTGACCCTGCTCAGAGGTCAGCCGTAGACAGCACGGCTGAGCCCCGCTCCACAGTGGCCTGTGGGCCTCCTTTGCCTCCCTCCAAGTCAGGGTTTTCCAAACTGAAGTTTGGGACCTATTCGTGGGTTCCAAATTTAGCGAGTCTCAGACATCATTAGAAAAGAAAAAAAGAAAGGGAAAGACATGGACTAGAATAGAATAAGAAAAGTAGAATAGAAAACAGCAGAGCACATAGTACACAGGAAGGACAAGTATCGACCTGTTTCAAGTGTGTGTGTGTGGTGAATGGTGTGTGTGGTGACTGGTGTCTGTGGTGTGTGGTATGTTATATGTGGGGTGTGCATGTGGTGAATGGTGCATGCGTGGTATGTGGTATGTGTGAGTGGGTCATGCATGTGATATAGATGTATTGGATTGTAATCAGAAACGGCTTTAGAGCCAGCCCTGATGGCCTAGTGGTTAAAGTTTGGCGTGCTCCACTTCGGCAGCCCAACGTCAGTTCCCGGGCACAGAACCACACCACGTGTCTGTCAGTAGCCATGCTGTGGGGGCAGCTCACACAGAAGGACTAGAAGGACTTACAGCTAGGACATACAACCATGCACTGGGGCTTTGGGCAGGAAAAAAAACCCCAGGAAGATTAGCAACAGAGGTTAGCTCAGGGCGAATCTTTCCCAGCAAAAAAAAAGAAATGGCTTTAGCCCAAGGCCAATGAAGCTTGGACTTCAGGGCCCCAGCCCCTTGCAAAGCCCTGTACCTATTACAGTGTTTGTAAGGCTCTATCGTATTATTTTTCTCTCACTTGCTTTCCACAGAGCAGCCCCACCATTTCGCTGATAGGTAAATTTGGTCCCTCTGCTCCCCTGCATAAGCCCTCCTGGGCTCCCACTGCCCTTGGAATAAAATGCAGACTCTTCCACTGGGCCCACAGGCCGCCTGTTCCTGTGCCTGCTTCCTGCTCCAGTCTTATTAGGGCCTCTCCTCACCCCACTCCCTGCTCCTCCTATGCTCAATTAGCGTCCTGCCCTCAACGCGTCCTTTGCCTCTGTGGGGGTTTGCATGCAAATGCTGTTCCCTGACCCCCCAGAAGACTCTTCCACCTCTTTTCTGGCTCCTCCTTACCTTCCTGGATTCAGCTGTTTCTTCCTCCAGGAAGCGCTTCCCTTCCCCAAGTGTGGGCCAGGTGACCCTCCTGTCAAGTCCACGGCATCCTATACTTCCACCTTGATAGCACTGTGACACCCTCTGGAGGTCTGACTTGTCCCCACGCTGTGTGATTCCCCGCCTTGTCCCGTGCCTGCCATGCAGCAGCCCCTCCTGCCTTCTTACCTGGCACTGGATGCTGCTGTACCTGCTCACCACCCACTGTCATCCCTCACAGCAGCCTCAGTGGTCAGAGCTGTTACTGTAACCACAGGACCAGGAGCAGAACTTACCACCCCAACATACGCCTCTCTGGCACAAGGATTATTTAGAGCTGATAATTATTAAGAAACAGCAGACACGGGAAAGCTCTGAAAACCTAGGAGAAGTTACCCTTTGGTAAGGGAAATAAACATTTAGAAGAGAAATCTCCATTTGCAACGGTGTCTCTGTCTCTGCCAGGAAGAGAAAGATCCTATAAACCTCTAGACACTCTTATTGACGGCGAAGACAATGGCTTGCATAACAACTTTACCCCTGTTTACCATAGTTTACCTGGTCACCGTCATTGACTGACCCCATGTCAACAACAGGATGTTAAAGCTGTTTTTTAGGGCAGCGAGCCAGCCAGGAACATGTATGGAAGAGAAAATTTGACCTGCCAATTGAAACTCATCCTATGAGCACATCTGCGTACCAGCCTGCCCTCTATGATCCCTTAAATTATACCCTACACCTTGGATGGGCAAGATAAATTTGAGAGGTTGATCTGTCTCTGTGCTAGTTGACCTCGCAATAAAGCCTTTCTTTTCTCAAAAGCTAGTGTGCCATGGAGTTGGCTTCTGTGTGTGTTGGGTGGCAAGCCCTTGCTCAGTAACACTATCATGTCCCCAGTTTTACAGATGAGAAAACAGAGGCCCAGAGAAGTTAAGTAACTCACTCAAAGTCACACAGTAAATGGTGAAGCCACGATTCTAACCTTAGGGTCTAGCTTCAGAGTCCCCTTTGTGAACACAATGCAGAAGGCATTCAGTGAGAACTGGTTAGATGTATTGTTAAGAGAATAGAAAGTTAAAAGCTATATGTCACCTTAACTGATCTTTCAAAAGGGTGGATCATGTTGCAGAGAATTCAGGGGACTCCCTAGGTGGGGTTGGGAATGACAGGTGGCATGGGGACTGGGGGGCACTGGATTTCCCTGCAAATGCCCACCGGAGTGCTGTGGGGGCTAGAGGTAGCCTGGGGGTGGAGGAGGTCCAGGATGGAGGATGGGGCTCCAGTGAGGTGGGTGCAGAGTGGGAGAAGAGGAGAGAGAAGGGGAGCAACTCCCCCCACCCCCTTGGGGCACAGGGAGAACCAAAATATCAAAGCACATATTGTGAGGCTGTTTGCTGTGGAATATGTGACGTAACCTTTGACCATTGCACCCACCCCCCCCACACTCCCCCCCTCCACCGCCCAATACATCATTATCCAGAGTGCTCACAATGCTTTGCTTGTGTGAGCGGGTCCTCTGGCAGAGCTCAAAGAAATCCTCAGATCGTACTGGCATAAAGAGAGGGAGATTCTAAGGACCCGGGGCCAGTGAGCTCACATCCTGGGTCGAGATATTGACAGATCCGGGACTATCACACTTGGATGGTGACAGGGGCCCAGCTGACTTCCAGGTCCTGCAACAAATGGCTGAGTGAATCAGCGTTGATTCAGAACAACCTGGTATTTCGTGGAACGGCGGGTCCCACAGCCCGAGGGGATGGAAAGCCTCTCCCACCTTTGGACTCAGACTATGGCTCTGAGTCTCTTTCAAACAGTAAATGAAACCTCCAATGTGCTGACATGCCCCATGAGATGAGTAATCTCACGTAAGGTAAGTGCACTTCAAGCAAAGACTCCTGCTTTAAGCAAAGACTTGTTCTTTTCTGGTCGCATCTACTGCACCGGGGGTGCTAATGGTGTGTTTTGCATAAAATCTCTGATACACGAATGCATAAAGAAGTATATACAACAATTTTCTAGTGACGTTTACTTGCAATTAACGGATTATGGAGTCAGACAACTGGTTACTATTGAGATGCATTTGCTCATTCTTGAGACAGCTCTTTAGACCGGCAGACCACATTTTGGGCCTGCAGGGTGAGCTCCGTGGTGGGCCTAGGGGCCGTTAGCCTGACGTCTCAGGAACTTGTAACACCCTTGTCCTGGCTCCGACGCCCTGAGTCAGGGGCGTCGTGGACTCGGCCCTGTTTGCCTGGGGAACGGAGGGTGCTCGGTTGAAGTCAGATTGCTGTTGTCTACCTGCAGGATCGACGAGGCCCACCAGGCCCGAGGAGGCTTCCTAGTGCGACCCCAGGCTGCCAGAGCGGAACTACCCCCGCCTTGGGTGCACGGAGCTGAGGCGGGAGAGGGGATTCAGGAGGGAGGAGAGAGCCTATGGCACTGGGCTTGACGATGCCTGGGAATGCTCTGACTATCCTGGCTTCAGCATCTGCAACTCCCCACTGGGGACTTTGGGAACCCCACCTGGCCTCCGCAGACGGCTGCCAGCTGCCCTGCTTGTGTCCTGACCGCATCGTTTCCCTTCTGTATCTTTAGATACGTGAGCGCGCCTGACGTTACCAAGAGGTGCCTGGGTCTGGGCTTTCTATCAATCTGAGCACACCACTGATGTGTACCGATATGGCAAGGGAACAAAGGCCTTTGAACTTCAAAGACTGTTTATTTTTTTGTGTGCGTATGAGAGGAAGATTGGCCCTGAACTAACATCTGTTGCCAATCTTCCTCTTGTTGCTTGAGGAAGATTGTCGCTGAGCTAACATCTGTGCCAGTCTGCCTCTATTTTATGTGGGATGCTGCCACAGCATGGCTTGATGAGTGGTGCTATGTCCGCGCCCAGGATCTGGACCCACGAACCTTGGGCCGCTGAAGAAGAGCACACAAACTTAACCACTACGCCACCAGTTAGCCTGGAGGCCTATTATCATGGGAGTAAAAATAACATAGGTGATCTAATTTTTGGAAAACAGTGGAAAAACATTTAAAAATATACATTTTTTTCAAAGCTAACAAAATTGAAAACAGGTGGCTGTTATGGGCCGAACTGTGCCCCTGAAAAATTCATATATTGACGTTCTAACCCCTAGTAGCTCAAAATGTGACTATATTTAGAAATAGGGCCTTAAGGAGGTAAACAAGGTAGAATGAGGTCATTAGGGTGGGCTCTGATTCAGTAGGACTGGTGTCCTTATAAGAAGAGGAGATCAGGACACAGACACGGAGAGAAGACAGCCGTCTGCAAGCCAAGGAGAGAGGCTGCAGAAAGAGTCAACACTGCTGGCACCCCGATTGTAGGCTTCTGGCCCCCAGAGCCGGGAGAGATCAAATTCCTATTGTTTAGGGCACCCAGTTTGTGGTACTTTGTTACGGGAACCCTAGCGGACCAACCGTGGCCATCTTGTTAGGATCTGCGTCAACTTTTATGCTAGGGAACAGCTCCCTCTGGTGGCTCTTTAAGTTTAAGGCCAAATGCCCTGGAAACAAGGAATTCTGCGTTTGGACAGCACAGAATTAAGAAGAAAGCACTTCGATGCTTCTTTATAAAATCTCTTATAAAATATAGACTGTAGAATCTTTATAGAATTTTTCATGGAATCCTTCACCTGGAATCAGAGTTGATATTAAAATATTCAGCAACGGGAGTGGCTCCTCCCTGCTGTGCCCAGTGTGGAGGCTGGACGGGGAGGAGGTGGCGGGGAGGGTCCTGGGGGAGGGACTGAGTGGCCAGGACAGTGTGGGGCGCAGTGGGGGGGGGGGGAGCGACGATGCACCAACCCACGTGGAAGATGTTGCTGTGCTGGGCGTCTGGCTGAAGATCAGTTTATAATCATATAAAAATAGTTTCCTACACTTCCTGATAAAACCGAAAATCTGTAACTTAGTCTGGTGCTCTGGAACAGTCCGCACGCAAGTCCTCTCTGCTAAGCAGGAAATCACTGTCGTGCTGTGGTTTGGCACAGCGACCGCAAGTCAGACTCATGCTGTTCACCCCGCTCTCCTCCTGGTGGTCAAGCTGCGTTGCTAAGCCTAGAACAAGACAGCAGGTCTGGAGACGCAGCCCGGTGCATCGCTCGCAGTTCGAGTGCTAAGCTTTCCAGCACTTTCAGCCTGCATGATTGCTACGGTAATTTGTGCCCCCAAAGCTATCATGAAAATGGAAAAATCAGCCCCTAGAACAGTGCTTGGTACACAGAGTAGGTGCCCAATAAATATTTTTTCCGAATGAGTGAATGGAGATTAGACACCATGGCGGCCTGTGTTGCAAACTTGGGTGGCCCCTGGCTACTCTAGATGGTCTCGACAAAGTGAGGACTCCGTCTGTTGTACAGTCTGGGGAAGACAAGAGCACATTTCTGCAACATGCACAGAGCGCACCTCTTCTAGACACAAATGAGAAAAGTCGGGGTGAAAGCACAGAAGAGGCTAGCCTGTCCAGACTCAGCCTCCACGACCCAGTCTTATAAGAGGACCTGGCCTTTGACAGAGGGACTGTCCTGCCATGTCCAGGCTGCATGAAGGGGAGAGTGTGGTCAAACCATTCCCCTTAGAAGGACAAAGTAGCTTCCACCGACTCTGAACTTGGACCTCCCATTCATTCGACCAGTCACGCCTTCAGGAAGCATTGACTGAGCGCACCCTGTGTGCCGGCGCGTGCAGGGGATACGCCAGTGAGCGCGGGGGACACAGACCCTCCTTTCTGGGAGCTTGAGTGCTCATGGGGAGGAAGACAATTTCACAAGGGCCTGGAATTGTGATGAGGCTAATTAGGGAGAAGTATAGGGTGCCAGGGCAACAGGAGAATGGAAAACCAAGCAACTTCCAGCTGCGAGGACCTGGGAGGGCTTACCTGAGATGGTCACCTCCGGGGGAGACCGGAAGGAGGAGGGGAGAGGGGCTTGTGAGGAAGCATTTCAGGAAGACAGGACAACCCGAGTCAAGGCTCCAGGCAGCACGCACACCCGACAGGACTCAAATCCAGCTGTGGGGCTGTGGGTGGGACCCGGTTCCCACGGAGGCCACCTCTGCTTGCCAAGACCACACCTGGGCTGCGCCAGCCTGGAGGGTATGCCTTGTCCAGACTCGCACAAAGTAGCCTTGTGGGCTGGCAGGTCCCAAAGCCTGGCTCATTTGAGAAACTGAAAGTGCGCCAACTCACCAGGAGTAAAGCCTCTTTGCCAGTCACCAGCTGCTCCTCATTTTGAACTGTCCTCATCTTCACCTCTTTACCTACAGGTACCAGACTCTCTGTCCAGGTAAAACCACCCTCCATCCATCGACCTTGTCCCTCAGGGAGATGTCATTTATCCCTCTGCATAAATTCTCACCTCCTCTGGCTCCAGCCAAATGCCTCACTGCTTACATTCCATTAGAGTCGCCCAAGGCCTTGGTTGGTTGTGGCTGTCACTCTACGCCCAGTGCATGGCACATAGTAGGTGTGCAATATAATGTGTAGTTGAGTGAATCTGTTTTCAAAAACATGGGGACCTTCCTATGGGAACATCTCTTACTCTGCCCAAATGCAGTCCTCACTGTAACATCATTTAGCACTCACTTCTGTGCATGCATCGAAGCTGACTCAAACTCTTCATGTCTAACATTCCATCTCTCTGAAGCTACATCAGCCCTCCAGCCTCCACCAAGAACAAAAGAAAGCAGCCTCAGAACACAATGCATGGAGGAGCACGCTCTGGATGCTGCAGAGGCAACCCTCAGTGCTCTCTCCTAGCTTATTAACTCTTATTTTAAGCACAATGATAACTAATACTAATTCTCTGTTGTCATAGCCACCTGTAGATTAGAAATTATAAAAAGATAGCATGGGTGGGGCTGGCCCCGTGGCCGAGTGGTTAAGTTCACGCGCTCCACTGCAGGCGGCCCAGTGTTTCATTGGTTCGAATCCTGGGCGCGGACATGGCACTGCTCGTCAAACCACGCTGAGGCAGCGTCCCACATACCACAACTAGAAGGACCCACAATGAAGAATATACAACTATGTACCGGGGGGCTTTGGGGAGAAAAAGGAAAAATAAAATCTTTAAAAAAAAAAAAGATAGCATGGGTAATTGAGGGTGGGGCGGAAAGAGGGAAAAGAGGAGGCTAGCAGAGTTAGAAACATGAATGACATTGACAAACGACAATGGATGGCTAATCTACCATCATCATTATTGGGCTTGAGAAAGGTCTTACCAGGTTCCAATCAGGATTAGCTCAGCCACTGCTGCTGCTTTTGGGGCTCGCTGCACAACACTCTTCCAGAGACATATGCCAGGCAGACGGTTCTGCTTTTCTGTTCCAATTCATCTTTGGTGGTTCCCTCTGTAGTGTGACCATCAGCCCCAAGCCAGGCTGACTCCCTTCTATTTCTTCCTCCTCAGACTCAGCTTCTGAAACACCATAGAACCGACACTGTCAGTTTTGATTATCTGAAAAAGCTGGATAACAACCATGGAGCATTTTTTTCTCAACTTCTAATTAGCTGCAACTTGGTGATCACTCAGCCCTAAATAACATAATTTCCTCTGAGCCTAAGAAGATGCTTAAAATTGAGAAGTTCCTGGCTTACACAATATGTTATTCTTTTTTCTTTTCCTGGCATCTGCCTTGGGGTTGAGATGTCATGTCTTAACTTCTCCTTCCCCAAAGGGTCAACCCAACTCGTGTGTGGTTCCTTCTGAGTCTTTTCCTGCCCCACCCACAATCCAAAGTTCACAGACACAGCTCCCATCTCCGTCTCAGGCTGGCTCCTTCCTCGATTCTGTCCTAAAATGACTGAGCTGTCGTCTCAAATAAGTCCAATCACCCCAGCGTGTATAATTCCTGTTTTCTGCATGTAGGTCATATCTTTGTTCCCTAACACATCAACAAATATTTAGTGACTTTGTACTTCTGTGCCCAGTATTCTGTAAAGTGTGGTGGGAGATACAAAGACTGGAAACTCCAGTCTTGCCAACTAGAGTCATCTAAACATCCATGAGTACAGGAAAGCACGAGGTACGCAGCCCAGAACACTGCAGCACCAAGCAATGGCTCCTCGTCTCTCTCCTCCGTGATGCACAGGAACCGTGGTCTTTCCAGTTGTGATGCATCCTCCTGGGCTAGCAGTCGCCCCACGTCTTTCCCAATCAAGAAAACCTATGGAATTTGAGGGGGGGGGATATTATCAAAGAGACACTCAAATCTCTACTCTATTTCTCAGAAGACTCAGCATTTAGAAACAGTAATACTTAGTAACAAATCACCATATCACACCTTACACAGAGCCAAGCCTCGGCTGAGGATGGCTGCAAAGATAGGGCTATCTTCTGCAGATAGATCGTACTTCAAAGAAATAAGCCGAGTTTTGGAGCTACCTTAATTGCTGATTGCAACTGGCAGAACAACTCTGTGCTGAGAGATAAGCTTTTGGAAAGGGGAAGTTGCTGGTACAGTCTCATGGTTGATTGTGGTCCACCCTTACTCAGGAGGACCGCGTGAATGTGTGTGTCTGCACATTCGAGCTCCAAGGCCAGAGCTGTCACTCCTGGGTCTCTCTGCTTCTGAAATTCCTTGTGTCAAAACAGGGGGAATCTTAATTCCTACCTCGCAAAGGCTGTTGTGAAAATTCAACTAAAATAATTTTCTGAGACCCCTCAGCACTGTGCTGGCGTTAAGCAGCTGCTTGATAAATATTTGCTGGGTGGAAAGAATGGTATTTACTTAAGAATTTGTTACATAATTTTTCTTGATAAAAATAGATGAGTGATAACTCCAAGTAGTTATCGTGTTGAAATAGGAACGGGTGGAAACTGTTGTAAGTGGAATTCCCTAAAGAAGAGGTGAGCTCGTTATCATTGTCTCACAGGCTTCCGTTAATCCAGTACCTTCCTTGCTTCCCTTCCTTCTATCAGGAATTGTTCCGTGGGTGAGCTCCGATCGCAGGGGGCTGTCATAATTAGACCAAGGTCATGCATCTGTCCCCTGTGGGCCAGTTATCTCAGCTTGGCTCCATGTCCATACACATTGATTTTAACCCAGCTGGCAGGCTCACAAATGTGTGACCACGTCCCAAAGGACACCAGGGGGAAGGGTTTCTGTGGATCTGGCAAATATCTCGTGTCTGCTGGAGAAGCAACTCCTCGGGCAGCTCTGTTATGCTCATCGTGACCTGAAGGTGGCGCTGTTTCTCAAGGAAGGAAGGCGTGGGGATGCTGGTACCCTGTTTTAAAACGGATGTGAAATGATAGACCATCATTTCAGATATAGACAGAGTTGGAGAGAATCTGCAACTCCCTCACTTTTCCATGCAAGCAAACTGAGACTCAGTGATAAAAAACTCTTGCTGGAAGTCACAACACAGGGGCAAGTCTAGCCTCGGGTATCTTGGATAATACACTTTTGCAGTTTTCACTATGCTAAGGATTTCCTGGTCCTGAAAGGCATCAGGCAATGAATAATGATTAAAACAAAGTTGAATGAATCATTGATACCTAAACTGGAGATATTGCCAAAGAATCAAATTGTCATTGAATTTCAAACATCTGTTACTCCTAATCGCAGGCCAGATTCAAGCTGTTTTGGTTTTTATTATAAAAGCCTTTTTATACATCTGTGGTTTAACAGATGATTTATTTTCTTTTTCTATACATCTGAAAGAAGCAAAATAATTGGTAGGAGTGGAATTTTATTCTATACTGACTTTTTTGTTTTGAAATGTAGGTAAGTAAGCACGATTTCTATTTAAATGATCATACTTGAGACAACATGTGGGCTTTTGTTATTTTTTTGTTTTTCTTTTGGTGAGGAAGATTCACCCTAAGCTACCATCTGTTGCCAATCTTTCTCTTTTTGCTTGAGGAAGATTGTCCCTGAGCTAACATCTGTGCCAGTCTTCCTCTATTTTGTATATGAGACGCTGCCACAGCCTGGCTTGATGAGTGGTGTGTAGGTCTGTGCCCGAGACCCAAATCCACAAACCCCGGACCGCCGAAGCAGAGTGCGCAAACTTAACCACTGTGCCACTGGGCCGGCCCCAACATGTGGGTTTTTAAAAGGTGCTCATGGATAGCAGCCTGGTAATGAAAATAATTCCAAAATAGCTATTTTTAACCCCTCTTGTAACTTATTGAAAGTGGAGCATATTACGGAGAGGGTGTGGCAGGTACATCCCCACAGGCATGTACAGAATAAGAATTCAATCTTTTAGAAGGTTTCTGTTGTGAAAATCACTTTTTTTTTTTTAAAGTAAGCTTTTGCTTACTCTCTGGGGATAGTGATAACTGAGGAAAGTGAGAGACGTGTCCTACGTTCTCAGGGTGGGGTTGTCAAGAGGAGGCCAGTGAGGGTCCTTTTGGGTGCCGGATGCCTGTCTTACAGAATTCAAGGTCGCTAAAAAGGGCAGGGCCTGTGCTTCTGCTCTTGGCACCGGTTAAAACTTCCCTTGAGATTCTGATGACACAGAAGCCATTCTCTCCGCGGCAGCAGCACCATTTCCCCTGTTTGTCTTGGAGAGTTGGATTTTATTATTCTTGCAGATGTTTTTTCCTTCAGAGCTAAGGGAGACCAGTAAGAACAGATGATTTCTGAAATATGGGTCTACTGGATTCGGCAAGACTGGGTTTCTACTTCCTGAAAAAATATTGTTCATCAATTAACTTAAATTTCCCCCCATTGCACCTTCCTGTGATACAACAGAACCGCAGAATCTTCAGGCTGTGATCTGCTCGTTATTTTTACCATTTATCCACCTCTCTTCAATGACTGCTCTCTAAATGGCTACAGCACATTGCCCGCGAGCTGGTTAGGAATGCTGACTCTCGGGTCCCACCTCGGACCCATGGGACCACATCTGACTCGACGGGGTTCCCCAGGTGAGCCGTGCGCCCATGACCGTGAGAGACTAGAACACACAGCTCTGTCAGGCGAGCTGAAATGACTGTAAACCTTCGACTCAGTTCAGTCTCTATTTTCATGTCAATGTTTTCTCCTGCCCCACATAGTTTCATTAGTGCTATTCCACAAATGTTTTTTTTTAAAGATTTTATTTTTTACTTTTTTTCCCCAAAGCCCCCCAGTACGTAGTTGTATATTCTTCGTTGTGGGTCCTTCTAGTTGTGGCATGTGGGATGCTGCCTCAGCGTGGTTTGATGAGCAGTGCCATGTCCGCGCCCAGGATTCGAACCAATGAAACACTGGGCCGCCTGCAGCGGAGCGCGTGAACTTAACCACTCGGCCACGGGGACAGCCCCCTCACAAATGTTTATTGAGACCCACGATGTGGCGAGCACTATTCTAAGGGCTCAGAACAAAGATGAAAATCCTTGGCCTCATGGAGCTGTGGGGGAGACAGAAAATACACTTTACTTATTTAAAATATATAGCATGTCATGTAGCAGTGATAAGCTAGGGCAGGGAAATAAGGCAGGGTAATGGGGACTGGAGTGAGCAAAAGGATGCGGGTGGATGGGATGGTCATGGAAGGACTCTCCCCCCAGAGGGCATCCGACCAGAGATGGGAAGGAAGTGAAGGAGGGGCCATGTGGGGGGCTTGGGGCCAACCTCAGCCACCCTCCTCTGAAGTCACTATGTGGGTCAGTGTGTGCCAGGGTTGCCAGATTTAGCAAATAAAAATATGGGATGCCCTGTAGTTTTGAAGTCGAAGTTGAAGTTGAATTTCAGATCAATAATAAACGTTTTTGGTATAATATACTAACTTCTTTTTTTGCTGAGGAAGATTCACTCTGAGCTAACATCTGTTGCCGATCTTCCTCCTTTTGCTTGAGAAAGATTCATCCTGAACTAACATCTGTGCCAATCTTCCTCTATTTTGTATGTGGGTCGCCACCACAGCTTGCCTCCAACAAGTGGCGTAGGTCCGTGCCCAGGAACCAAACCCTGGGCTGCTGAAGCAGAGTGCGCCAAACTTAGCCACTAGACTGCAGGGCTGGCCCATATTCTAACTTTTAATATTATAATAAATATATATATAATTTAGCACATTTACTAGTGTATAGCCTGTGTACTAAATTATAGCATACTTTAAAAAATATGTCCTGTGCAATATTTGGGACATATTTATACTAAAAAAATTTCATGGTTTAGCCAATATTCAAGTTTAACTGGATGTCCTGTATTTTATGTGGCAACTCTGTGAGACTAATGGCACTGGGGCAGACCATGGCCGGAGGAGATGGCTTTATCACCAGAATCACCATTTCTCCTCTCTGTCACCCTGCTCCCTGCCCCTGGGGCCCTAGCCAGGGGCACTAGGAGGCAGTGGCTGGCTGTGACCTTGTTGCATTATCCCCACATGTGACGCCTGGATGTGGTTCCCCTTGCCCTGTCTTCTGAAGTCGGATAAGAATTTCCTGAACGAACTACTACTCCTAAAAAATCTTTTCTAGAAAGAAAAACCACATTTTAGAATACCTCTAGGAATACATTGCATTGTGAATGTACACACGTCACCCATTGGAAAAAAACTGCTACTTGTTCCTTTGTCTGTCTAGTGTGTTTGCGAGAAACTCGTGGTTTATTTACAGACAACCTCCACACCATTTTCAGGTTTCCGAGTGCTCTTTTTGATGTGGGGTGTGCAGCAACCCCCCCCCCCCCCCCTTCCCAGAAGAGTCTGTGACACAACGTTTGTGTGTCTGTGCTCGGTCAAGCCGTGATCCTTCCAGATTTAAATAAGGGAAATCCTCCTCCTCTCCTTCATTTATTTATTTTAAAACGATACCAATTGGCAAGGAGGTGGCTACTGAAATCACAGCAGTGTTGCATCACTTTTCGTTAATTACCTTTTTGCACAGCTCAATCTTGAAAGGAAGTTTCTAGAACTCGAAGGGTTTATGTTTTCTAATTAGAGGGACGATGACTATAAACAGGCCACCTGACTTAGCTGAGATAAACTGAGGGGCCACTTTGACATCTCTCTGGAACACCTGCCATGACAAGTTAAAATAACCAATGGCACCCAACAAAACAAACTTTAGTTGCATTTCATAATAACAAGGCCCTCCAGCCGGAGGTTAGGAATACAGCTTCCTCTTTGCCTCCTGACTTGGGACCGCCCCATGTGGCAGCAGGCACGCAGCCGGCCTGTTGCAGCAAGTCTGTACGTCCTGAGCTGCAAAAGGGACAGATTCCTGGGGTGGGGCTGTAGTGGGCCCAACACAAGGATGACTTCTGCAGAAATATTCTGTGCAAGTAACATCAACACTGTGGACTCAGCTTCAGACAGTTTTAAATACATTGATTCTAAAGAACCCCCGGAGAGAACAATTTTCCCCAAGTAATTAGGAATATGCTTTCTCTTTGTTTCTTATGTTCTGCCTTCAGTAAAAAGTGAGAGGGCCTGTACGAAAAGAACTTAAGTTGCTGCTTAAATTAGTTTGCGTCTCTGTTGGAGGTGTCAATGAATTTAGACTTTTTTCTGCTCTTCTTCAGTGCGTTAGAGCATCTTTGTTGAACTAGCTGGTTTGCGATTTTGAAACTACTTTCAAAATTTGGGATAGCGACCTAAATTGTAGTGTGTGTGTGTGTGTGTGTGTGTGTGTTTTGCATTTGTATTTTTCACATGCTACAGGCTTTCCTTCTTATTAATTATGGCTTGGATTTGCAAAACTGGGACCCTTTGTCAGACACTTCAGGATGAAATCCTCAATAAAAGTAAAGAACAGGAAAACCACTGCCAAACATCAAATGAAACCAACTAACCAACCCGCCACATAGGCAATAAAAAGAAGAAAGAAGAGCTATGTTTTAATTACTCACTGGGATATATCAGAATGAACTTGAAAAAATTTAACATAAAAGTCAACTTTTTAAACATAAAATTTAAGTAGGAAGATTAATGGCAACTTTTTTGTTTGTAAATATAGTTTTCACATTAAGTAACTTAGAAGTGAAATTATATATAATTTGCACATAAACTGTAGAAGTCATGCTGTTTATAGCAGTGGTGTATCTTTAAATATATTTGTTTTCTTACTAGAATAGTGATACACAGACATTCGAGGGGATTTAGGACATAGAGATAAGCAGAAAATAAACCACAGAAGAAGAAAAATAAAAACCACAGATAATTGTACCACGCAGAGAGGGCCTCTGTGAGTTTTAGTGTACATCCTTTCAATCCTTTTTTCTATATGTATTTATTTTTTAAAAATGGTATTGCCCAGGTCTGTTGAAAACAGTCATTTAATTTGCGTATAATATGAGGAAGGGAGGAGAGTGGACTGGAGAGGAAGGAAGGTGGGGTTTTGCAACGACTCTGATAATAACATATGAAACAAAGAACTGTAGACAGACAGAAAGCAGAGTGCCGTGGTTTCTGCTGCTTTTATTTACGTCGTAGTAACAGTCCATGACACCATGAAATTCCCATCGTCAGAGTCGTATTTGTTTTTTGCATCAATTGAAAGCACGTTTCTGTACGATTTAAGAACGAAATAAGAATGAAAAGACTTTTCCTCTTAAGCTGTGATTAATTTCATTGGAAATTTCCATCCTTGATGTATTTGCACCTCGAAACCTGAGCCTGTGGATTTAGTGGTTAAGACTCGAGCACATTTTCCTCTTTGCTTTTAACAGACAAAAGCACTTGTTGGGAAATTTCTAGCTGCAAGCCTCCTCTGTTAGAAGCATGCACAAGGAAGGGGTAACTGAGAAGGCAACTGGAATAAACTTGCAACCAAGCCAGAGGCCGCCGGGAGAGCCTGCTGGGTTAAAAACCGGCTACAGCGAAACGTGCAGCAAAGGAGAGTGAGAAACCTCACGCATTCACCCAATCCCTCAAAAGAAACAGAAAAAATGACTCCAGGAAACAAATGTACTTATTCCTTAGCATCAGGAAGACTGGCAATGGTGCGCACGCAGACAGACGCCGGCATTAACACAACAAGAACGAAAATAGCTGTGCGTTTCAGCCGGGTGTGTCACCATATTGTCCTCAACATGAGGATATTAATTTCACAGTTTTTGTAGATAAGTTTAAACATAGGAACATGTCGCAAATAAGCAGCAATCTCCTCGAGGCTACGTCAGCTGGGATTTCACCGTCTGCAATTTTTAAATTCAGCGGGGTCCCGAAGGGCCAATCAATATTGGTGGCAATTATTCTTAGTACACAGTCCAAATGAAATGGGTGTGTGTTTTTCTTTTTCTTTTTTATCAAGGTGGGAGATTGTGATATAGAAATAAACAAATTCCCTTGTGGATGGCAATTGGGCTGCCTGACAGCTGCAGCAAGGCTGCTGTGGGTCCTATGCCTGTTCCTCGGGAACAGCCCCATAATGACCCCATTATTTTAACCCCTCAACGTGAGCTGTGTTTGATAGCTGGCTCAGAAAAACCTAGCGTGTGTCAAACAAAGAGAGAATGAAAAAAAATAATAAATAAACAAGCCGGGAGAACCTCCCAGAGCAGCTGCCAGGAGCATTACCCTATACACAGGTTTTATTTACACCCTCGTGTCTAAGCCACCACCTCAGAGGGCCAGTCCTCGGGACACAGGGATGTTTTCCCGAAGCACAGTGAGCGAAAGGCAGTGAAAACTTTTTTTTTTTAATTTCTAAAAGGCAGATAGTGAATTACGTAAATCCCTAGATTTTATCCTTTGAAATGTTATTTTTTAAAAAAATTTTTGTTTATTTGGGGCAGTTTTGGGGGCTCAGAGGTGGTAGTGAAGGTGGGGAATGAGGTTCAGAAAATTGGAGGAGAAGTGGGCCTCCAAATGACCGTTCAACATCCTTTTCCTGGTGGGGCCCAAGTTTAAGCTAGCTGGCTCTGGCCGTGAGGGATCTGGACCGCAAGATGAACAAGACCCAGCCATCAGAGGAGAGGCGTGGGACACAAAAACGCACGCCGTTACAACCAATTCAGACTGGAGTGTAGTTGAGTTTCCGAATCCTTGGAGTGGAGCTTCTTTTGTCCTCAGCTCAAACCCAAATTGGGCTTTTTATCCTGTTTTGCTTTTTATCTAATCACTTAAAATGTCAGAGTGTCAGGAATCTAAAATTATGCTAATGTCATTTTATGTTAGTCGATACAAAAAAAACCCCAAACCAAAACCGTGTGCTCTGTTTCTACCTGTGTTTTCAAACCTCCAGGTCTCCTAAAAAAATGTGACAAGAAATGGAAAATTCTGGAAAAGAGCCAAGGATGCAAGCAGAAAAGGCCCATAATAAAAACAACCTGGTGGTTCTTTCTATAAACCCCAAAGCCCATTAGCCACTTTGGAATTGGGGATTTTTTTTTCATGGAATTTGGTTATTTTTCTCTTGCTTTGAAATAAAAACTGGAATGAACGAAAGGGAAATTTTAGGAGAGTTTTAAGGTCATGAAAATCGATCTGCCCTTTGAAAGTTCCAGGTACACGTGCGTTATCATCTATAAGTTGGAGGGGTCTGCAGGAGGGGGGTGAGGCTCAATGTACGAACAGAACTGAGTGCTATCAAGTTTAAGACGGTATTTAATTCTTTCTTGTCTAAAAAAAAGGGGTAGGAATGAGGTCTTGGTTCACTTATAATTCTGTGCTGCCTGTTTGTAATCACATTTCTTTCTTTCAGTTTCTCTCCGAGAGTGGATCAAAGTTCCCAGGGACTGGCGGTTAGAAGTCCGTATTCGAAAGCTCAAAAATCTTTTGTTTCCTTCCCCTTCCTGCCCCACTTTGAAAATGTTCTAGAAGAAAGGTTCCTGATTGCAATGGTGATTTGTGGTTAATATCATTAGACTTCTGGTTTGGATTAATGCTGCTAATTAGTTTCTGTCCTTGACTTTTTCCAATTAAAGCATCGAGGCCTTGGTGCTAAACACCTGGGCAGATTACCTAATTAGATGACAGAAACATACACAGCCGTTCGCAGGTAATTATTTTAACTTTCACTGCTTGTTTGGTATTAAACGCACCGATGAAAAGGGCGTCTTTTCTACCCTACCAACCACAGAACGTCAGCTCCTGGGCCAGGCAGCTTACACTGCTGCTGCTTCTAAATACACAACGTGGGGTCTGTTTGCGGTGACATGGGCAGAAGCGACCCATTTGGTTCTTTTCCCTCCCAACATAGGAGAAAATGCCCATGCTAGCGGCCACCGCTGTGTCCCCCATGTTTCCCTTTGAGAAGGCAGTTTCCTTTGATGAGCCAAGTCAGACCTGGACTCCCTCTTGGGGCGTGCAACGCTCTCGGGCCTTCTTGGAAGCGTGCTTGTCCGTCTCGGTGTTGAATAACGTTGGGGGAGCCTCATTGCTCTAAAGGCGGGGGGTATTCTCTTTTTTTAGAATTCAGAATGGAAAACCCAACTTCCGTGCTTTCCGTTCTTAAAAAAAAGGAGAAGACTGAAAGCTCCTGGGACCCTCTCAGCCGTGAGAGCGGCGCCATGGATCAGTCTGTGCTCACGGGAAGGGTCAGGCCCAGATGGAGCTGAGCAGCAGGCGCCCGTGGTGAAGCCACCAGGGACCCAGAGAACATTTCTCCCTTTGAGGCGCACACAAGGAAATTTGTAACAAATCTCCATGCACTCTCCCAAGCAGCCTGTATAACCTCAGCCCCATCCACTCCCTCTGGACCACCCCAAGGACACCACTCACTGCGTTCTGAGCATCCGCTGGCCTTCCCTACCTTGCTTTTGCTCTTCCTGATTCTCCCTCCAGCCGCTCCTTCCACCACATCTCCATCCCTTGAGGCCCTCTTTCCCCTTTGGGGCCCATCCCCCATGGCTTCTCCAAAGCCTTTCCTAGAACGCTCAATTGATGGATTTCTCTGTCCTTGAAGACTTGTAGCTTTGTGTACCTCTCCTAGAGCCTCACTGCCTTCTGTTTCACATTAACGTAACTGGAGGCCCTACTGTAGCTCTCTGCGATTGTATCAGCCTCTGCATTCGTTTGCTCAGTAAGCGTTTACTGAGCGCTTTGCATGTGCAAGGCACTCTTCCAGGCGCTGAAGATTCAGGGACAACAGAACAAATTCCCTGCCCACATGGAGCTTACAGTCCACGGAGGACAGACAGCAAACAAGCAAACCCAAAGCTAGACATAATAAGGTCATACAGTGGTAACAGCTGCGAAGGGAAAACATCACGAGACAGAGAGAGATGAAGGAGCTAAGTCAGAAAATGATAATGACCACTCATTGAGCAAGTGCTGCTGTCATCGTTTCTCTCTGTTGATTTGTCTAATGCTCACAACAACTCTGTGAACTACGCGCCACTAGTAATCCCACTCTAGAGAAGGGAAATTGAGACCCAGAATGGTTAGGAAGCTTTTCTGAGGTTACACAGCTAGTCAATAGCAGCGTTGTGTTGCCTGGCTTCCAGGTTCACACTCTTGGCCAGCCCCTGGGCTCCTGAGCCTGGTCACCTTTCCTTGCCTCTTGTCACGGCCACACAGTGCCGAGAGCAGGACTCGGATGGCGTGGGCCCTGACGATGACCCTCGGGGGTCACACATCTATGGACTTCTTCCTCTGAAACCGCTCATGCACCTGTCCTTTCTTTTCCCTCCTGTCCTCCCTGCCAGAGACCAAGCCCGTGTGATCTTGGATCAGGATGCCCGGCTTCTGTGTTTCTCAGCTCTGGTCTTTCTGGTTTCCTGCAGTGGGGGAGCTCCCCAGGCCATTTGGCTCTGATGACAAGATGAAAACTCATGGGATGCCCCGCTCTCCCGAGCTGACTCCAGGGAACCCCAGCAGGGGGAGGGCCTGGTCAGGGGTGAGCGGGGCTGCTTAGGGCAGGCTGGGGGCAGCACAGGAAGGCCCAGCCATGGCTCAGATGCAGGCACAAGGCTGGAGGGCCTCTCCCTGCTGGGAAGCTCGTGGGCTCCTGGGAAGCCTGCCCCCAACCTGACCGGCTGTCCTCCGGTTGGGCCGAGTTGGATCACTGGCAGGTTAAGTCCTTGGCTAAGCCTCTGGAGGAGGTGTCCACAGGAACGCCCAGGACCCTGGGCTCCTGCAAGCATCCATTCCTTGTTTGGAGAGGTCTCCATCTCTTGAGTCTGCTCCTCCTCCAGGAAGCCCCCAGACATTCACCTCCCCAGCCTTCCTTCCCACTGGGGTTCGTTTGTGGCCCTGGCCCCACCAGTCAGATGCCCCTGCAGCCATGGGAGGAGTTCTAGCACTGAATGCGGTGTCCAGCACCCCTGGTGTGAATCTGCGAGTCTCCGCCCAGCAGGAGAGGCACAGGGCCTTGGCTCCGCACTCCCGAGGTGCACCTTGGGTGATGCTCTTGGCCAGAGAGCTGCTGTTCTGGTCATCGGTTACTGTATAGGCACCCACCCCAAACCTAGAGGCTTAAAACAGTGGCCATATTTATCTTGCTTCTGCTTCTGCTGGGCAGGGCTCGGCTGGGACAATCTTTCTGTTCCCTTCAGCATCCGTCAGAGGGATTGGAAGGCAGGTGGCTGAGACCACCTCAGGCTTGCTCACCTGCATAGCTGGCAGCTGATGCTGGCTCTCGGGTGGACCCTTAGCTGGGGCTGTGGCCAGAACACCTACATGCACCTTCCCATGTAGCCGCTTGGCTTCCTCACAACATGGCGGCAGGGTTCCAAGGGTGGACTTCGGGAGAGAGACAAAGAGAGAGAGAACCAGGCAGAAGCTGTCACCTAGCTTCAGAGGTCATGTGGCCAAGCCCAGCCCACACTCAAGGGGAGGGGAATTAGAGTCTACCTTTGATGGGGTGTGTGTCCAGAAATTTTCAGACGGATTTTTATTTGTTATTTATTTATTAAAAAGTTTTTTTTATTGCAGTAACGTTGGTTTATAACATTATATAAATTTCAGGTGTACACTATTATATTTTGATTTCTGTGTGGGTTACATCATGTTCGCCACCCAAAGACTAATTACTATCCATCACTACGCATGTGCCACGTCACCCCCTTCACCCTCCCCTCCCCCTTCCCCTCTGGTAATCACCAATCCAATCTCTGTCTCTATGTGATTGTTTGTTGTTGGTTTTATCTTCTACTTATGAGTGAGATCATACGATATTTGACTTTCTCCCTCTGACTTATTTCACTTAGCATAATACTCTCAAGGTCCATCCGTGTTGTCACGAATGACCAGATTTCCTCATTTCTTATGGCTGAGTAGTATTCCATTATGTATATATACCACATCTTCTTTATCCATTCATCCCTTGATGGGCACCTAGGTTGCTTCCAAGTCTTGGCTGTTGTGAATAATGCTGAGATGGACATAGGGGTGCAGGTATCTTTATGCTTTTGTGTTTTCAAGTTCTTTGGATAAATACCCAGCAGTGGAATTGCTGGATCATATGGTAGTTCTATTCTTAATTTTCTGAAGAATCTCCATACTGTTTTCCTTAGTCAGACAGATTTTTAAAACCAGCACAGCTGGCATCTCTGGTTTCCTATGTTTCACAGAGCTTCTATGAGCTAACTAATATTTTGAAATAAATTCCTTTTAGGTTTAAGCTATCTGGAGTGGTTTCTATCATCTTATTCACATAGCTGGTATTGGTAAGGTCAGGGTGCACACCCAAGTCTGTTTGATTTCAAAGTCTGTTCTTCGAATCCCGCATTGTCTACCTCCTGGAGGGCACAAGAATAGAGCTCTCGTGTCCAATTAATTCATTTATTCAACCAACCAATCAAAACTCACATGTGTAAGTGCGGGCACCTCCCATTTGTCAGGCCTTGAAGACACATAGTAAATCTACTTCCCTGCCTTACCTGGACAGGCTGGCAAGAGCTTCCCTACAACAGGTAGTAAGGCTGTTACAAGGCAGTGTGAGGAGTGCTAAAATAGGGAAACCTTAGGAACACAGGAGTGCACCTAACCCAGAGGAATTGGGGGGGGGATGTTGAGGAAGGTGTCCTAGGGAAATGACATCAAATCTGGGCTAGTGGTGATAGTGAAAGAATGCTGCAGCAGAGAAAGCAGGGTGTGCAAAGGCCCTGGGGCAAGAAGAGTCCTGCTCCTTTGTAGGAGAGAAGGGAGTTGTATGCAGTGGGAGCGCTGTGGGTAGAAGGGAGCATACGAGACATGAAGCTGAAGAGGTGAGTTGGGGGCAGGTCATGTAAGGCCTTCAGTAGCCTGGTCGCTTAAGTTAAGAACATTCTCAAAGTTGGACATCAGAAGTATTTGGGGGAAAAAGTAGAATTATTTGATAAAGTCAGGAGCTGACATTTAAATTCTGAGCATTTAAATAATTATATTGGAATATCATTGAGAAATTGCCTGAATTGATGCCATTCATTCATTCCACAAAAATTTATTTGAGAGCCTACCACATTCCAGCACATCCTAGCACACTTGGATAAAAAGGATAACCGGTATGGCAGCGTTTGTTTTTCTGCCACCTGTAAGGGGTCGTACTTCTTCTCAATGGTTAGTCCAGTCACCTATGGTCAGGAGCAGGGGCCAAATGAGTGCCAGCAGTGCGGTGACAAATGCTAACTGGCCAGAGTCGCAGATGTGATGCCATCAAGCTGCTCAGACATGACAACTTTAACTGTAAATGGGCAAAACCAGTTGGCTGCCTTCCTGTTGCAGAAACACAAAAGCAACAGCGTTTCCTCATACAGAAAGGGAGCAACAGGCAAGTTTCCTGTTGCCTTTTTTTTTTTCCGAGATATAACCGACATAAATATTATATTAGTTTCAGGTGTACAGCATAACGATTTGATACTTGTATATATTGAGAAATGATCACCACTAAGTCTAGTCAACATCCATCACCATACATAGTTAGAGAACCTTTTATTTCTTGTGATGAGAACTTTTAAGATCAGTAAATCTGAGCGACTTTCCAATATACAGTACAGGATTGTTAACTCTAGTCCCCACGCTGTACATTACATCCCCATGACATTTATCTTGGAACTGGAAGTTTATACCTTTGGACTCCCTTCACTCATTTAGTCCATCCTCCACCCCCCCCCCCCCCCCGCCCCGACCTCTGGGAACTACCAATCTGTTCTCTGTATCTATGAACATTGTTTTTTTTTGTTTTTTAAATTCCACATATAAGTGAGATTGTATAGTATTTGTCTTTCTCCATCTGACTTATTTCACTTAGCGTAATGCCCTCAAGGTCCATCCATGTTGTTGCAAAAAAGATTTCCTTCTTTTTTACAGCTGAATAATACTCCATTATGTATATACCACATTTTCTTTATCCATTCATCCATCGATGGACCCTTAGTTTGTGTCCACATTCCTGTGCCTTTTTGGATTGGTGGCTTGAAAGAAGCAGATGCAGATGAAATCTCTCCTTGATTGGAGGCACATGAGAAATGAAGAAGGCCTGATGATGGGCATGGACAGACCACCACTCATTGTTGTCTTTCAGTTTCTAGCTCGTTCAGCTATTGGGAGCATCTGTAAGTTACCACGTGCAGGGCACCGTAGAGGAGAATTCTGATTTGCTGAGATGTGAGCATTGATCCCAGACCAAGAGTTTCAAAAATAAGTTAAAATTTAAAGCTGAGGCTCTAGAGTTTCACTGATCGGAATCAACATGGCTAGCGACTTTCTGTTCAGACAATGGAGGACAAAGCGGGTGGACGGGAGAGTGAGAGGCTGAGAAACTGGGGTATTCACCACTCAGAAGGCGATGTCCTGGTGTCGTGCCATGTGACCCACCTGAGATTCTAATGTGGAAATTTCCAGGAGGTAGGTAGGATGGTCTTTCAGGGTTGTCCTGCCTCAAGGGAGGGAGCTAGACCTTTATATCCCACATAGACCATTTCTGTGTGGGCTGCTGCAAGGAAGGGGCATGACCTTGGGCAAGATGATCATTTCAGCTGAGGGCCATCCCCAGAGAGCGACCTACTGGGAGGCCCCAGCATCCACACTCCCAGCAGTATGTCAGTCCTGTAGAGCGACAGGGCCACACACCAAGCATCCACGACACCACCGTGACCCTATCACCTCCCTGAGCCCGAAGCCAAGTGTCACTTGTCATTTGCGGTTGCCCTTGTGCTGTCGTGTGTCTTACGGTAGAGACCATTTCTCTTTCACCGATACCTCCAGCAAAAGTAAGAATGAAACACCCAGGAAAGGCTGCCTGTTTCAAGAAAATGGAAGGATACATCAGTCTTTTTGGAAGTGAAGAATATTAATTTCTAGGTGATTGATTTGCAAACACTCCACCCACTCCACTTGTCCACATGACTTGTCTAGCCCCTGTAAGTATGCGGGTGTCTGAGCCCTTGGGAAGGCTTGGGCAGGGCCATCTAATTCAACAGGAACCAGGGCTCCTCTGACCAGCCTGTTCTTCTCTGCATCTACACCTAAGATGGACCAGTCCTGGCTGGAAGGGCTTGTGAATGGAGTTCCTCTAGAGGTCTGAGTTCTGCAGTCTGTGGTGGATTCTCTGTGTTTCCTGTTGGCTCCAACAGAGTAATAACATGTTGTGTATTTCTGCAAAACATATTGCTCCAGAGTTTAGTGGCTTAAAACAATTACAGCGTATTAGTTCTCAGCATTGCGCGGTTCAGGAGGTCAGCAGGCTGTTCTGCTCCAAGTGATGTCAGCTGGGATCACATACGTGGCTACACTCAATTGGGAGCTCGACTGGGGCTGAAATGTCCAAGATGGCCACTCGTCACCCAGGTCCTCTCTCTACATGACCCCTCACGATCCAGGAGTCTGCCTCATGGCACGCAGCTGAGCAATAAGAGCAAAAGAGGAAACTGCAAGACATTTTCAAGTCTGGATCTGGAACTGGCACGAGGTAACTTCAGTGTTATAGAAACCACATTCTATTGGTCAAAGCAACTTATTAGACCAGCTCAGAGTCAAGGGGAGGCAAAATAGATTCCACCACTCAGTGCAGAAGCAGGAAGAATGAATGCCCATTAGATGCACTACAACCACAAGGCTCCCCTTTCTACAGATTCCTGATGAACTACTATTAGAAGCAGATTTAGAAAAGGGCACCTAGTCATCCCTTACATGCGCCCCTGGGTCTGGAAGCACATTCTCCGGAAACCCTTTCCTATGCTTAGTGATACAGGCTATAAGTGCCCTGATGTGGATATAGAGAGATGGGCTGTCTTCAGGGAGGAGTTTTTCCAACCCACCCTAGGGAGGAGTCAACAATTCTGTAAATTTCAGCATCAGGAGATTTTGATGGGTATCTTCACATCCCTCTGCATAATTTCATTCAATTGCTCCCAGTTGCGATCATCATCACAGCCATCGCATCGTCATTATCGTCATCAGCAGCAGAGAGCCTTTATTAGGCACTTAATTGCATGTGGAATGGTGCTGGGAGATGTAGAGAAAATACAGGAAGGCACAGCGGAGGCTGCACCTGCTGATGCCTGAGGCTGGATCGGAGGTGCCAGCACTCACGCAGAGGCTGTGCAGACCCTGATCAAGAAGCGTGAAGGACGGGGCCGGCCCTGTGGCCTAGTGGTTGAGTTCGCATGCTCTGCTTCAGTGGCCCAGGGTTTTGCTGGTTCAGATCCTGGGCACGGACATGGCACTGCTTGTCAGGCCATGCTTAGGCAGCGTCCCACATGGCACAAGCAGAAGGATCTGCAACTAGAATATACAACTATGTACTGGGGGCTTGGGGAGAAGAAGAAAAAAAAAGGAGATTGGCAACAGATATTAGCTCAGGTGCCAATCTTTTAAAAAAAACAAAACAGAAACGTGAATGAGCACCCAAACAAATGCCCAGTGACCAGCTTACGTCATGTAAGGCTCAATGAAGCTAACTTCGCATTGAAGAGCCACAGCACAGCATTTCGAGTTCAAGTTCTCCTGGTTCTGCTGCTTACTGAGGCTCAAGTTCAATTTGCAGAAAATTAATTCACAGAATGACTCATTTGCTGAAACTGTAAGATAGATTCCTAAATCTGAGTCTGAGCAGATCTTGGTTTTGCTGCCAAAGGCGGAAGCAGCAGCAGGGGCAGGACGTAAGTGCAGAGAGAGAGAGGACGGTGAAATTCACAGCAGGACAGCTCAAGCAGTCACACACAAACACAATGCAATGGGCAGGGGGCCGGCCCCCTGGCCAAGTGGGTAAGTTCGTGCCCTCTGCTTGGGGGGCCCAGGATTTCACTGGTTTGGATCCTGGGCACAGACATGGCACTGCTCGTCAGGCCATGCTGAGGCGGCTTCCCACATAGCACAACCAGAAGGACCCACAACTAAAAATATACACTTATGTACCTGGGTGGCTTTGGGGAGAAAAAGAAGGAGAAGGAAAAAAAAGAATGCACTGGGCAAGTGCTTGACTCCAGAGATGCGACACACCAGGAGAACCAACATTCGACTGCACTGGGCCAACGAATTCAGAGCGAGCCAAACGCAGTAAAACGACCGGAGTGAAGATACAGTAAATCTACAGGGAAATGAAGACGTCCGTAAGGCATCAGTACGTTTAGTGAACTTTCAGTGAACATTCAGTGAATGGTCATTCAGTGAGTTGCTCACTCAGCGAACGGATCACACAGCGGGTTGACTTTTGGTGACTCAGCTGGTTGTCCTTGTACTCCTGTCTGACCTTGGGCACATCTTCTCATTGGCAAAGTGGAGATGACCAGGTAGTCGCTACCTCCTAAGATAGGATAACGTATAAGAAAGTGCTTTGGAAAATGTAAAGTAAATTAAAATCTTAGTCTTAACAGCGATGAGTAAGTACATTTTAACAGCAGTTGATGGAAAGATAAATTTACAGAGAAACTGAAGAGAATCTCATTTACCTCGGGAGAATCTGGAACTGCCCCAAATGGCCTCTCATCCTCCGGGCCTCTCTCCACGGGAGAAGCAGGTTCTGCTCCTCCCCGTTAGATTTCATGGTAGAAATAGACTTTCAGGAAACTCCTATTGCACTCAAAATGTTCTTTCTTCCAAAAGTTCACTCCATCTCCATCTACCTTCTATCTGTCTTGAGTTCTTGAGTCTACCTTCTTGTGGGTGGGAAATTGGAGGAGATGGTCTTCCCACAGGTAAATGGAAATTTTACGCTGAGTTGCACATTTCACCTGGAGGGAAGAAAGAATGTTGCATATTGGGAATGCCAAGTGGGTTCTTGCCTGGATGAGCCAGAGAGCACACGCAGGTGTCCCCAAGTGGACGAGAACAGCCGTTCCTGACACAGACCAGTCTCAAGAGCCCCCGAACAAAACACTTCATTTCCTTTCTTCTCTCCCATCTTTGATATAGGCAGGAACCATTTACCAGGATCCATTCGCTCGTCCATCCCTCCACCAGACTTTCTAAGAGACCCATAAAGCGCTAGGCCCCAGGGATGCAATGACGACCAGGAACAGTTCCAGAATAAGTGGAAAACACAGGAAGTCGCAGAAGAGCAGTGACTACAACTCCGGGCCAGTCCCCTTATCAGAGAAGTTTTCTCACACTCCCAGTGGACTGGTCAGCCAGGCGCTGCCCTCAGACAAGCCTAGCCCCCTCAGAATCTGCCCTAGCCTGTGAGACAAGAGGAACGAGGGCTTTCAGAGGTTGAGGCAGCTGGTGGGAGGGACTGGACCCCAGATTAAACTCAGAACCGCTTGCCTGGGGGACCAGTCAGACCATTCGCTTTCAAGCCACTTGCAGCCAGGCCAGACGCCTGCAGCCCAGCTCCCCACCTCAGGGTCCAGCAAACCTCCTCCCCTCTGTACTGTGTATTAGATCACCAGGACTCATTTATCCGCTAGTTGCAAGTTTGTTCTCTTAAACAACATCTCTCTTACTCTCCCACACCCCCTCAACCCCTGGTAACTATTTTTCTCTTAATTCCATCCCCTGCCAACTCCAAAAATATTATATGACTGTGCTGAATTTCCAAGGTCATTTTGGGATGCATTTGGAAATACGATTCCAGCATTTGTGGAATGGCGATGCTTGCTCAAATATCAGGCTAAAGATGGGTTATGTGACATTGCAATGTGCTCCCTTTCGGAAATCTGCTGCAGACCCCTGTAACAGGGCAACCTGAATCTGTCAGAGAGCATTTGGGAGCCCAGAATAAGTCCAAGCATGCTGACTTATTTTGCTGTTCAGATGAATGGCACTTCTTAGACTATTATTTAGATAATAAATATTCGGGCACTTAATTGTCTTTTGAAATCACTACCAAGGTTTAAATTTCCAGGTACTTTAAAATTATTTTTAACAACCGAATTTCCAAATTGCGCAGAAAGGATATAGGATAAAAACCTTAACAAATGGTCAAAACTGAAAACATCCTGCAGACTCCAACATAGAAGATGCTCCCTAACAGTAAAACAGCATCATCAAAGGTGAGAGCATTTATGTTTACTCTCCCTGCTTCAGGTTTTGTCCAAGACTTGTGGAAGTAATGGAACTTTGCTAGAAATCGGTTGTTAATTTCTCCCTTTATACTTGTCTCTGAAAAAGGTTTTCCAAGAAGGTATAATTATTTCCCACAAACTGAAGCATTGTTTTTAGGATTGTTTACTACTTTTTCTTTTTGATCAGTTACCATTGAGGAAGTAGTAAGGTAACTGACCAGTACTCATTTTTGATGCCTAGAGTTTATATTTGCAGATCATCAAGGCAGCAGCTAAGGATGTCCTTGAACACAGCTGCTGTGGACATTATGCTTCTTTGACTGGACTGATGGGAGCTGTGGCTGAGCACGTGTCTTAAAAGAGTATGATACCAACCTAGTGAGTTGTACGCTTAATTTTTCTGAAATTTCTACTTTGTTTCAGTTAAATTTTTCCTAGGACAGGGGTAATAAAAACATTTTATAGTGGGAAATTTCACACATTTTTTTAAATTAGAGAATAGTTTTATGAACTCCTATGTACCCATCGGACAGCTCCAGCCGTTATCCACACACGGCCATCTTACCTTATCTCTACTCCCAGTCTGCTGAGGTGGTTTGGAGCAAATCTAGACACTAGATTATTGTATCCAGAAATACTTTAGTATATAAAAGGGAAGGACCTTTTTTTTAAACATAGCAATATAGGACAAAAGCAATTTATTTTGCCTTGTAGACTGGTGCTAATTTCTGTATTATTTTGTCACTATTGACTTGCTACTTGGGAACATGCTTGTCCCATTCAATAAGAGAGGATACCTTAGTACTCTGTATAACCTGGGACTGTATTTTTTTTATTATTTGCACCTGAGCTAACATCTGTTGCCAATCTTTTTTCTTCTTCTTTTTTTCCTCCCAAAGCCCCCCCGTACATAGTTGTATATTCTAGTTGTAGGTCCTTCTGGTTGTGCTGTGTGGGACACCACCTCAGTATGGCCTGACGAGTGGTGCCATGTCTGTGCCCAGGATCCGAACCGGTGAAACCCTGGGCTCCCAAAGCAGAGCGCATGAACTTAACCACTTGGCCACGGGGCTGGCCCCGTGGGACTGTATTTTGAAAAGAGGATTTATTTATTCAACAAATATATACTAATTCCTACTCTGAGACAGGAAAGTGCTATGCACTGAGGACTCAGAGACAGAACATCTGAGCTGGGAGAGAATCAGGCAAATCAGGCTGGATACAAATACAGCTCGATCGGCTCCCCGCAGAGCTGTGTACGGGTTGCTTTGTGTCTGGGCTGTGTCTTTCTCTTGCTCATAACTTAAAAATGCACCTTGATCCTGGTCAAATTTCAAGTGTTGATAATTAATTGGGGACACATAAGATGCAGCCCATTTTTGGTGTCTATAGTTTCACAAACAGACCAAAGATGTCTTTCTGGACGCATGCAACTCCAATGACAAGGCTTGAACTGTTTCCCTTCAGCATCCTCCCCTAACAGCACACACAGTGCCTCTCGTTTCCTAGCGGAAACACTTAAAATGAATTCTCCACTTGGATGTGAGGGAAGAGGGGGAGAGGGAGCACACGGGAGGGCTGGGAGGAGGCAGGGCGGACACCACAAGGCGCTCAGTGTGACCACGTCCCCAGGGGACTCCCCAGAGTGGTGGGAGGTACCAGCAGCTGCCTGGGTTTGGAAATGAAGTGATTGAAAAGCTGTCAAATGCCTGTCACGCGTGCGTGCACACACATACACACACACACAGGCAGTGTCTCTCTCAATCTCTGAGAGTTCCACTTTTCCCTGGCGCAGGTAGGCAGTGGTGGCAGCCCCCTTAGGCAGGGGCCCCTCAGTCTTTTCCCTGCCCTCCTCTCCCTCTGTTCCTCTCCTTGGGTCCTTGGCACCAGCTGAAGAAGAAGACTAGATCTGTGTTGGAAGCCGCTGCTCCCTGGCCTGGGGAGGGCAGCGGCCTCTGGCCTGGAGAATGGAGAGATGACCTGTTCCCGGGACCTCCCCTCTCCCGCCTTCCTTCTGCTTCTTCCCAGACTGGGGTCTCGGGGCTGGACTCTGGGCTTGGGGGCTCCCGCCTGCGTGCAGCCGTGTGTGCTCTGTCCCCAGGGCCATGGGCAATATGCTTGGGCCTGGGCCCTGAATGGCTGAGCTGGTTAATTAGCGCTGGTGCCCAGGAAGCCCCATCTGCTCCCGGCACGTTGTGCTGCTCCTGTCACCCCCCTGACTCCCAGACCAGGCAGAATTCCCAGCCTACCACCCTACTGTCCCTGGAGATGTTCCCTCCCTAAGAGCCTTGTCATGGGGCCACAGATAAGCTGTCACAAGTCTAGGTGAATCCTGCTCTCTAACCAGCCTGCAGGACAGGTGGGGACATGTGAGATGGGTGAGGGGGGCCAAGGGGGGTCAGCTCCCACTGGTGATTGCTGGACTCTCCCTGCGCTGCCCACAGATCCTGGGGCCACTCTCTTCCTTTGTCAGGAGCAGACACAGCCCCCACGAGGATGGTTTAAGGCAATCCTGGCATCTCAGTTGGGGTCCCCCAATGCAGAGGCTGGGACAAGGGCTGAGGTGTGGGTGGTCTATTTGGGGGGACTCCAGCAAGCGGGGGTGAGGGAGAGCTGGTTGTGAAACAGAGAGGGAGGAAGCGCCAACGAAAGGTCCATTATTGAGATTGCTGCTTGAGGCAACAGGGGTCCTGCAGGTGAGGAAGACGTCATCGTTGAGAGAGTCGCTTCCCAGATGGGTGCCAAACGTGTGAGTCTTTCCAGGTGCCCCTCTTCTCACCCAATGGACAGGTGAGGGTTGGAGGGACGTGGGGAAGCCCTAAGTGGCTGCAAAATGTGTTTGAATCCAGATACTGAGTCTAGATTCTCTCTCCTACTTAAAACGACTTAAACTCATCCGATTTAGCAATATTGGCTGAACACCTCCTACTGTGTTTCATGCAGTCTAAGCTATCATTGGCTGTAAGGCAAGCTGTTATTTTAAGAAGCACTAAGAGAAAAGCTGCCAATTTAACCACGACACATTATCAAACATTAGACGCTTTCCTAGTTTGGAGATGAGAAAGTGTGAGAAGAATGTGGGTTTTGGGGTGGGTAGTATACGCTACATCCTAGTGGGTACAGGGGGCACTCGTGATCTAGAAACTGCCTTTACTCCCAGGAGAGCAGAAATACCATGCAGAGAGATGTGAACAATAGCAAGGTAGAATAAGATGAGGGAGACAAATCACGTGCCTTGAGAGTCCAGGAGAAGGAGAGATTAATCCTGGTGGGGAGGAATCATGGAGGCCTTCCTGTAAGAGGGGGTGGTGTCTGAGCTGGGTTCAGAGGGTGGCAAGGTTTGGACTATTGGGCATGAAGGGGAAAGGTGCTCCATGCCGTGGAAACAACACAGGCAAAGGTTCCAAAGCGTGCTAGAGATGCAGTGATTGTCCTTGTCCGGAATGGAGGGTTCGTGGGTGGGCAGTAGGAAAACGTTGAGAATTAGAAAGGTACTGAACATACCCTTTGACTCAGAAACTCCACTCCTAAGTGTAGGCCCAAGAGGAAGTCCTACTCAAGGGCACCAGGAGGCAAATACATCCATATTTATAGCAACACTGTTTGTGATGACAGAAAGTGGGAATGCTCCTCAGCAAGAGAAAGAGCAGGGAGCAGCCTGCTCAGAATGTTTCTTGAGGAAAATCGACCTGATGGAAGGAGTAGGGGAGGCCAGAGCAGGAAACACTTTTAGGGGATAGTCCAGACCTGAGGCGACAAGGTTCTGAACCTAGATGGTGTCAATGAGTGCGGTGAAGAGGGAGCAAGTATGAGTGACATCGTAGCGGAAGGGGTGGCAGGACTTGGTGACAGGGGAAGGTGGTGCCAAGAACAGAGACTGGGAGCTCAGGACAAGGAGCAGGGGTGCTGTTTTTTTAAGGGCGAGGGAAGCAAAGATGACCTGTTGGTCTTGCAGAGGAAGCCTTCCAGGGTGCTACACCTCGCCTTTAAGTCACTTGGCTTCTTGACACGGTTCTGCCCCCATTTCGCTTCTGTTGTTGCCCTCCTTTGTCAGCTCCTCTGCCCCCTTAGCATCCAGGTTTCTGAGGGCCCTGCCTTTGGTCACGAGGCTCCTGGCTTCCTCCACTCTCCCTGGGGTTCTCAGTCCTCCTCAGGAGCTCCTCTTCCAGCTTGACCTCTCCACCAACCTTGCCCCACATCACCCGAGGCTCTCACAGTCCTTTCAACTTAGAATTTCTCACATGAAACCCCGTATCTTTCCAGACCTCGTCTTTTCCTTGTGCTCCACACACAAGTGGACAGAACATCACCATCCACAAGATTAGTCAATCCGGAAACCAGGTCTTTCTTCTCGATTTGTGTCTTCCTTTCACTTCTTCTATCCGACCAACTTCTTCTGACCTCCCCCTTTGGACTCCTTGGGTTCTAGCTCACCTTTGGGTTCTGGGCGTTGCTATCATGACCAGCTCTAGGGTGTGGCCTGCCAGAAGTACAATGGATACCTCTTGCTTTCTGTCCAGGCTATCCTGGCCTGTGTGTAAACTTGGCAGTTCAAGGAACGTAACATTCCTTCCAACCAACCTTGACCAATGGAGGTGGGAGCTGATGGGTAAATAGTCTCTCTGTCGATGTCTTGAGTGGACAGTTCCGAGGTGCTTTCTACACGCTTCATCAGAGAATCCGGCCTCAGGTGCCCAAGAAAAATCTTGGACTGAATTCTGAGTTAAATCACCATAGATAGAAACCTTATGTTGCCTGCATTTCTCGTAGTTCTTGGTCCCGTGGTGTCAGACTCTGGGCAGTAAGCGCTGGGAAGAAAGCTGGTGGGGGGACCTTAGCTGCTAAGCAGCAGGAGATTAGACCTGCCCCGTGCATTGCTTGGCATCAACACTGCCCTCATCTCCTGGGCCCTTGTGTAGCTGGCCCTTGTCTAGCTGGCTCTCTTCCTCTTCAAAACACACACCTGACTTCCCAGCACCAGCTTCCTAGGGCTGCCGTGACAACAGAGCGCAGACCAGGCAGCTTAAAACAGCAGAAATTCATCTCACATCCCAGGAGGCTGGAATTCCAAAATCAAGGGGTCAGCAGGGCCGTGCTCCCTCCGAAGGCTCTGAGGAAGCCTCTTCCTGGCCTCGTCCAGCTTCTGATGGTTGCCAGTGATCCTTGGCTTGTTGTTTCATCATTCTAGTTTCTACTCCCATCATAACATGGGCTTCTTCCCTCTGTGTGTCTCCAAATTTCCTTTTCCTTTTAAGGACACTCGTCATTAGATTTAGGGCCCACCCTATTCCAGCAGGCCCTCACCTTAATGTGATGACATCGGCAATGACCCTATTTCCAAATAAGGCCACATTGGCAGAGGCCAGTGTTAGGATTTCAACGTATCTTTTTGGGGGGGACACAATTCGATGTGTAAAACTACAATTCACTGAACACTTTCTGTGTGCCTGGTATTGTCTAAGTGTGCTGCCTGTAGAATCATATTTAATAGCCCTGGAAACCCTGTCAGGTAGGTCGTGTTATCACCCTGATTTCACCTGCGAGGACACTGAAGCTCAGAGGGGCCACACAGCTAGTCGACCACCCTATGGCGTGTGTCATACGTCATCAGCTTCAGGGCCACTGTGAACGAGATGGTTTGGAGGGGAAACAAAACAAAGGAGTCTAGGGCCTTATCCTCAGCAAGCTTAAATCTGATGGTGGAGTCAGGATCAAAATATCTGAAGAAAAGGGAGGAATCCGCATAAGGGGAATAGAGAAGCATTTACGAACTGAGCATCTCAGAATCAGAATTAGCTTAACATGAGGCTTGGGCTACTTTTCTTTTCTGAAACTCCTGACATACTAGGAAAAAAAAAAAGGCATGCCAAAACAGGGTGACATAAAGTAGAGCATTTTAAACATTTACATTAAACAACTGAACACTTGGACATGTCAGAAATACAGTGTCAGAGTTAGCCTCAATTGGCGATAACATGAAAAGCCTGAAAAGTGAAGCCTGCTGGGAATGTGAGCTTCCGGCTCTGGGCTGCACACAGACCACAGAGAAGAGCCGACTTGAGCAGTGCCTGTGGTCCAACAATGAGAATGGGGTAAGCACCACTTGGCACCATTCAGCTGGGAGGATGGAAATCCCCCATCACACAATGACCAGAGGGGTTGGACAGGACGTGTGAGGGTCAGGAAGGGGAGGGGTCCATACAGAGCAGGCTGACAGAGCAGTTGGTGACCCCGTTTCCCCTGCTTTCAGCCAAAGAGATCCCAGATGTCCTGGGAGAGCCGTTGGATGCCCTCGGCTCTGAGTTTCCATGCCTCTGCCAGCTTAGCACCAGACAGTGGTCTCCGTCCAAAAAAAATGTTTTTAGAGAAAACCTTTTCTTGGGAGCCCTAAAGCTTGTGGCTTCAGAATTAATCCAGAAAAAGGTCTTTGCTGTGCTTGGGAAGGGAGCTGCCAGACTCAACATAGCTCCTAGGAGCAGACATTTGAGGCTCGGATTCAAGCAGAAGTGGTACATGTCATTCTGTTTTCTGATCTTCTTAGGATGAATTTCTCCACCTGCAATCAGAATTACCTGGCTCCCATCAAAACCTGCTGAATCAGAACCTGGGTAGAGGCAGGGAGGGGCCAGAGCTATTGCGGGTGATCGTCAAACACCCCGAGGCCCGAGGTCCATCACTCTCAGCTTTGGGATGGACGTAGGCTGGGGAAGATGCTGTAAGTTGCTGATTCTTGAGTAACCAGGAAGTCGCTTCAAGTGACTGGGAAGGACAAGGCCCATGTGCTGGGGTGGGTGGAGGCTGTGCCATTGTGCTGGCGGCTATTTAGGCAAGACTGGGCCGGGCACCATCCCCTGAGCCTCAGTTAAGAAACAATTCTCATATCATTTGTTGTGTTCTATTTATTCTGGTTACCATTGCTGTGCAGCAAATCAGCCCCAAACCTAGTGGTTTAAACAACAGCAATCATTTTATTATCTCTCATGATCTCTGTGGGTCACAAATTCAGGAGAGGTTCAGCTGAGTGGTTTTGTTGGAGTCTCTCCTGTGGCTGTAGTCAGATGGTGGTGGCAGCTGGAGCCTCAGGGATCTGGGGCAGCTCAGGGCTGGCTGCGCATCTCTTTCTCCCTGTCTGTGTGTACTCACATGGGATTGTTTGGGCTTCCTTACAACATGGCTGCCTCATGGGCCCTTTCTCAGCATGGCGGCTCAGGGCGCTGCATAAGTAAGTGTTCCAGGGAACAGGGTGGATGCTCCATCACGTCTTCTGACTGAGACTTGAAAGTCATGCAGTGTCGTGGGGGCCGGCCCGGTGGCACAGTGGTTAAGTTTGCACGTTGCACTTTAGTGGCCTGGGGTTTGGATCCCGGGTGCCAATCTACACACTGCTTGTCAAGCCATGCTGTGGCAGGCGTCCCACATATAAAGTAGAGGAAGATGGGCACGGATGTTAGCTCTGGGCCAATCTTCTTCAGAAAAAAAAAAGAGAAGGATTGGTGGCAGATGTTAGCTCAGGGCTAATCTTCCTCAAAAAGAAAGTCATGCAGTGTCTTTTCTGTCACATTCTATTGGTTACAAGTGAGTTACAAGCCTGTCTAGATTCAAAGAGAGTGGGCATGGACACCTGCCTCTCAATGGAGGAACCTTCAAAGTCATAGACTATAAGATCACGTGGGATGGGAGATATTCTTGCAGCAATCTTGGAAATTATATATATGTGTGTGTGTGTATAAAATATATATAATATATTTGATTCAGGGTGTGATTATTAATAATAATTATATATTATATTATATGTAATACATATTTATAATTATACATTTTATTATAATGTAAATATAAATATAAAATATGCCACACACTGAATCAAAACATTGTTTTAAAAACAGGCAGTTCCTCTGCTGATCCTTCTGTCAGTGATGGGGGAAGCCGCCTTTCCTTGGATTGTTCTCAAGGAGTTGGAGCCTTTCAATTTGCAAATAAAGAGCTGGAAAGTCTTTCTTCTTCCAAAAATACGTCAAGTGATTTTTGAGGCCTAAGTCATAAGTAGCATTTCTTCAGACAGCACTTAAAAAGTTTTGCTTGTTTCTGCATGGATGGGTGCCTAAGAAATACTTCTTCCTAATTTTATTGATACGAAATTGAGGTTCTGAGAAGAGACCCGAGGTCCAGCGTAATAACAGAACTGGGACTGACTAGGATTAAGAATTTCTGGTTTCCACACTGACGCCTCCATCAGGGGCCCTGTGAGTGTGGGGAGGCCGTTCGCAGTTTTCAGGAGCCATTTTGCAATATCTGGGAGCTGATGACACTCCAAAACTCTTACAAAACTGAGAGCAGTTTGCTCCTTGCTCAGAGGTCTTCAGTGGCTCCCAGCACCGAGGGGATGAGGTCTAAATCTCTTTGCAGGATGCTCGGGGCCCTCTGTGATCTCACGTTGTCCCTCAAAATCTGCCTGCGAAGGGAGAGACCAGCAGGGGCACTGGATACCTTGCTGACCTCCCACCCCTTCGATAAAACTGGGGGAGCAAAAGGGTCAGGTTTCTTGTACGAACCATTCCTCAAAATTAATTCATACTTAATAGAGGCTGACAGGCATTTGGTAAAGATGACAGTTTCTGGAAAAGCCACTGCCCCATTGCTCCCCGCCCCCAACACCCACCCACTCTTCGTTGAAGAGCTCTTGTGGGTTTTAACAAAGGAGAGAGACCCACTTTGAAATTTCCTTTGTTCCATCTGAGGCATGAAGCTGACAGAGAATAGGCTTCGCCGTCTGGACTGACAGAGGAGTGACGGGGGGTGGGGGCAACAGGCTGCGGAGGAGGCAGGAGAAGTCTTGGGGAAGTTTCCATATGCTGGGAGTTGGTGAAAGAACTGGAAGCCAACTGCGCTCTTTTGGACAGTGCTTGTTCCGTACAGATCTGATATGTCTCAAGTGGCCCATAAAAATTTTACTACATTTTGTCCACCCGTGGATACTGTGACCTACCGTGACCCAATCAGAAATCTGTTTTGGCAATGTTTTCAGAGGGGACTGGAACAGCCCCGGGCTTCGGCCACGTTGACAGTGTTTTCTTTAATCTGGAATGATGGCTTCTGGTGGGACTGGAAGGCAGGTGCTACGGGAAGCCGTGAACTTTGTCACAGAGCAATGACTTCTGTAAAACTCACAGCAGCTCCTTCCAATTCTGTCTGGATGAGCTGGAGTGACTACAAATGTGTCCTATGGGCTGCAAGGAATGATGCGGAGAGAGTCTTATTTCAATCTTGAACCCATGGGAGGGAAGCTTCAACAGGCGGAAATATGAAATGTTTTAGTTGTTGGAAAATATTTTACCCTGTTCTTTTATTTTAATAACTCAGATTAAATAAATGAAAATAAATAAAAAATATGGGCTCAATTATTCTAATCTATTACAGTTAATTTATTTGCAGGATGTGTCTTCTAGATTATCATCGAACCCCTCCATGGTTGGTTAAGATGCACACAAGGGACAGAGAGGGTCCAGGTGAAAATGCCTGGCTTCCAAAATGATGACTGGTTTTACTCTGAAGTCCCTAAAAACACTGAGACTTTTCTCGGTGTTTCTAAATGTGGGCTAGCATCAACAAGTTCCTCTGGATTCTTATTCACGTGATTCAACACGGGGATGTCTCCGAGCCAGCATTTGATGGGCTGTTTTTGTGACTGTTCTGGTACTGTCTCGTCAAGCACTTTAAACTTCACGCTTCTTGTACATTGTCCGTTTCTTGTTAACCTGTCAGACGAGGCCCAGGGATCCCAGCCACATGATCAATCCTGTTTCTGGCAAAGCAGTGACACCATCTTGGTGAATTCCACCTAATTTTAGGTGAGTCTACGTGGCCTTGGTAGAAATGGAAGCACGTAAAAAATTTGGTGATTTTGATGAAAATATACCAGATGCAGAATCTCGAAGTGGTAGAAGGGCTTTGCAGACATAAGGGTATTTGAAACAATAAGGAAATCGCCGCCGTGGCCACCACCACCATCGCTGGAACCCTGTGAGTTAACGGCCATCTGGAAGTACTGACCCTGCCATGAGCAAGGTCCTACAACAGCTCTGGCCATGTGAATGGTGGCTTTTCATTTTCCTGATTTTCCCGTTTTTGCAGAGCTACGACCTTAGCAAGCATGCTCTTCTAAGACCAGCCTCCGGCTTCATTACGTTTACTTCACTGCCACCGGCAACATAAGACTGGTGACTGAACCACAATTCACCAAAATCCAAAGCAAAATAGCCACCAGAAAATTTGAGTGCAAAGGTTTAATTTGCTCAGGCTTGTGGCATTTGGATAGGTGACCAAAATAAACTTCGCTTTCCCCTGGAGCTGTGGCTCCTGCTGAGGTGGAACTGTGGTCCTCGCTGATTGCTTGAGAGACTGGCTCAGGCCCCTCAGCCCGTCTTCCCTTTTCCTCCATCCATGAAGATGAGGCCCATACCCCAGAATTGGCAGATGAGGAAAATGGGAGAAGCCATACCAGTACTGGCATGCCGGAATCCAGAGTCTCACATGACAGAGAGAAACTTATATTTCCTGCAAGCCACTTTTTCCAGGCCTTTTAACGGAAACCAAACCTAATTTTAACTTGTAAATTCCTTTTATCCCTTCAAAATTTACCTGCTTGTTTTAATTCCCCCAGACCAGAGCCATTTGTCCTACCTGGTGGTGGTTATCTGATACATTCAACTAATTCAGAGCAGTTAGTGGTTATCTTCTGCTCCCCCTTTCAAGTAAGATAGTTATCTTTTTACTGCAGCCTTCAGAAGATTGCATCCCAAACCAGTAGTTTAAAAAAAACTTGCTTTCTAAAGAAATTCTGTCCCCTTCTCATTGTTTCTAAGATTCCTGGTGTGTGTGTATGTGCTGGGCTGAGGGATGAGCTTACATTGTACTGGTTAACGTCTGTCACCTCTGTGCCCATACTGGTCCCTGGCTCTTTCCTCCATCACATTTGAGAGCTTCCTCATTGCTACAGTTTACTGGCTTCTCTCCACTGCTCTCCCCAAGCATGGATGCAGTCTCCTTCTTTCATTTCTCAAGGCATCTCTAACATGATGCTGATGAACTTTTACTGTATAATGGATTTTTATTGAAAGTTTGGGAATACCAGAGTGTAATTACAGCACAGACAAATGAAAACTCACAACTGAGTTTCTATCATCACCGTTGCTGGAGTTCCTTACCTATACCCGCTTGGCATCAGTTAGGGTGGCTTGAATGCTGTGGACTGGCGTCATCTGAAAGCTCGCTCACTCACATGTTTGCTGTTGGTGCTGGTTGTTGGCTGAGATCTTAGCTGGGCTGTCAGCTGGGACACCTCCATGTGATCTCTCCATGTGGCCTGGGCTTCCTTACAACATGGCGGCTGAGTTTGAAATGCGAGCATCCTGAGAGAGCGAGCCAGGCAGAAGCTATATTACCTTTTATTACCTAGCCTCAGAAATTATGCAGCGTTGCTTCCACCACATTCTATTTATTGAGGCAGTCCTGCCCCAGTTCAAGGGGAGTAGAAATAGACTCCACCTCTTGACGGAGGGTGGTAAGATTCTGGAAGAGCATGTGGGAATGGAAATATTGTTGTGGTCATTTTAGAGAAACACAGTCTGCCACACCCATCATGGGTAGGCCATCACTTTGCTGGCCATTATTCCTGGGTTCCTGGGATTGTTTCTTCCAGTGGGGTCCCTGTCCACTTCCACTGTTCTCAGGTTATTCCTCTCAATAAACTCCCATCGTTTGCACCAATCCAGAGAAAACTAAAAGCACCCACTTTGCAAATGATTATGCAGAACCATTGGTTCTCTTTGTCTCACCCTCCCCATTCCCAGCTCTGCCCTTGACCTTCCCTCTCATAACCAAGAAGTTTGTTAAAATATTCCTTAAAACTAAAGACTGGTTCTCTTTTGAAGTAAAATGGGCAAAAATAACAGGCACTTTTAAAAGTAGTATTTTTCTTTTTCCTTCATACATCGCTGACCCTTTTAGACACTAATCCACTTGCAGCTAATGACTTTTGGGAAGTCATGGGAGGGTGGAGGAAGGGTTGAAATAAGGCAGAAAAGACGAGAATCCCTGTTTTACCATTTGTTAACTGTGCTCTTGGGCCGGTTGCTTAACTGTCTTTGCCTTTTTTCCTTCACCTATAAAAATAATAGTAAAATTCTCCACATTAAAGGTAAGGACTTTAATAGGGCGGCTGTGAGAACTAATGTGATGCTGAGTGAAGAGGGCTTAGCACCCGAGGATATGCTCAAAAATGAAAGCTGCTGATCCTATTAAGGCTGAGGTGGGGGTTGGGAGAAGGAGATAAAAAAGTTTTGTAAGTTGTTAATTTCTAATAAATCCCGAGAGAGACATTCTTCAAAAGCATACTTGTTAAAACATTTATCAACCAGGGAAAAGTTCTTAGGAGAGAAATGGAAAATTTTTTAGCAGAAAGCTGATTTTCTAATATTTGAGCAAAGCTTAGAAGAAGGAGTGGTCAGCAGAAAACAGCCCCTAGTCCCCGGACTCCAGGCAGGTCCCACTATCTTGCTGGAACTCAGTCTCAGCATCTGTGAAATGAAGAGTATGTGGTGCCAACCACGCTCTGGGGTCTCCGCCTTGTTTGTTGTACTATACATGAAAACATTTAATCAGATGTTTGCTCAAGTAGGGGTTATATGTATATATTTCTTGCCTGAAAGTCACTGCAGCGAGAGTAGGCTGGAATTATGTTTGGGGTGAGAAACTTTTCTTGGTGGGCTGGTTTTCTTGATCTTTAGACCAAAGCTTTCATTTATGATAGAGTGGTCTGTCCCTAGCAGTTCCTGAAAGTGTGGGAGGTGTCCTTGGTGCTGAATTACAGGCAGGGACCCTGATAATCAACACCAAAGATCAACATCTCTGCATTTGATGAGAGACAGAGAGACACAGAGAGACGGAAAGAGAGGAAGAGGAGAGAGAGCAGAAACCCAACATGTGACACATTTCTGGGTTTCCTGGGCTGTTGTTTGTGTTGTCTTGTTTTTTGGAAGGGGTGGCGGGGGGATGTGCTGATCAGAGAAAGTCTGAAAAGAACAGATCCCTAAAAATAAAGCTGTGGTGATGCCCAGGGGGTGGGTGCTGCCCAGAGCTTTTCAGGGCTTCCCTGTGTTGTCATGGGGATTAATTAGTCAATGTTTGTGCCTTATTTTGGAGTCACTATGAGTTAAGCATGTGCGGGTTGCTGAGACTCAAGTGCTAAACTATTTTCAAAAGGGAAAGTGTGTGTTAGGGTTTCTGAGCGGCGGGGCCCCCATACATGCGATATGGCACCTTCAGAACACTCTTTTGAATTATATGAATGACATCTTACCAAAATATGTCCTCTATTTATGGCTGAAAAATTTTAGGCTAAAATTAAATTTGGAAGGTGACATCTCAGAAGAATACATTGGAAACCACGGGAGAATTGGAGTCAATAAGATCTTTAAGAAAGTTCCCTCCCTTCTTTTCTTTATCCTTCCTTCTCTCCTTCCTCATGACCGCTTTTCCTTTCTTACACTGAGTTTACATGAGAAACATAGGCCTTTGCATGGCATTAAGTCTTTACTGGTAGATTAAGCTGCTCAAGTTTATTCAACCATTATTTATTCTGTATCTTTTCTTTTCAAAACAATAGATAAGCCTTATTTATCTTTGTAGTTATCAGAGCAGCTGGAACTGCATTGCATTCATTCATTCAACAAACATTCATTGCCAGTTACTCTGTGCCAGGCCCTGGGCATGGAGTGGTATCTTGTAGAGCTCTAGTTCAATGCTTCTGTTGGGATCATAGGGGCCCCCACAATGCCAGTGGATCAGTTTTTTTAATATAATTACCTGTCTGGAAATGTAACAGCCTTAGATTCTTTGAGGCACCAGATACATGCATATGTTTTAATTAACTCTGAGTTGATTCTCATGAGCATCAACTGTTTCTGGAAACCTATATGTAATATAAACTTTCTTGCCTTTGCTTTTAGTTAAATTTTGCTTTTCAGTATAATCCTTTCCAGGCAAAAAAAAACACTTCCTGGTTCCCATCTTGATCTGAAGAAGTAGATTGTTTCTTGGTTCAGGCTGCTCCCAGGTAACCACTCGTGTACGGTGCATCTTCAGGTAGCCCATTGAAGATGCTGGTGGTCATTGGGAAACTCCTCAGGCCTGAAGGAAGACTTAGGTATTAAAAGTCACACCTACGTTGAGTATTTAAAGTTAGTATTATTTATGGGGTCTTGTTTAGAAAACAACATGATATAAAGTGCTTATAAATTGGTTTGTATAAACTCAAATATACCAATCCATATTCCTCTGGAATTCACTGAGAACACTTCGTGGGTCCTTTGCACATGCTCCATGCCTGATAAATACTATTTGAATATTTGGATTATGGGTGCAATTTGCTCTTTGGATCTTTTCTGTTTTCTGTGGCATGCATGCTAGTCCCAGGGAATCTTGAAGGATCATATGTGGCAAAGTATATGTCTGTAATTGTCATTCATATTTAGGAAACTGCACTGTTATAAATGAATTGCTGTTCAAAACCCCATTTGTTAAATCACCACGTGACATTCACAGCTTATTTGTCAATAAAAGTACCATTGAACCCATTTTTCTATGTATGTCATAAAGCTCCCGGGGAGCAAGGACAGAGTCTTACTCACTTTGGGTCTCCAGCAGCCAGTACCATGTTTGCTTGAAGTACGGGCTGCGTAGTGAAAAGAATGACAGTTTCCCCCTCTTTCCCGAATGTCCCCTCCCAGCTCTCTACCTCCTGTTTTCCTTTGAACTCTTTAAGATTCAGCTCAAATGTGACACCTTCTCCCAGTGACCCTGGGCAGAACTTATCTGCTCTTTCCTCATCCCCATGGTATTTTCAACAGGTATCACTTATCACATTGTATTTTGATGAATTCATGATAATTTTTCTGGTGTCCCTGTGAATTTCTTTTATTTTATTGAGGTCGCGTTGGTTTATAACATTGTGTAATTTCAGGTGTACATTATAGCATATCAGTTTCTCTATAGACTGCATTGTGCTCACCACCAATAATCTAGTTTTTATCTGTCACCAAACATATGTGCCCCTTTACACCTTTTACCCACCCCCATGCCCCCTTCCTCTCTAGTAACCACTAATCTCTTCTCTTTGTCCATGTATTTGTTTATCTTCCACACATGACTGAAGTCACATGGTGTTTGTCTTTCTCTGTCTGGCTTATTTCACTTAAAATGATACCCTCAAAGTCCATTCATGTTGTTTCAAATGAGAAGATTTTGTCTTTTTTTATGGCTGAGTAGTATTCCATTGTATATATATATACCACATCTTCTTTGTCCAATCATCAGTTGATGGACACTTGGGTTGCTTCCACATCTCGGCTATTGTGAATAATGCTGCAGTGAACACAGGGGTGCGTAAGTCTCTTTGTATTGTTGATTTCCTGTGAACTTGAGGGCAGGGACCCTGATTCACTTATCTGTGTATCTCTAACACCCAGTCCAGTCCCTGAAACCTGGCTGTATGTCTAAAAATTTAATTGAATAAATATATATTTGTTAGAGCTGAAGGACACCCCAGAAAAACTGTAACCTGCGGTGTGCTGGACTCTAGTGCCCCTGAAACTGATCACTGGGGGTAATACAATTTCTAGGCAAAAACTCAGTCTAAAGTTCAATGTTGGAAAGAGGAGTGTCCAGTATGGGGGATAGAGGGTGAGAGAAGGGTCTTTGGAGGAGGGGAAGCAAGAAGAGGAGGCAAATCCCAGGCATTTCCATTAGGAATAACGGTGAGAAAGGGGAAGAGTTCCAGGACCAGTGATGGGGATGTGTGTCCTCAGCAGAGACAACCATTGACATGTGAGGGATGGCCGTCACATTTGGAAACCAGAGAGCGCTTGTCAGTGAAAACCCCCCTTATCTCCCGCTCTGGCTGGATGTGTGGTGACACTGGGAGCCACGAAATGGTGGCCTGGGTCTGCTCTGCTCGTGCTCCCATGGCATGGAGGGCCAGGGGCTCCAGCCTGGCTCACTGGGGCTGCAGGTGGGCAGTCTATGAGGCAGCCACTGGACACTGGGTTTGCTCTGTGCCCTGGGGACAGATAACTCTGTGTGCTCCATTCACCATGTCATAAAGGGATGCTGAGACATGGCTTCTGTGGGAGTCACATCCCTCAGGGTCAGTGAGAGACAAGAGGCGGCAAATGTGATGGACTTAAAAGACAAACCCTAAACCCATCCTGAGGACCTTTAAGAAATGGCAGCTGACTGCTGGCTTCAAATCTGTCACTCTTTCTCCCAGCCTCCAACTTCCAGCACAATAGGTCAATTTTACTAACAAGGCTAAGAGCCACCATTTAAAGTCGGTTCTTCAATGTGAACAACCACAGGGACATTTAAAGCAGGAAGTCGGTGGCGAAATAGAGTGGGGTGCTGGTGGTATCCTGGCCTGATCTCGGAACACTCCACGTTGTCCTCCTGGTTAGTCATTTACTCCTCTTTGTTCTGTTGGGTCAAACTTTAAAAAGGGAAATACCCCTTCTGGTCATTTGGGGGTGTGTGGAGACAGAAAGGGGTGGAGGAAAGAATATATTGAAAGACAAGATTGCGGAAACAGATGAAGTCCAGTGATGGCTAGCGGCTCTGTCTTGCTGCCGTCCGGCAGAAGGCCGGGAGGAGGGGAGCATAAACAGAGGCATCTGGTCCCCCAGCATGGAGCGGCGGGTCCGTGAACTGTGGCAGATGCAGCCTCAGCTGTGATTGGGCACGAGGCATCCGTGTCCAAGCCCGGGTCACGAGCAGGGCCCGTTTTAACTGTGACAGTGCAGTGTCAAACTGCCATTCTTTCTTTCTCGGGTGGTTTTTTTTCCTCTGAAATCTGCCAGCTCTCGGAAGCAGCATAGACTAGGCCCCTCGGGTTCACAGGCTGGAGGAAGCGAGCAGGGAAAAGCAGTGAGTGACATCCAGAGAGGGACGCTGGAGGGGGAGCCAGAAAACCAGGAGTGAGCACGGAAAGATGTGAAAAGGGGCTGTTTGGGTTTTGTGTCACGGGCAGAATTAAGTACAGACAAGGCACAGGTGTGTGGTTAGCAGATTATGCCGAAGGACGTTTCAGGGCTTTGCTTGTGAGGTGTAAACGTGAGCTCTGGGAAGACGTCAAGAAAGTGCTCTTTATCAAAACTTGGGAGGAAAACCAGTAGTATCAAGTTTCTTAAAAATCCCTTTGATACATTCGCAGAGGAAACTAAAAGAATAGGTATATTTGAGTTAGAGATGCTGTGTTCTGGCAAAATGTAACTTTGCTCGCCCAGCTCTGTGGGGTCTTTAGTTAATATAACTGCCCTCAGCCGGATGTTTGCCTGTGGGGAAGCTAAGGAGAATGGCTGCTTTTCTGAAGGCGATGTTCCTGCTGCTAACTATTCTGAAACCTCTTCTGAAAGTGATTTGAAATACCCTGGCTTTCTCCATTTCAGGTTTTGCTCAGTTTCTCTCTCTCTCTAGGAAGGAGGAAATTATTTCTAGCACTTGGTTTATTAAAAAACCACACCACCAGCTCGGGTTTTTACTTTCTGTTTATTTCCGAAAGCCTGGAGATGGGGAGTGAGGAGATAATTCCGTGGTCTGGCCCGGAGGAATATTTTATCAATTGGCGGAGACTGTGGTGGTTAAAGCCACGTGGCTTGATAACCTTTCCTTCCTTACTCCAGGCTTTTGTGTTTAGCTTTTCCTATTCTCCTTCCTTTTTTCTTAGTGCTCTGTCCCTCGTAGGGTTCATTCCAGGCTTTCTTCATTTCCTTTCCCGTCCCTCATCCAGCAGAGATGGACTAGTAAGGCAGACAGGACTTAGAAATCTCTAGGCAAAAAATACTTCCAGTTCCAGGTGGAGAGACCTGATAAATCCCCTGGTGATGGGGCGTCCCAAGAGCCTGGGACCTCAGAATCCCAGGGAGATGTGTTGGATTGTGCTTATAGTTAAAAGATGCAGTCTATACAGAAGCTGAAATATAATAATGTACGCCCGAAATTTTACACAATGTTAAAAACCCATGTGACCTTAATAAAATAATTAAAATCATAAACAAACAAACAAAAAACTCAATCATAGTACTTGCCATCATCTGATTTCTATGAAGCTTCCAGATGTGGATTCCTGGGCCCCTACATCCTGTAATTTCCTGTAATGATAGAACTTTGCTCCTTTCCCTTCTTCCGCACTTTCTCTCTCTTTATGGACACAGAGTGCTCAATCCTACGTCTTAGATTTTGTTTCCGTTTCTCACTAGATCTGAATTCTATGCCTACGCCATGGTCCCTCTTGACTCTTCAGCTTGATGGTGTATTTCCTCATCTCTCTTTTTATTTACACATCGCCCGTGTGTTGGACTTTCTCCCTCTGTGTCATGCTGTATTTCTTCCTATTCCTCCCTCCTCCATTCCCAGGGAGCCGATCAGCTTTTGGTACTCACCCAAGCACTTTTTCTACTCCAACTCTTTTGAAACGGTGCTCTGACACCCTAAACATTTGCTTAGGTCTTTGCGTGGGAAAAATCAAACAAATGCGCTGCCTCAAAGTGTGCACAGATGAGCAGCCTGTTTCTAAATGACGTGCAATCTGGGCGTCAGAGCGATTTGTTTTCAAATGAGCTTGTCCCTGTCCAGAGGAAGGCTTTTATTCACCCCAAGTGAAGTCTCCCTGAGAAGGCCCTCTCCACATTTGTAAAGTGGCATGGAGAGTACAATAAACAGCAAACTTTCACACTGTCCTTGGCGCAGGGGGCCTTTCTTCTCCAAACATCTGGCCCCCGGATACATTGTTACGGTGCTCCTGGACCAGCGCGGAGGCTGTGTGCACTGCTCCAGGTCTGTTCTCAAGTTGTTGCGGGGACCCTGCCGTATGATGACAATTAGGAGCTGTTAGTGTGCAGATGAGGCCCGCGAGTGGCAGGTGGTGGGAACGGGGCTCAATTAACTAACAGGCACCAAATCCCTTCCTAATGAGGCTGGGCCACCCAGATGAGCCAGGAGGCATGTGTCAGCGACAGCAACAGAGGATTTGAACTGGAGGAGGGGAGAGGCTGGTCAACAGGTACCTGGCTTGGCCGCAGAAACAGCCCTTTTGGTTTCGTGGCTCAGAAAGACCAAGTGGCCTAGGCCAGCCTGGGGCAGTGTCGGGGGCCAAGAGCAGGAGTTGTGGGCTTGGCGCATGGTGGACTCAGTTTTGCACATTTCATCTCTCTGGGTGGCCCCCTCGGGTCAGTTCGCCTCCTTATTGTGTATAATGAAGTTAGACCATCTCCCAGGATAAACGACACAGGAGATAAGGCCGGCCAGTGGGTAAGGTAATGACTATCAGCAACGTAATAAAGCGCCACAGTCTTGAATAGAATTTGAATTCCAAATCAGACACCATAATAATGCTGCAAGTGCCACATTGGGTTCTGTAGTTAAGGGCTGGTTGCTATTTCCATTGCAAATCTTCCGGGGCGCCTCTGTGTGGATTCATCATCTGAATTGGTATGGTATTGAAACTTGTGTGGCTCACTGTGAGCTTTTAAGAATTAAAAAAAAAAAGAAAAGAAAAAGAACAACTTTTAAGAACCCCCAGAGTGTTAGTGGGGCGGCATCATTCAAAGAATTCTGTGCTGGGTTGCTCCAATTCCTTGTCTTCAACAGCTTGCCAGAAAGTTTTGAGACTTGCAGGAGCGAGATCCATTGCCCTGGAGTGTGGCTCTCCCCAGTTTTTCAAGAAGTTGAAGCAAATTAGGACCTCTCCCTAGCCATGTGTTTGGCTTATGCTGCGGTGCGGAGAAGGGTGCCCTAATATATGCATTTTCCCGGGGCCACAGCTTGCGCCCTGGGGACCCTCAAGAGGGGCCTTTGTGCTGTGCACAGTTCTCTAAGCATAAAGCCATATTCCTGCGTGTGCGTTAGAGCTGTGTTTTAAACTGGTTGTTCGCAATTCTTCCCTACCCCCTTGATTCTTTTCTTGCAGCACAGAATAGTGTTGAAAATGATCCGACACCTTAAAAATAAGGCACAGGTCTGGAATTGGGGATGTGGCTGCCTCTTTGTCCACATGTGTGAGGGCGTTTGGATTACACTGTGAGCCATATGTGCCAGGCTGCAGAGCTCGGAGACAATGGGGTAAACCAAGAACCCACCAGGGACCCCCACACGTTTCTCTCCTACTGTCGTTTCTGATCCAAATGGTGTTTAATTGAACGTTTCTGTCCTTTCCCTAATTTTGTTGTTATAACAACATATGTTTAAAAAGAGGATTCTCCTTTTGAAAGGGGGAGTTTGCCAACCTTTGTACCTCCAATCGATTTTATCTTTACGTGTTTGTAGCTCTGTGGCTTGGACAACTGAAGACTCTCTATTTGAATTCTGCGGCATAAGTGTTGCCATTCCTTGTCTTGAGCGTCACGTCTCCAAATCTTTTAGGGACAATCCAGAAACACCAGTGACTCTGTTGAGTTTAAGACTAGAAGATGGTACAAATTTCATTTTCTTTTTCCTTCCTTCCCTCCTTCCTTTCTCTCTTCCTCCCACCCTCCCTTCATTCCTTCTTTTCTTTCTTCCTCTCTGTCATTCTCTCTTTTTTTGGGCAAGACACAGCTCCTAAGCCACTTTAGGTCACATATGTCTTTATTCTTCCAGAAGCTCTATAGGGAATAAAATCCCTCTTTCTCAGAGATATCCAATGTCTTCCAAACCAACACAAGAAGTCTCCCTCAGTGATGCTTCAACTCCTCTCAGGCCCTGATGCATCTGTCATGGCATCCCACCTCACATCATCCCTCTGAGAAGGGCAGGGGACAGTCCTGTGTGTACCCACTTCACAGAGGAGGAAAGCAAGGCTCAGACAAGCTCAGCAATTTGCTTAAAGCTTCATGGCCCAGTTTGTGGACAGGACCAGTGGTATGGCTTGTGGGTTTCCCTGTATATTGTTAGTCAACTTTCCATGCACGGATGCATATAATTAGAATGATACATTTTAGCCCTAGAGGTTAACTAAAAAAATGCCTGGTCCTGAAATAAGACAAAGATTTCCTTTATTTTAGAGACGCTCTGAGGACTAGAAAAGTTACCTGCTCAAGAGTCCATTGCACATGGAGTGCGTGAATGGCCCCAAACTCTTACATCATTATGCCCACATTCCCAGGTTCCTAGTAGAGCCAAGGGGAATTTCTAGCCAAATGCCCAATCTATCCTCAGTTTTGCCTTCCTCTCTACATCCTAGGTTCTATGTTAGCTCCCTTCTCTTGCCCTCTGAATTCTAACTTGACCAGCCTCAAACTCAACAAAGACTCCCAAGCAAAAATTTCTTTCCAGCCATGGGTGCGGTCAAGGTTTAACCATTGGCTCTCCAGGGGTAGGGGTGGAGACAGCCATAATTTTTAGCATTTACCAATTTCCGTGATGTAAATACTCCCACCATGGCTCTTTTTTCTGAGCCTCCAACAGAATGTTACTAAACACAGAGTTGGGAAGAGATGCTCACCATGGGCACCAGTGCAAGCTGGGCTCCACATACCAGCACTTCTAGTCCCCAAAGCCACCAGAACTCCAAGGCTGCTGGAGCTGAGGAGCTGAAATGCCTCTGTAATTGGAAAATCTCCCAGCCCCACACATCTATAGTCTCAACACCCCCCACCATCCAATTCTATTTCCCTACAACCTCACCATCCCCCGTCCATCATCCCCTCCAGTACTTCTAGCTGGGGTCTCGGTCCTTTCAAAGGGTCCAGTGAGGACAGCTGCCCTTGGGGAGGGGCGGTGGAGGGAGGGGTCCTCTACTTCCCTCTCACCATGTGGTGACTGATGGGTCTGCCTGTCAGGTCTGGCTCTTTCGGCCTAACTGCAGAGGTGCCTGGATCTCCCTCCAAATCCTTCTGTAAGGTGCATCTTCATTCACTGGGATGACATTGGGACGGGGTAGCATGTGAAGCTGACACTGCTCATATTTTGTACTTAACTATACTGGCTTATTGGGTTTACAGCCAGGCCTGTGCCCAGGACACCTCCTCAGGGAAGCCTTCTGTGACTTCCCCCGTGTGGAGTTCTTTGTTGTCATTGTCACAGACCTGTGTTCTTCTCCATCAGAGCCCTTAGCTCATTCTTTAATGTGACTATTTAATTGTCTCTCTCCTGCACTGGGCTCTGAAAGGGAAGAGTCTGTGTCCATCTGGGCTCACTGCGGTGTCAGCAGACCCTGTACAGTGGCTGGCACATGGGATCAACAAATATTTGTGTGAGAATAAACCACACATGAACCAGATGAATGACAGGTGCTCCTGCTCTTGGGGAACCATTGTTCTCATCCCTGGCTGGCTGCACGTGAGAATCATCAGGGGTGCTCTCAAAAAATGCTATGCTGGGGAGTTTCCAGTTCCGGCAGTTTTGAAACTCCCCAGACGAGATTCGCACATGCAGCCAGGGGTGAGAACCTCTGCCCTTGAGGAAGGGGTCTGAGGAGTCTTGGAGAGAGTGGTTTTCAAAAGCGGCTACATCTTGCGACCCAGATGCCAAGACTGCCCCCTGGAAGAGTCTTTGATGTGAGACCCACACATTAGTATTTTAAAAGCTTCTCTAACTGATTCCAACGTGTAGACAAAGTTGAGAACCACTGCAAAATGTCCTACCTCTCTTAAGCTTTCCTCCACTCTCTCATCATGGTAGATTACTTAGAAATCTACTGTTTAGAAATATTTACCCCTCCCCAACCTCCGTGGTCACCCCGTGCCTCCATAGCCATGTAGGTATGGCTATGGAACTTGGATGGCCTTGTCACTTTGGCGGATGGGACGTTAGTGGACCCGAAGCAATCGAAGGCTTTCAAAAGCCTTTGCAGGACTGGGCCTGCTCCCTTGTGCTTTTGCACATGCCGTGAAAAGAACATGTCTGGCCTCCTTGGTTCAAGGAGGATGAGAGACACGTGGAGCAGAGTCGTCCCCTCAGAGCCCCAGGCCCTCAGTGAGTCACAGGGTCACCCCAGCTGCTGCTGTCTGAACTCGGCTGCCCAGGCGAGCCCAGCCCAGATCAGCCAAACCCCAGCCCACTCACAGACACGCAGGCGCGGGAGTGATCATAAATGATGGTTCTTTTAAGCCACTGCGTTTTGGTTCGTTACATAGCGATGGCAAACTGATACATCCACTTTTCCACAATGGTGTAAATATTCACCTGGACCTCTTTAGCGGGCAGTTCACCTTTGCAAAGTTTTTATGGTGTTAGTTTCTTCACTGCTTTTCCAAGAGAAGAAAGATGACATGGAATTTCAACTAGTTTAAAAAGTTGCACTATACATGCGTTCCGTAAGTCATATGGGTCAATCTCCTTCAGTTCAGTCTGCAGGTTGGGCAACTGTGTGACCCTGGCAAAGAGGATTAGAGGACTACAGGATGGACGTTATCCATTGTTGTTATCACACCCGTGCTTCACACAATCATAGTTTTACAGTGTCATCAATGTGGCCCTGATGTGTTTAGAGAATAGAGCTCCCTTCGTACCAGCATCAATCACTTGCATATTTGCATTTTATCTCCTTTCCCAAACTAATGGGCATGGTTTGACAGATGTTCATTAATCTTGTTGGAGTACATTTATTTGGAAATTGTCAACAAATAAAATATCTTAAATGTCTTATTAATTCAGAAAACATCAACAATTCCTTGTCTCCAAATATGAGTAGAGTGAAATAAAGGCTCTGAGTCACATGCAGATCTTTTCCCCTTCACCTCCCTGGTGACCTCGATGTCCAGAGTCCTTGGCACCTGCGTTGGGAGCCCCAGGCTGAGGGGAGGTGTTCTGATGTCTGATTGGAGCTTGGGTTGGGTCTTTGCAATGCCATTTGGGTTGAAGTCATGTCCCCTGGACTGACTGGGGACCCATATCTCAGCTCCCAAATGGGCTCTGGGGTGGGGTGCCATGAACTCCCTGAGGATGAAGGCAAAGCGTGTGCATGAGTGTGTACTCACACACACGTGGGCACCATTCTGGGGAGAAGGTTCATAGTTTCATTAGATTCTCAAAGAGATCAGTGACGTCCTAGCAGGTTAAGAACCAGCACCCTGATGGAAAGTCCATTGCAAAGGAGAATCTTACCCTCCAAGCAATCATCCTTCGACTTCTATAATTCCAGGGCTCTGAAGACGAGACGTAGTAACAGCAATGGCATTTACTGTGCTCCAGGCATTCTCAGTGCTGTATGTGTTTTACCATTTTGCACAGAGACCCCATGAGGTTTAGAAACCAGGACTGTCTGACTTGAAGCTCAATCTCTTCACCATTATGCGTTGAGCTCCTGCAGAAGAGCCTCAGAACACACAGTGCTGGCCCCAAAGGGTCACACAACCAAGTGAAACACGGCAACAGCTTGCAACCTAAATACCCATCCCCCTTATTCAATTGTACTCCTCCAGATAAAAACGGGAAGGAACTTGCCAGAAGGACCCCATGGTTCCAAGGTTTTCTGTTTGGAGGACATGAGTGCTGGGTCTATTTGTGAACCTGGAATTTGGGAGGAATATCTCTCGTTGTGGCACTCAGATGCTATGCGGCACAAGATCCTGCTCCATAGGGAAACGTCCAGCAGCCACCTCCTCTCCCGGGTGTGCCGTCTGAGCTGTGCTGTCTGCACTGGCAGGATGTGAGTCTCAGGGGATGGCCTGCCCGGGTCCACCCCGGTTCCTGCCTCTGTGGTCACGGCCTCTCATGCTCCCTTTCCAGCACCTCCAGGGTTTCCTCCCCTCCACTCTTGATGTCCCATCCTGATTTCTCCCCTGGCGTGGATTCAGCTTCCCCTTGCTCTTTCGAGTCGAGATCTTCACGCAGAACCCAGGCCCCATGCCAAGCCAACACCCTGCCCTTGCACTTCTGGAGGATTCTGTCTCCTGTTCTTCTTTGGTGCTTCTCCCACTGCAGCAGGAAGTCCTTTCGAAGTCTTTTGGAAAGAAGTAGGTAGTATAAATAAATTCAACAAACAAGGAAAAATAGTCCCCGGCAGGACTCCAAGACTCTGAGCTCTGGGCTGTCGTGTAGGCCTCTGTGGCCACCTTTGTTCTTGCTCTGGGTTTCCTTGGGCCTGTGTAACCTCCAAATTCCAGAGGTGGTTTCAAATTTGCCCCACTTCTGGCAGGTAGAAAACATCCCTCAAAAGGTGTGGGATATGGAACACTTTCTGACAATGCTTCTCAAGCTATGCCCTCAGGAAACCAAAATGCATTCATTTAGTCAATCAACCATCATTAATTGAGTACCTACTATGTGCCAACCACTATGACAGGCATGAGGAGTAAAGAGGAGACTAAGAGGTAATTCACGCCTTCAAAGACTCCCCTTCTGGTTGGGGAAATAACTCTCTCCCTGGCGCTGACTCTCCCACTGAACGCAGTGAAGAGCATGCGTGTTAGCAACACACAGAACTCGCCTCGTTGCTTGCTTCTGACATTTGTTGAGTTAACTTGAATAAGTCACTTCACGTCTCTGAGCCCAACTTTCTCATCTGGGAGGTGAGAACTTGCCTCAGAGACAAGTGGGTCTCTGAGTGCAACGCTCCTGTCACAGTGCAGGACACATAGTGGGTGACTGATGATGAGGGCTGCCCCGTGAGCATCTCCTCCCCACCAGCGTCTGTTTTCACAGCTTCAGGAACTCGGTGCTTCCCAGACCTCACCTTCCTCTTCCCTTCCATCTTCTCTCAATGCAGCCATGAGGGGGTTTGAGTGGAATCTCAAATGTCTTCCTACGGCATTCTTTCTCTTTCAAATGGGTTTGGTGTCTGGCAATCCAATCCCATTTCAAGGGCTCCTGGGACACAAAGTGCCCCCTTCTCTTGGAAGATGTGCAGGCAAAGGCCTTGTCCTTTGTCCGTTCTCTGGCCTGGAGTGCCGGCCCGATGCTGGGGAGCCACTACTCAACCCCTCTGCAGAGTATCCACACACATAGCGGCAGAGGGAGGGTGACCTGCAAAGCGAATGCTCTCCACACCTCTGACCTACCAGAAGGGCCGTTTCTCTGGAACTTTCAGAGTCCACTCAGGACTTGAGTCCTCAAGGCGCTCTTCCCAATGAGAATGACCAACACTCAAGCCATTCTTTTGGGTCATCTCGGCAGTTCTGCCTCCACCCCTAAGATGAAAAAAAACAACCTACTACCTATTGTAGCAACTCCCTCTGGGTTACAGCTGCATGTTTTCAGGGCCCATTGCAATCCTGCTTCTACTCCCTCCCTCCTCATCCTCTTCCTTCCTTCCAGGACACTCTCCAAGTTTTCCTTGTTGCTTTTAGGCGGTGGATCCCCAAACTTACAAGAGCATTCCCAGGCCAGGTTGAAGGCTGAGAGAAAGACAGTTAATTACAGAACTCAAATGCCAGGTGCCTCTGCTGTCACACGGAGAGCCATGTGAGAGGCTGAGAGCCTGTGGGGTGAGTGTGGTTCTGGGGGTGCTTTGGGAGCATTTGGGTGGGAAGCCCAGCACCTTGTCTGTAGTTTGGTTCTCCCTCCCACTGCTTTCTTCTGGGGGTGCGCATTTTCCCAGCAGTGAGGTGTATGCCCTGTATCTGCCAACGTCTGCATGGATAGTGGTGGCTTCCATGCTTGTTCTCATTAAGAAAGAGTTAGGGCTGGCCCCATGGCTGAGTGGTTAAGGTTCTGTGCGCTCCACTTCAGTGGCCTGGGATTTGCAGGTTCGGATCCTGGGTGCAGACCTACTCCACTCATCAGCCATGCTGTGGCAGTGTCCCACATACAAAGTAGAGGAAGATTAGCAGAGATGTTAGCTCAGGGCTAATCTTCCTCAAACAAGAAAACAGGAGGATTGGCAACTGATATCAGCTCAGGGCAAATCTTACACACACACACACACACACACACACACAAGAAAGTGTTGTACTCATTTACACAAACTTAGGGGACGGGACAGTGCATTGATAAACGGTGCAAATAGTATCTAGGACCAAGTAGAGGGGAACTGAGGATTATCTGGGCAAAGGAAGATGCCCAGGCTTCCAGTCCTCCCAAATCAGGGCACATCCCTCAGATCTCAGAGCACAGAGGTCCCGATGTCAGAGCCTGATGTCTGGCTCATGTGTAAAAGGTGTTTTGTTGTTGTCCCTGAGAAACCCAAGTGTGCATCCAGTCACAATTTCTGTGTGAATGCCCCAGACTGGCCGGCCTGCGACAGGGCAGGTGAGGGCATCATAATCCTTTTCCTCACCGTTAAATGTGGCAGCTACAGAGCCGGGCACTTCCCCTTTTCTGTGTGGTCTGATCAAGCTTCTGGACCACTCCTCAGAGGAATGTTTTTAAATGCAAAAAATAAAATACTCAGGATAACAGAGGAAACCAGTTATATTGAAATAACAGTGATGAAGATATTTTGAAAGAACAGATCTGTGATATATGTGTTTCTTTAAAACACACGTTAAATAACAAGACCCAGTGGTGAGTCATGTATGTACGTAATTTCAAAATAGTGATGTGTAAACAGTATTGCAAGACATTTCCAACGACCATAACATGACTTGAACGTATCAGCAATTTTGATTGGTGACAAATACTATTATGGTCTGTCCCCTCTATTTGTAATCAAATTCAAAATTTCAGTTAGAGGTTAGTGAAAATGAAGGTGTAATTTCTCCCCACCGAAGTTCACAGAGCTCAGTTTAAGCATGTCTGCTGCAGACCTAGGAGGCCTGTTATAGGTTGAACTGTGTCCCCCCAAATTGGCGTTCATTGAATTTCTAACCCCTAGTAGCTCAGAATGTGAGCTTATCTGGAAACAGGGTCATTATAGATGCAATTAGTTAAGATGAGGTCATACTGGAGTAGAATGGCTCCTGGATCCAAAATTACTAGTGTGCTTGTAAAAAAGGGGAAGTTTGGACACAGAGACACATGGGGAGATGGAGACAGAGGTCAGCGTGATGCTTCTACAAGCTATGGAACATCAAAGATTGCTGGCAGACCCCCAGAAGCTGAGAGAGAGGCACAGCACAGATCCTTGCTCACAGCTCTCAGAAGGAACCCACCATGTGGACATCTTGATCTCAGACATCTAGCTTCTAGAATTGTGAGACAATACAAAATTATTGTTTAAGCCGCTCACTTTATTGATTATGGCAGTCCTAGCAGGCTCACACCTGGCTTTAGGGTGCAGGGGACCAAGAGTCCAGCTCTGGAGTCCCAAAAGCTGGGTTCAAATCTCATCCCCACCACTCGCCGGCTGTAGGAGTCTGGGAAAGTATCACCTGATCCTTGGGTCTCAGTTTCCCCGTTACAGAATGGAGACAGCAATAATGCCTACCTCACAGGGTTGCCGGGAGGCTGGAATGTGTGGCAAAGAGCTTTGCAAGCAGTAAAAGAACTCTAATGTACGCTCCTGGCTCTAAATCACCAAGGAGAGCCTTCTTAAGTTTTGAGAAAGACTACAAATTGAGTCAATCCTTTCAAATGCATTGCCCCTCAATTTTCTGCCAAACTGGTTTGGGTTTATCACCGCTGTCTTCTTTCCTTCCACCATAAACCTCTCGTTGGGGGTACACAATGGATTCCTAGGAAGATCCCAGTCATCGCAATTTTTAAACAACATCTGTGCGGGAGTTGTAAAATTCTTGGCACCAAAACAGAGACATTGTGCTTAATTGCTAGGCTCAGGCATGATTTTGACAGTTACAATACCTGGTTCAACATTGCCGCTAGCCAAAAGTCACCCGTTGAACATGTTTTCTTAAACAGTGACTGATAAGTTGTTATCTTCCAGCTTCTCCCGCTAATTAGACATCATGAGTCAAAGTTAATTTGGTGGAAAACATTTCTCAACTTAATGACATTTATGGGTAATTAGGCACGTGTGGAAGGGAACCCACATTTACATTTCAGCCTATTTCCAGGGCTTAACAAGAATCTCTTCTTTCCCGGTTGGAGATTTCTCATTCTCTGAGGAATATGTTCGATACAGACACCACGGGCCTCCTTGTTATGCTAGAAACCGGTGATTGTTTGCATGAAACAAGCTACCACACAGTAATGAGGTGCAGACGGAGATAAAATTAGGCTCAGTGAAGGCTCTTGTGTTGTTTGCACCCGGGGCTCGTGGCAAGAAGTCCTGAGCATCATATGCAGTGAAAACCGCAGTTGCAGACTTGCATCACTGATAAATGTGTGCCAAGCACATATTTCTCAGCCTGTTGTCAGAAATGGCTTCTATTTTCAGTGTTCACTTGTGTGAAAAACAGTTAACCATGTGAAAAATAGCATTCCTAAATTTCAAGATTATGTCTTTGCTGTTGGTTTTTGTTTTTGGGTTTTTTTTGGCCAGCAAAGTATTCTCAATGGGTCATTTTGTCATGATGAATTGATGCATCCCCTTGCCTCCACCCGTCACTTGGAAATCCGGTTTGAGCTGTAGCCAAGAAGCAAAGGCATAGGCTCTTGGGCACTTCAGTCCCGGCTCAGCTCCTGGATAGCATCGTGCCCACCTGCCCCTGTCTTAGCCAGCATCCGCTCTCACCTGACTTCTGCTTCGCTCCAGGAAACACTTTAGTTAAACTCACATGGGCATGCTAGTCTTTTTCCTTTGGAAGAAGAGAGTTGTGTTTGCATGTATGTACACACATCACAGCCAGATAATAAATGGTGCTAATTCCTCCTCCTGCCCCACTGGCAGGATGGTTTATGGGTATAAAGAACTAAGATTAAGTGGAGTGCCCCATTCCAGTAATTTCAAAGCAATTCAATGGGCTCAGGTATTGAGTTGGGACTTCTTACAATTAACCAAATCCCCAAGCTCGGAGCCAAGGGTCTCTCATAGGATGCCAGGAATTCACCGTTCTGGAAAACCTGGGCTATGAGATACCCCTGGTGCCCCCAAATTTGTAAAATTCTCATATTCCACTTAAATATTTAAAATGTTTTATTTTGTTTAATGTGCAACACACATATATGTTATGTATATAAAAAATTTTTTTAAAGCATTTTCTGGGTGGTTGAAGGGTGGACTAAAACTTTACATAACAACTAACAAAGATAACTTTGGTGGATGCTTACTCTGTACTTTAAGTATTATGAAATGATGTTTCCTAAGATAACGCAAAACAAAATGAAACTTTCTAAGAATATTATAAGAATATTTTAACATATAAATATTGTTAAAATATATAAGTATATACGTAAGCTATAAATAATACATAAATATTAAAATAAGAGGAATGCACAAAATAAAATAATGATCCGGTTAAAGCTCCTAAAATCAGCAGGACAAATAGCACTCTCTTTTAATCAAACTTTCTAAGAGACAAATATGATTTTCTGATGATCTGCACTGCAATGGAGATTACAGTTTAGTTAGACCCAAATGTCCCAAAGAACCAGCGCAGGGATGAGATCCACCCCATCTCGGAGAAAAGTCCACCCAGAAACCAGGGGGCAGGTCTTGGTGGGCAGCTGAAGAATGAATATTGTGCGTCCGAGGAGCGGTGAATTGCCGGTGGCCTCCATGCGCCCATTGGAGTAACCACGTGGGGCTGCTGGAAAAGTGACTTTTCCATGGAGAATGTCCTCGTGGGCTGTCTCATCTAGACTGCCAGGTGCTTGGTTACACCCTTGCTGGCTTTGTGGTTACGAATCCCGTCTCTTTCCTCATCTGTAGAATGAAGATAATGATCATCCCTCCATAGTATCGTTATTACAGAGATTAAATGAGCTTGTACATGTCAACTGCTTCCAACAGTGCCCATGATGGTGGCAGTAGTTATAACAGTAATAGGGATGGCTGACCCCTACAGCAGTGCTAAACGTGAGCTCTTACTCGTAGCGTGCCGATACCAGTTGGGCTAAGAATGCCAAAAGGGGAGATTGGAAGACCCGATTTGAGTCCTCGTTGCCCTCTCAATGTTCCCCTAAAGCCACATGGCTGCCTTGAGCTTCAGTCTCCTCTCTGTAAAAGGAGCCATGATAGCTGCCTTACAAAAGTGTTGGAAGAATCAACAAGAGCGTGCGTACTGTAGGCTGTGACATGCCGACCGTGGACATCATCGGAGCAGGTGGTCAAGAGACAAGAGCAGCTCTGACTTGGGCTTTTTCTTTGGACTTAGGAGCTGTCTGCAGCCTCCATCTGGGCATTGCCTCTGGACCACACGCCGTTCTCCCGGCCTTTCCCACTCCTCTCCCCCATCACAATATGCCTAACTGATGTTCTTCTCTCCAGGCTCCTGCTTCCTGCTAGGAGACAGCAAGATAATCCAGCCACACACTCCTCGCTAATGGGGATTAGGGTGCTAATGAATTCTCCCTCTAGGTTGACATATGTACTGCTACAGAGGGGCCTTCGGAAGGTGATGCTTTTGCCAGAGAAATGAGTCTAATGGACTGAGTTTGCAGGCAGTGGGAGGGCCCCTTGCAATGCGGTCACTCACATGCTCTCTTGGCAGCCCCTATTCACCTCTGCACAAAAGTCCAGCCAAACTCTTCCAACATACCCACTCCATTCCCCAGTGGACAAAACTCAGAAAGCTTTTCTTGAAGGAGAAAAAATACATCCCTTAATGAATTAATCAACTCATCCAATATTTCCTGAGCACCTTGTAGAACCATAAGGATAATCATCATTTATTAAACACCTACTATATACCGAACCTCGTGCTTGGTGCTTTATGTATATTATTTCTTTTAATTTTCACAACCACCCCATCCACATCTTACAGATGAGGAGATAAGTTTTTTGTTTTAATTGTGGTAAAATACACCCAGCATAACATTTACCGTCTTGATCATTTTTAAGGGTACACTTCACTGGCATCAAGTACATATGCATTGTTGGGCGACCATCACCACCATCCATCCACAGAACAGGTTTTGTCTCTTGCAGAACTGAAACTCTGTAGCCATTAAACAATAACTCCCATTCTTTGCTCCTCCCCAGCCCCTGGCAACCACCATTCTACTTTCTGTGTCTATGGATTTGACTACTCCAAGTGCCTCATATAAGTGGAATCATACAGCATCCGCATTTGTCTTTCTGTCTGGCTTATTTCACTTAGCATAATGCCCTCAAGGTTCATCCATGTTGTAGCATGTGTCAGAATTTCTTTGTTTTTGAAGGGTAAATAATACTCCTTTGTATATAGGGGGACTATAAAGCAGTCTTGTCCTCAGGACATGGCGAAGCAGTTATAGAGGCTGCTGTACTAATACTTATGATGCAGAGAATAATAAATAATTGCATATGGATTAGGGCTAAGTGGGATGTCCGGAACAGAGTAGCAGGGAACTCAAGGGAGCTCCTGAGAGTGAGCGTGGCACCCCAAGCAGACTTTGTAGACAGGATGGAGCTGAAGCATCTTGGAAGGGTGAGCAGTGTGTTCTAGGAGAGGAAGCAACAGAAACAAAGGGCCGCCAGTGGAAATGAGCCCAGTAACTCAACTAAGAGGGACAAAGAGGACTATTGGAGTGACAATGTGTGTGTAGCAAGACAAGCCTTTCTCTCTCCCACTTTCTTGATGGATTCCCGCACTCAGTAAGACTCTGATGACAGCAGGGACCTTTGGTCATTCAATTCATGGTGAAGAAGGAGGATTCAGACACTCTTTTGACCCAATAATGAATCAGAGCGATGCCAGCAAGGGGTTAATCTTAGCTCTGTGACACTCCGTGGGAGTGGGATAAGGAGGTCAGCAGCCTTTTGAGGGCTGTGAGCATTTCTGCAGGTTGGGAGGGGCACAGCAAGCAGTAGCAGGAATGGGGGACAGTCTCCACATTTATTTGTAAAATAAACAAATATAGGGTGTCTGTAAGAAAAGCATAGAAAGTGTCTTACAGACTGAAGATGCCTCTGATGACTACGTATATTGAACTATATTTCTGGACTTATGGATACCATGTGTATGGAGGCCAATATGGGAAAGAAATTTCTCACTGTTGAAGATGGAAGTTACAATTGTGGAAAGGAGAAATCTAGAATAAGCCCTCTGACGATGGAATGGAATTAGAGGTGTCTGTGTAAACTCAGTATAAATTCAGACATAAATATATCCTAGATCTGTCTACTGAGAGAGCCTGGGGCAGTGCCACCCAGTAACGGACAACACATTTAGTGCCACATCTTGGTTCCTAAAGTCCTAACTTAAAGGACTCCGAGTTCCTTGGAGAGATGGCTGATTCCAAAGCTGAGGCAGGGAAAGTACTAGATGAGGCTGGAACATCTTGTGCCAGAAAGTAAAGAAGGGCCCGAGAAGATGGGACTCTGTCAAGAGAACACAGAAGCCAGCATGAGGCAGTTCCTACTGGCCAAATGGGGACAATCTGGGCATAAAAATGAATAATGATAGTACTATAATCTATTAAACAAAATAGGAACCCATGAGTTTCTACTGATATAAGTAAACAGATGAATAAATAAATGGAAAAAGTAAAACTTTCTCCTTAAAGTAGAATTCGAACTAACAAATACAGGAGGAATGATGGAATTAGAAAATCATCAATTGGCAATCATCATAGTAATTATTAATCCAACCAGGAAACATCAATGGATGTTTGATCTATTGAGTGAGAAAGTTTGATGAGGAATGGGATATTTGCATAGTCTCAAAGTATCTCCCTATAACGCAGCTTGTTAATTACACAGGAGGAAAAAGTAACTTTCTAGTGGAGACACATGGGAACCATTACCTTGATCATTTGATTTAAATTAAAATCAGAAGTCTTGGGGTAAATTGAAGTCATGTACCACTTGGCCAGATGCAATGAGAAGAACCCAGCATCACTTTCCTGATGTTCTTGTCAGAGAGGCACAGCCTGAATCTAAAAATGAGGGATCATCTAAAAAACTCACGCTGAGGGACATTCTACAAAATAATTGGCCTGTAATCTTCAAGTGTGTCAAAGTCATGAAAGAAAGGCACTGTTCTGGATTGAAGGAGACTCAAGAGATTTGACAGCTACATGCAACGAGTAATCCTGGATTGAGTCCTTTTGCTATAAAAGACATTATTGAACCAACTGGAGAAAACTGAATGGTATTTGAGGACTAGACGGTAGTATGTACCAATGTTACTTTCCTCACTTTGATGGTTGTATTTTGATTATGACAAAGAATGTCTTGGTTTGTAGGAAATACACACTGAAGTATTTTAGGGTAATGAGACATCATGTCAGCAACTTATTCTCAAATAACTTAGGAAGAAAATTCTTTGTACTACGCTTGCAACTTTTGCATAATTGTGAAATTATTTCAAAATAAAAAGAAAAAATATTTATTAGAATCTCCAAGTTAACATGCAGCATCAGAATCTGGGCACTACTCAATAATGAATAATCGAGCAAAGGCACATCCTCTAGAGAACGTGACAACCGTGGGTGGGCATTAGTGTTCCAGCCTGACCTTGAAGGACAGTCCCCCTTTGCCTTATTTCCCAGTGTTAGACACATTTTTAGTTTTCTCTTCTTCCTCTTAAGCAGATGACATTATGGTGTTTGGCAAGAGTCTAGAACGGAGGCTATGTCCACGCCTATCGGGGAAGCAGAAGCAGGTGGACTGGAGAAGCCGCTCCCAGACCAGCACCTACCTACAGACTCTGCAAGTGTTGGAAAACGCCACTCAAAGTTGAAGCAAAAGGCAGTGTGTCTATTCCACGGCGTTCAATGTGTTTTACTACATAATAGCAAGACCATTTGATCATGGAACGTCGTCCTTCTCCCAGCAAAGACACCGGACCCACTCCTGGGGTTATAGATTGGTTTGGAGAAGTTGGGGAGAAAAATGTTTCTTGAGGAAAGCGGAGGAAATCAGACTTGATGGAGCCAGCATGGGGAGTCACTGCTGCCTGCTAGACAGGGTTCACTATGTTGCCCATGGCATTGGGAGGGATTAAGAAGCCTGACTCTGAGCAATGAGCTAGACTAACCCTCTATTTCCAAGGAGGAGGGTGGTGGGCTATTATACTATTCTTTTGATTAAACACGGGGATTCAGAATTAATTAATGCATTTGGTTTGTCGTGAGAATTAAATGAATTAACACATGGAAAACAATAGCTGGTGCCCCAAACAATAAATACTAGCCAAACAAACATATAACAAGTCCCTAAACAAGACCTGGACTTATGAGAAGCAGCTTTTTAAAAATGCCTAAAGCCTTACCTAACCGCGTCAACTAAAGACCTACGAGTCTGCAGCCAGGGCACTGGCCCTCTTCTCCACCAACACCAGCATTGTTGACTGCCTTATTTTATCTGCGATGGCGCTTTCGCTCTAAGGAATTCCAGGGTTCTTTACAAACTTTAAATTACCCAAGGGGAATGAATCCTCACAAGCAAGAAAGCAAAATAAAGCTCCTCAACCAAAATAAACTCTCTCCACCTCTCATCTCCCTGTGTGCCAACCCCCTCACCTGAAATAACCCAGGCCAGCCTTCCCCACGCCTGCCCAGCTGCTGCCTCGCCAGATGCCACCTCTCTCCTGTGATCAGCTGACCCACTGCGTGTTGCTAACGAAGCCCGTGCACTTTAATCCGAAGGGTTCCTTTGGAGAACTTGAGCAAGGTGCCAGTCCCTCCTTAGTTTTTAATGACTGCCCTCTGACATCAACCACTTAGCATTCAAATCCATCCTGCTCACGGGGAACACGGGTTCTCCCGCCACGATGTTGGATGTTGATGGAGGCTTCTTGATGCTTGGATCTGCTGTGATCACACAGTGTGTTTGTGGTTATTGGTCTCCTGGGAGAAACAGCTCCCCTGATGATAAAAGTCCTGCAGATAAACCTGATTTTGCAGAGACCACAGTTCAAGACAAAGGGGTAGGCAGGAGCCTTAAACTGGGATTTCAACAGCGGCTATTCCCCTTGTGCTCAAAACGCTATAAATAGAGATGAAACAAATATGTCAATTTCCAGGTTGCCCTCGGTTTGGGGAGGAGCCCGGAGCCGGCTCGACTTACAACTCACAGGCCAGTAAGGGGCGCTGTTGATTGATACACTGGGGCTGGAAGGCGGGGAAGAGAAGTGACCAGCGGATGTTTTGTGTTCTGCGGTCCTTAGAGGCTTCCCTCTTTGGGGGGTGATCTGATTCGAGCCGGAAAACTGAAACAAGTGCTTCAGCTTCAGCGGTCTCACTGCTGTGGGCTCTCTGAAGCGGAACCCATCCCCACGGCAGTTTACCCTGCTGAGTCCTCCCTCGCTGGCCCTCTCCCCTGGTCCAGCCACCTCTTGATCCCCAACAGTGTGGAGGGCTCCATTCCGGCTTGCTCTGATCGCATCCAGGCTGTAAACGTCAGCCTCCTTGCTCCCCTTCTCTTTTCTCCTGCCTTTATGTTTATTTATCCGAGAACTCTCAGGGGCGAAAACGGTCCTTTCCTGCACTCTCTGCCGCTGGCCCCCTATGCGGAAATCTACCAAGTGCTTGATGTGATAGATTACTAAAATTGTTGATCGAAGTTCTCAAATCGGGAGAGGAAGAAAGCAAAAAAGAGAGAGGCAAGAGTCGAAAGACGTTGGCATTGCGTCTTTATCCTACTTGTGATGGGACCTATGCTTGTACTTGGATAATATGTGTTATACACATCGTCTTTTGAAAACTCCCCGGTCCCCAGTTAATCTGGGTCATGTAGACAGCCTGCCTCCTTGCCCTGAGACAGGACCAGGAGCTGTGACCCAAGGCGGGAGGCTCCTCCTTGGCGAGCTCCTTTGCTGCAGGCCGAAACCTGTGTGCCTTGGGAAGGCACTTAGAGACGCCCTCAAGAAGAGGCTATAGAAGTGCAAGTTATTAATAGTCATTATCACACTGATGCTCACTTCAAACCCCATTGGCCGCAGATGAAACAGTCGAGGCCTCTCGCTATTTGCTTGGTTTTCTGCTGCTGTACTCTCTCAAAAGAGGACGACACCAAACATTCGATGTTTGAAAACTCAAGATCTTGACATTCTTTTGTTTTTATCAGCCAAGTGAGGGAACCTGGGTTGCGAGGGAAAGGTGCGCTTTCTCTTGAGCTGGCAGTGAACCAGTTAAATGAATACCGCTCCCCTTTCTCTTTTTGAGGTTATATTTGAAGATAAAAGTGCCCCTATTAACATGCAGATTTGGGTGTCCATTTGCAAAGAACAGAGTTATTTCAGATGCTGTATGGGAATCCTTTCTGTATGTGTGTCTTTGGGGATGGAAAGTCCGGCTGTCTCTTCTAAGATTGCCCATAACTCTTCAGATGTCAACAAATCATTGAAATGTGTCAGAATGAGGGGAATGAAAGATAATTATTCCAGCCGTGGAGAGCTACTTTGAAAGTGAATAGAATCTGTCAGATCGTCTTTTGGAAACAGCAGTTGGCTGCTTGTCTCGGCCATATTAAATGGATCTATCTAGAGCCCAGCGAGGTTGTCTGAGATGGCGGTAATCAGCTTAAGTTGGTTTTGGTGGAGGGAAAAAAGGCACTAGAAACGGGGCAATTACTGAGTTGGCGTGGAACAGCCGCCCTGATATGGCGAGGAGGGGGCTTCTATTCAGTTCTTGAAAAATGGAATCTTACATTCTTTGTGAACGAATAAAGAGCAAAGTCCATAAGGACTTGGTAATTTCCAGATGGGGTGGGTGTGGGGCTGCAGAGCAGACTTCAAGGGGATCCTGTGGCCTGGGGTGAGCGCAGTTCAGTCTCCTCTCAGGAACTGGACCAGGAATGGGAGGACAGAGCGACCTGGAGGCTGGATAAGGTGGATGCCACGTGCTTACGCCGAAAATGAAAACAAAGGCTCATCAGATGTGGGTTATGTCCTCAGGTGGCAAAACGTCAAGGAAGTGATTTTAGACGAATGCTCAGCATTATATAGAAGCTGGAGTTATTTCTGCTTCTCCCATCCCAGAGCCAGATTCCGGGGAACTTGAACTTAGCTGTTTGTGGAGGAAACATAAGATCCCAAAAGGGAAGGCCAGGAAAGGCATGGCCCGGGCGCAGACCTAGCCTTTCGGTGCTCCCTCCGAACAAGGCTGCCAGAAGGTCCCAGAAGGATAGCCAGCTGTGCAAGATCCAACACCAGGCCACACCTCAGTGTGCCATGAAAGAAGGTCTGGCAAAGCTTATAGTTAGTCTGTGGCTAGTGTAACTGTTTATGCACTGTGCTTCTCTGTTAAAAGTAAAGCTGTAAAGTAGATGACAATTTGTCCCAGTTTCAGACTTTCTTCATTTGCTGACATAGTGGGAGCCCCCAGTGGTCTGGGTGGTGCTGGCCTTTGGGAATGGGGCAAAGCAGACTCCTCCTGTCACAGAAGCTTGGGACAGGTGGCTGGGTGGCTCTGCCATCTGTGGCTCAGGTCTCCATGGCTCCCAGCTACAGACACTTGTCTGCCACCAAACAAGGAGTTGTCCTGCCCCGCCTCTCTTCTCATATTTGGGGCAAGTCAGGTGGGGAGGGGCCTTCTTACCTGATGTGGACTGCGCACTCTGGCCCGGTGGGGTTGCAAGGCCTTTTTGTGCATGGGGTCAGGCACTGGGTGTCCCCCTCCTGCCCTCCCTGCCCTCTGCCCAGCCCCTGACATTTTTATATGTAGAAAGCCTACCCCAAACAGGCAGCTACTGAAGGTGGGGGACCCTGCCTGCTCCGAGGAAAGAATGATATTCTGCCAGTCTGCTGTGTTTCTGCAGATGCTCATGCCATCCCAGTTATGGTTTGACCAGGGACTGTCAGCCTCTTGCCATAACCAGTGACCACTGTTGCACACAGGATCGCCCTCTCAGAATTCCAGAGGCCCCTGAAGAGTTTTATCCTGTTGTCCCTGCTCCCCACAGGGCAACTTCCTTGCCAACACAGAGCTCTCACTGTCCTTCTATGTCCTTTCCTAAGGCGGGGTGGGGCAGTGTAAAATTCTTCTGACCCCACGTGTGGATTCAGGGTGGATTCCGACACGCAGTTTTTTAAGCCCTGTTTGTTTACTCACTTCGGGCGTGTTTCTCTGCAGGGCCCCGGCTTCAGAAGGAGTTCCAAAAACGGCTCTGAGTGCCACCAACCAGTCTTGGAAAGGCGCGTGAGGACCCTCTGCCGATTTCTGCATCTTGGCTCTTGTTTTCTTTGGCCGAGGCCGACATCATGTGGGGTGAGTGAAATGTTTGGTGCTGGGCTCCTCAGGGCGCTGGGCTTCTCTCCAAGCATCCAGAGACCCAGGTTGTCTTTGGCCTGGCCTCTGTCAGCAGTTAGCTGCTTGCCCCTGGGCAAGTCCTTTGCCTTGATTGACTTCAGGGTGAATTTGAATAAGAAAATAGATTTCCCTTTTATCATGGTTCACGTGTTTGTTTACATGGCAAGGCTGGTCCCATTTTACTCATTTTCTGGCACACTGCCACCCAGTGATGAGTTTCAGAGCCATAAAAATGTGGCTGAAAACAAGAAAGTGCACCCAGAGTCCCACTGAGGCCACCACATGCAAGGCGTATGAGCATTTCTACCATGTTTTGCTAGCTGAGGAGGACGGAGTCTAAAGGTGGCTTGTCCACCTACGGCTTGGGTCACCTACTTCTGTTCAGAGGCCAGAGAGGGGCAGATGCCTTCCATTAGGAAATGGGGACACAGGAGGGGAGCCCTACAGCCCTTTCCATTGCACACAGGCTGGGGAGGAGGCAGTGACGGGGTCCCCAGGGCTCTCAACTCTGCATGCGATTGAGGCCTATGGCCCCCCCCAACTCTATTGTCGTCACAGTGAGAAGAATTTGTGTGGGCCCCTTTTCACTCCCTGACAGGCCCGTCTAATGAGTTGTTGTTTCATTGATGGATCCATATATCTGTTCTCAATTTTTCCTACTTGTTAAGAAATTTTACTTTTGCACTTGTGGAAAGTTTGTTTGTTTTTTTTAACTTTATCTTGATCTTTAAGGTAAAAAGTTTTCCAAATGGAGAACAGCGAGAGGGGAGGAGTGAGATCTAGTTCATCCAGGAAATATTTTTCTGAATACCCCACAAAATGTTCAGAAACACGTTAGAAAGACTGACCTAAGAGTCTGAAAATGTAGGTTTTAATCCCAGTCTCACTTTCTAGCTCTGTGACCTTGGGCATGTCAGTCAGCCTCTCTGAGCTGCATTCTCCTTCTCTATAGAATGGAGATACTAAGACTTACCTCGCCGTGGATATTATCCAAACAAATGACGATATGTGAAGGCAGCTTGTAAAAGGGAAAGAACCGTACATATGGAAAGCGTTGGTCTTAGTAGTAAAACCAGATAATCTGATGAGAATGACTCGTTGGGTCATCCTTGTTATGAGTTACATCTGATAATAAAATGGTTATGAAAAAAATATACTTTTTAGATCATAGAAAAATACAATTGTATTTTAGTCACAGAAAAGACAGCCAAGGTTTCCGCCAGTCCTATGGGCCCCCTGCACCTATTAATGGGAGAACAGCTTCTAGTCAGTTCCGGGCTCCAGAAGCAGTGCTGACCAATTAGAAGGGAGAAGAGTCTTTCTCCTAGGTCTTTTTGGTTACAAGAGGTGTCAGTCATTGCCTGTCCGCTCACAACCCTGTAATGGGATTAAATGGCCACTGTCTACACCCTCTGACCTATGCCCCTAATTTCTAACTAGTTTTTCTAGCTGCAAAAGATGAGTGGGACCCTCTGATTGATGTCAGGGGGACTGGAATTGGAAGAGTAAGTTAGCCAAGTGAAGGCAGATGAAGCAGCAAAAAGGGCATGTGGGGCTCAGGGTTTGGTGGCCAGTGAGGGTCATGTGTGAGTTTCAGGAGGGAAGCACGAGTGTGGAGTGGGTTCCCAGAAAGACCTAGAAACACCATGAGGGGAAGGCAGAGTGGCTGCCTGGGGCCTCCACCTTCCTGTGTCTGTGCCTCAATGTCTCCAGACTCTGAGTCCCCTTCTCCTCCAGGTGACTGGAGCGAGTTTCTGTTCCAGACCTTCTCCTGCCTAATACCCACCTCAGGGACAGGGGGTGGATTTGAGAGGTCCTGACAGGCTTCTTAGAACTCAAAAGCACAACCTGGAAGAAGGGAGGTCGGAAGAGGGGAGGTCTGATCACTGAGACCAGCTCCAGCTCTGCCACAAGTGGCTCCTTGGAGGGGAAACCTGTGTCCTTTGCAGGAGAACCCATCCATGGGTCGGGGCACCTGGGAGCCTGGCCATAGGCAGGGGAGGTATTTTTTTTCTGTAGATCTAATGACATCTTGGTTAGACAACTGCCTATTTCTGTCACAGCATGTACAAGGGAGCCTGCCTTTGTTCAGTCTTCCACAGTGAAAGCGATGATCAGGGATGTGGGCAAAGCATATAGCTGGTTAGGGACAAACTCCCTTGTTGGCGGAGTAGCTGGGAAGGGACAAAATCTTGTTGGTGGAGTAACTTAAAACTCATGACTAACTAATGGTGGGTTAGCGCATCCTCAGAAATGTAGACTATATCACATTGTTCCTTCTGTGTGAAGGGCAGTGGGTGGAACCAAATTGGTTGTAATAATAATAATAATAATGATACTGATAGCTAGATTAATGGCCCTTGAATTCACAGCACGCACCTAGTAATGATATATGCTAGGCTCTGCGGTAAGTGCTTTACATTAACCTTGTGAGGTAGATCATACAATTATCCCCATTTTGCAGAGAAGGAAACTGAGGCCCAGAGCCACTAAGTGGCTTACCGAAGTCCCACAGCTAGTAGGTGGCAGAGCTGACCATATTCTGACCCCAGCGTCTGGGCTCTTGAGTATGACATGACATGACCTGTGTTGTCACAGAATCCACAATAAATAACCACAGACCACGACAACCCCACAGCTGGGGTTAGTCAAATCATCCTTCATATTATATTTTTTTAGCCACAGACTTATTATGCCCAGGAAGTTCTTAGGGAAAGGGCTTACTTTTTCTCTTTGGCTGTAACTCCTTCAGCCTTTGGCATGGACCCCCTTCTCACAGCGGGTGTCCAGGAAGTTTAGCTGGCCAACTCTCCCTTACGAGGTTGATGTCCCCCCACCAAGGAGCATCAGCCGCTGACAGTGAACCATTACTGGGAAGCATACTTTTTATTTGTATTACTTTTGGAAGTACAAAAGGATTATGTGTTTTTGGTTTAAAAATGTGAGTAGTAACAAAAGGCATGCTGTAAAAGTGAAAAGTCCCCCACTTTCCACCTTCTGAATGGCTTGATGTGCAATCCTCTAGGTAATTGTCTGTATCGTTAGACGTGGATACAGATATAGGTGTAAAGCGTGCCACGCATAGGGCCCCCCGCCATTCTTTCCATCGGGTGTGCTGTAAGTTGTTCAGTTGGTCCCTATGGGTGGATATTGTGGTTATCTCCAATTTTTCACTTTTGCAAATAATATTATAATCAAACCCCTTGAACATAGGTTCTCACACACTTGAGGGAGTAGTTCAATAGGATATAGTCCCAGAAGTGGAATTTCTGGGGCAGACGGTATAGACATTCTACGTGTTGGTAGAGACTCCAAATCACTCTTGAAAAAGCTTGTTCCAACCCACACTGCCACCAGCAGTATTGGAGAGGATGTGACCCCATGCTCCCATCCCAAAGGTATCTTTCTAAGTTTAAGTACATCCCTGTTTGCCCTTAGCTTGACTTGTTATGGGTCCTGGCTCCCAAGTCGGCGTTCATTTGCACGGATGGTTGTTACTCTGGGAGCAGGTTTCCTACTAAAATTAACCAAGATTCATGGGAATAATGTTACCTGAACCATAGCTTCCACATTTAAGCATTAAAAATAAAACAAAACCCTAGCCAAGCAGAGGTGGAGATTTGTGCATATGTACTGCATATTTTACGTATTTCCAAAGATATAAAGTCTGGAAGGTTTTCCATGTGGACACTTCCATTAGCTTTGCATGTGCTGGGAACACGTTAAATTTCTACTGAAAATGTCAGAAGGAGTCATATGAATGATAGTTGAACTTATTTTAATCATGTCCTGCTAAATGGCTTTACCTACCTGTTACAAAATTTGGACTGTAAAGGGTCCAGAGCTCAATGTATAGTTGGTTAAGTATGGCATTTGTGGTCATTTTTATGAAGAATTGTTGTTCCCTAGGCGCTGGGTCTGGATTACGTCCTCTCGACTAACTGACTTTTTGAGAAAACTCAGCATTCATAATTTCAACCAAATGGCTTCATTTCAAGAAGTGAACCTGTCATAAGTGCAGACATTACTCTTAATTGCAAGCAATTAAAATCTTGGGAATGATTGAAAGTGGAGCAAAAGTAAATAAAATCATTTTAACATATCAGGCCAGTATCAATGACTTTACACCTAACATATGGCTATTGTGCATGTGGTTTCTCATTGTTTTTTTTTATGATTGTCACAAGAATAACTTAATATACACTTTTGGCCAGTTTCATGCTGCGTGAAGAAAATGCTAGCAAGAGATAAGCTAGAGAGCAAGCCAACTAGTAGTATGGTAGACAGTCTAATTTTGCCGAATTATTTGGGCTTATGTAAAATAATAATGATAATAATAAGTGCTACTATTATCAAGGGTCAATGTGCATTTCGATGGATGCCTGGTACCCTGGAAGCTGTTTTCCTACTGAAACTAACCAGGAGCCATAGGAGCAATGTTACCATTAGCCGTTGTCATTATTGTTATAGCTACTATTTATGGAATAACCCTTACCGTACGCCAGGCATTATGTTAAGTGTTTGTCATACATTTTCCAAATTCCTGTGAAAAAGAAAATGTCCCTTTTTACAAATGAGGATAGAAACTGAGAGGTTAAGTGATTTGCCTAAAATGATGGGGCTGGTAAATCTTCACATGGGAATTCAACCCTCCTCCGTTTATTCCCAAACGTGGTGTTCCCATCACTGTGTTACGAGTCATCCCACAGGTGGGTCTTGCTGCAAAGGGATCAAACGCCTCCTTGCTTTGGGAAGCATTTACAGACCTTATTTTGTGAGGCATTCTATGTGCAAAATGTTTCATGAACAAGAGTGGATCAGGGTTTCTTTCATAAAAAAAAAAAAAAAATAGGAGTTAGAACAGGTGGAATGCTTAAGCCAAGCCAGCTTTTGGGTCTGTTCTTCACCATGTCTCAATTTCTCTAATGAAATTTTCCCACCAAACAGCAACACTCTTGGTTGTGGAGACTGAACTGGGTCTTTTCCGGAGAATGACACTTCTTCCATTGAAACAGCCCCTTTCTTGGACGGGGTGATGGGGAGGGAGTGTGTGTGTGTGTGTGTGTGCACTTGTTTGCCTAGTGAAGCGGGCATTCAGGTGGCGCAATGCTGTGAGTGACTTGTTGGGCTATTTGTGAAGAAGCTGGCAAACATGGGCCTTCTCCCTGGCAGGGAGGAGAAAGGCCCGCTTGTTTCAGAAATATCGGAAAAAAGGCTGGCGCAGGTGGGGCCCCCATCAGTGAAATGTTGTTGGAAGCGATGGCTGCAGGTGCTGCCCCTGGACACGGACGTGGGCTTCCTGGGTCGGGCGCTGCAGAAAGAGGACTGCCAATCCCCAAATAGAACTGCACTGTTGTCCCAAGGGTGAATGAAAAAGATGTTTCAGGGCTGTGGATGGCTCTGCATGGTTTGCCACGGAGGACAAAACGTCTCCTATAAAATTCCATTTACATAGTCCGATCTCACTTGGGCTTTTGGTGACCAGATTCAATTGTGCTGGTGTCCCCTGGGCAGTGTGATATCATAGCTTCAGAGGAAGGCTTTATTTAGAGGTCACACTAGTTTGTCCTGGGGATGTAGTCATTTTTTGTGTCACAGACAATGTTTTACTGTGGAGATATGAGCCAGATGGCTCAGCCACTTGCAGTCCGGAGCTAAACAGTGTCTGTATTGTGGGCGAATAAACAGAATCTATTGTCTGCTGCTCATGAAACTCTAGTGCCCACCACTGTTTAGAGATGAAGTATTTAATAAATTGTTAGGTCTCGCTTAATCTGTGAAACAACATCTCAGAAGGAGGCAGGCCTCCCCAAATATAAATCTCATGTGTTCTGAAAAACCGCCCCATTGCCACGTTTCTTGGGTTCTCCTCCTTCCCCGCCCCCATCTACACTTACAGTAGCGAAGGCTCTGATTTTCCTTTCTTTCCCACCGCAATCCATATGCTAATATGATCTGTAATCCTCCCCATGCAGAAAGATGAGGGAACAACATGACGCCTGTGCTGGACCTCCTCCGACTTTCTCACCCGCTCCGAGGCCCCGAGCAGCACAGTGCAGCCTTACAGGGGAGAGAACGTGCCACGGAAATGCCGCTTCAGGATTTGTTTCTTCCCTTCTGCCTGAGATTATTCGTCCTGCCTGAAGATAGAAGGTGCAGTGTCGGGCAAGCCCCTTTCACACGCTGAATTGGCTCCCGGCGGGGGGGCGTCTGCTCACTCACCCCAAACAACAACAACAAACAACACAGCCCGGCAACACGGAAAGATTACAGACTATTTCTCTCCCTTGGAAGCATGCATTTCGAGTGTCACTTTCTGAGCATTTATCACTCTTTGCTTCTGTTTCTTTTTTTTTTTTTCCCCCAGCCTGCATCTTGTCTATTCTAAATGAACCACACTCTTCCGTTTAACTTCGCCCAGCTGTGGCTGGGTATATTGCAATGTCAGAAGTATTCGTTTCCTGCTTTAATTGCAGCCGAAGCCAACCTTGACTGGCAAGGAGAAAGCCACTGACAGGTTTGGGCTGTGTCCAGACCTCCTCAGACTTTCTGTCAGCCAACTGTTTGACAGTATATGCAAATGCATGCAAATGTGGGGACACTGGCCGAACACCTGCAGAAAGTGACCATCTCCGCTCTGGCTCGGCCTCCCCGTAACTGGGGGGTTTTGAAATGTTGCTCGGTCGATTACTGTCAGTTGATTATGCATTTGTCAGCAGAATGTTGGGCTGATAAAAACGCTCCTCTTTGTCCTGAAGAGCCGCAGAGCTCCATGTGGAACTGCAAGTGCCAGGGATAGTGGGATGGCTCCTGGCCAGCCCTTATGAGTCCTCCTCTCTGTCTCCAGGACCCTAGTGGCAGCATCCTAACTCCTGTGGGCTTGCCTGCATCGAGCAAGGCCTTCTGTTTCCCGGGGTGTAAAGACATAATGTTGGTGGTGGGGCAACAGAGTGAAAGGCCAGCTCTCTCCAGCAGCTGGAGCTTGGCGACTTTGAGCCACAGTGTGTCCTGGATTTTAAAAAGTCGGAGAAAAATCTGCCCGAGCTGTCAGGGAATTGGAAAGGGGGAGAGAGCCTGCCACCTCGAGTGGGAACCGAATTGCCAGCCACACACACCACCTCCAGACTGTGGGAACACTGCCAGGCGGCGTGACTCTGGCATCCACTTGCCGGCCGGCCATCTCGGCTCCCATCTGCTCGGGCCTCCGCTGGCCTCTGACAACCCCTCTCTTTAAGAGATGCTGGGACCAGCCAGTCAGCTGTTACTGAAAAGTTATGTGTGGGACTGTGTAGTTTCGAATTTGGCCTTTTTGACCGTAAGGCAAGTGGCCCAACCAGCACGGCCCCACAACTCATAGCTGGCGGAAAAGCCCTGGGTTCTGGGACCTTCCTTGAGCCGTTGCTGAGGAGGAGTAAGGCAGGGATACAGAAGAGCAATGTTCTATGTGGTCCTTAAACCTCGGCTCCCAGACCTGGGGAAAGCATTTTGTGTTTTTTTCTGCACCTGAGGTTTGGTTTTCCAGAAGAATGGGTCATTTTGGGAGGTATTGCACAAACCAGACTTCTAAATGCCCCCGCCCTCTCTATCTATAGGTTGGAAGGACTTTGAAATATGGGCGTCCTCTTGTATATTTTTGGGCACCTGAATATGCACAACCTAGATATAGGGCCACCATGTCCTGGGTGTCAGCTCCATAACCGACTCTGGCAACATCTGGGGAGTAAGCAGGCATCACTCGTAATGAACAAGTGAGTCAGTGTAGACTGCTGATCCAAGTAACAGACTCCAAAGTGGATTTTCTTTTCCCGAAGAATCATTTCGCAATTCACGCAATCAAATAATTGCCATTCTTTCTTGTACATGAAGAGAAATGAAAAGTCACAGTCTTTTGAAAGACTTACGATATTTGACCATCCACTTTTTTCCCTCTTTAGAGGGAAAAAGCATATCTTTAGGCTTCCCCAAAGCTGCTGTTCTGAGACCTGGTGGAAAATGGGAGTGCGGGCTCTCTGTGTTGAGACCGAGTATGTGCGGACATCTCCTGAGCAGCCTCGATCGAAACCCCGATGCATCTCCAAGGGGCCCGACAGATTGACTAGGACCAAAGGTTAATAACTGGTGAACATCTGGGCATTGATATCAGCACCATGATGGTGCCAAGGGCTTGTGGGGTAGTGGTTTTCCAGATATCGATTTATTCAGAGGGAGAAAGAGGGCAAGCTAAGCCCAGAAAGGTATATTGGGTACCTGCTAAGTACCCAGCATTGGGCATCTTCCCTGATGGAGAAACTGAGGCACAAACACATTGATGGGAACTCGCTCAGGGTCATACAGTAGATCAGCTCGTCGTTAACAAGAGGTCCCCAAAGCCTGCTTCAAGCCCATCCACAGGCCTCCTGTCAATTATGTCACACAGTTTGTGCAATAAGGAAAACTCTTGGTGGGACCAAATATCCACAGAACCCAGGGAGATAACCGTGTGAAAGATAAAGGTGTCTTAAATTAGAATAAAGGAAGCTTCAAGAAGGGATGGAGACGTTATGAGGGAGGCCTCTGATCAGGCCCTCAGATCTCCGAATATCCAAGAGACTGATACTGTTTGAGGTCGTCATAACATCAGCATGGAACGAAAGTTGGAATTTCGTCAGCTGGCCAGTTGCCGGTGGATGTTTCCAGCCCCAGTGCCTAGCACAAAGGTGACTAGATCCTCCTTCTCTGCCCAGAAAGCCAGCGCCAAGGCAAGCTCCATGGGCACTGATCTTGTTTTACTGATTGGAAAGAGGATTTCATCATACCAGCAGTGACTCATAATGTACGGGCATCTCTTATTTAAATGAGCCCACTGTTTGCCTTAAAAAAATAAAAAAGGCCAGAAAGAAATAAAATGCCACATACATGAGACCATTTCATTTCTCCCTGGCTCTCTCTCTCTTTTAAAAATAAACCTTAGAACCCAAGGTAGTTGTATTTAAGCAGCTTTCATGTCTTTTCAGGGCTGTGTGCAGGGTTGTGGTCACTCAGGCAGCAGTAACTTTGAAAAAATGACCCGTCTACACCCAAACAATAACAGAATCCCCCTTTTTATGTTGGAAACGCCCACGGCTTTCTGTGTCTCTGCAGACTCCCCACGTAGATGCAACTGTTTGACCAGCCTTCCACTGAACAACCTAATTAAGGAAAAGAAAACGTGTCAGTTTCTGCCAACCTCACAAAAACAGAGCTGTGGGGGTAAAAAGGGTCGGCGAATTAACCCACATTCCTGAACGGGTTCACTAAAGCGAAGCCTGGCTTTGCAGCAATGCCAAGGGGAACCGCGCGCTGGATTGCCATTCAGATTTATCAAGCCATATTGTTCGGTAGATCATACCGAACACAATTAAGGCTGCAGTACCTCTGGGGGCTACAGCTCGGTGTGAGCTTAGCTTAATTTAAAAAAAAAAAATCTTGTCACGACACGGTGCCCACCATTCCCATTCTGCACAGTTACGGAGACAAAACAGTTTTATCCCACCATATGCAAACAGCAAGTTGTTTTAGTTTTTCCCCTCGGCAGTATCCTGCCCGCCCTCCCTCCCTCCTTTCCCCCTCCATGAAAGCACATGCAATATGCAAAACGAATGTATACCCTGCATGCAATTTGTACTGGCCAGACCAAAACCCGAGTTTAATCCTTTTATTTCATCCTGAGGGCGGGGAAGTGCCATACCTAAATCCTTCTTGGGAGCTGAGAAAGCGTGGCCCCCAGGAATCCTGTTTCCTAGCCATCCTAGCCAATTAAATTTAAGTTTGTTTTTTTTTTTCCAGGCTTGGGTTTTGATTTTGCTTCCTTTATGTGAAACCAGGATGGAACTTAGTGCCCAGAACTCTTCCCCTGACCCCCAACCCTCTCCCCACCCCCATGGGAGCCTCCCACGGTCACCGGGAAAAAGCAGGGGCTTCAGTGACAGCCAAAGTGAATTCGGAAACATCACCGTGCGTTTGGGGAGAAATCGGCTCGGCACCAGTTTGGTGTTGAGGCCATGAGATTGTGGTGTTTTTATTCCCAATGATTCCTTTTCTCTCTCTCTCTCTGTTTAACAAGTCGTCATATAGCATTATTCCATGCAGAAAGCGCCCCACCGTTGTCCCACATTCTGAGGCTGGAAACAGGCTCAGGGCCACCCTCGGTTCCTAAGTTCGCAGGGAAGCTGATATGCCAGTGTTTGTAGGTTGGAGGCCTCCAAGTCACACACTGGAAGGAAGTGGGCTGGCCAGTCCCAGATGAGCAGAAGCACTGATGCTTTTCCATGGGGACAACGGGGGGCCTTACCTTTCCGAGCCTCCTGATATGCAAGGAACCTTCTGATTAAGAGGCATTTCTGCTTGATTTCTCCTGCAGGCTTTCTTCAGTGTGGAGAGATGTTTCCAGTTGAAGATTCAAATGTGGCTCAATTATCAGAAGACCATAGAGGCTGCTTTTGTTTGCTCTGCCACTTGGAAAAAAGATATTCAACTTTTGCTGGATAGGGTAGGAGCAGAGGAATTGGCAGAAGAATTAATAGGTTAATTAATCTATTAATAGAAAAATAGAGCCCTGTGCGGATGGCAATGGTGGCACTCAGCATGCACTCTTTGCAGATGTGCACGGAGTGCCACAAGCCATTGTGACTTTTTCTTCTGATTTTAAAATGGCTTCTCTCTTGAGCTGGACACCCCACATCAAGTGGGTCCTCTGAGAGGCTTGAAAAATACTTCCAGTGCAGAAATTTACCACCAACTGTTTGAAACACACGCAAGAGACACTGGTCAAGGAAAGCAGAGAACATTAGCGATGAAATATCATCAGGGGTTTCCATCAGACAATTATCCAGAGAGTTCATCTCAAAATAATTATTTTGTCCTAGGTATACAGATGTTTCAGGCAAAAGCCATCAAGCCTCGACACCCATGACAAGAAGAGCTTATCTTTTAAGGGTTCCTTCTATCTACAGAAAATGATCCACGTGTCTTATTGGGGTGTTCGAAGATCTGGGACTGGCTTATATTTCTAACTTTATTTCCAAATAGTTTAGGCCTCCAAGGAGATTTTTCTTTTTGGTCTGAAGGGTAAAGCTTGTCCGGTTGGCATCCTTCATCTCCCCAGATGTCTCTGTGCGGTCCCCAGATGGTTCTTCTGGGGCCTGATGGAAAATCTGAGCTGAAGAGCTGCAGTGGGCACAAAGTCCCCAGGATGCATCCTCTCCTTCAGGACCAGGGGCACCCACCAGGGCCAGTGGGACCCTTGCCTGCCTGCGGCGCCCCTCCTGGCTTCCTGCTCTCTGTCAGTCCCCACCACAGGAAGCGCTGTCTCTGCAGAGGGCTCAAGGCTGCTCTCCGTGCCTCTCACTGCTTGGAGTATGGGCACCCGGAGAGGGCTCCAGGGCTTCAAGTCTCCTCTTCACTGTGGTATGATTTTAGGCAAATTCCTTAAGGCCCCTGCACCTCAGTTTACCCATCTGTAAAAGAGGGCTAATAATAGTATCTGCTTGGGGAGCTGTTGCAAGGCTTGAGTTAATTTATGTAAAGGGTTAGAACTGTGCCTGGTGAGGAGGTGTAATTGTCATTATCGCCTCTGTTAGGGAGCAAGCATGACTTTATTTGTCGGAGCACGTCCAGGAGGTGCCCCACAAAAGGGCTAGGAGTGAATGGTCCATCTCCAGATTGGCTTCCCCTCTGATCTGCACAGCATAGGGCACATGGTGATGTGGCCTGAGTTACCCTCTTTCGCTGACGTGGGCTGGATACCCCGGGCGTTCCAGCTGAGCCAGAGTGCCAGTCCCTGGAAAGGTTTCCTTTGAGCACATGGCAGCAGGATGAAGGCTGAAGGTGACCAGACCCCTCCTTCCTTTATGTTGGTTTTGCTGCAGAGAGGAGGGTAGGCAAGGACCAAGACGCTCTTAGACCCAAAGGGATCTAGCAATCCCCCACCAGGCCCTCCGATTCCCTCACTCCCCAGCCGGGAATGGAGATCAGAGATGTAAAGTGACCGGCCCAGGGTCGCACAGCAGGGGCTGGGACTAAAAGCTGTCTTTAACCCTTTGGCTGTATGTTTTTGCAGGGCATCATCCTCACCTTCAGAGGCAAGACATGTAATGAATGCAGCATTCAGCACATCATTATACTCATTCAAATGCTTCCTTTCATGAACACATGGCCTGAAACGTGGACTTGAAACCTTCCGGATGGGGCTTAACAGACCTCTCTCTCCAGCGTAATGAGAAACTCCTCCACCGTCCACTCCCAAACGTGTCCTTGGGTGTGGATTTTACGCACGGAGGGACCCGGTCCACATCTAAGGGTTGTAATAAATCAGCTAATACCAGAGGTAGAGGGGCATACGGACACACACTCACAAATACGGCTGTGAGCGCATCGACCCCCAACAACTCTGGCGGCCCCAGTCCAGCCCCGCGTGCGCCCCCGGAGCTCCGGAACCCGCGCTGGGGCTGCGCCGCGATTAGCAGCTGGGAAGTTTCCCAACGCGCCTGAGCTTGATGGGAGCCTCTTGTTGGAGGAAATTTATGACCCGGCACTTGCTCAGGGAGACTTCCCACGTCGAATTGTTGAACACTTCTGACCTTCCTGCCCTAAACAAGGGAAGGGTGGGGAGGGGAGGGGCGGAAGGGCGGAGGAGGTAGGCAGAGGGAGGCGCCACGCAGCCAGATGTCCGGGGGCGGGGACCATGCAGCTGCCGAATGAGAACCTGCGCGGCGGGCGCTGGGGCGTGGGGACTAGGGGTCGCCAGGGCGCCCGGCTCAGCGCTGTCTGCGGACGGGCGCAGCTCGCGCCTCCCCGAACCTGAGTGACCGGCGGCGGCACGCGCTGGGCCTCACAGATGGACCCAAGCCTGGGCGAGCGAGGACCTGCCTGGGTCCAGCTTGTCCTACCTGTGCGTTACCTGGAGACGCCCTCAGAAATCCCTCAGCGGAGAAAAGGAACTGCTGAATGTGGGACAGACGTGTGGGGTTGGCTGGTTGTCGGTCTTCGGTGTGTTCGTTTTGTAGGCGCTCCTTCATCTGCAGATTACGTTTGGATCTGCTCTTTCACCATCTAGTCCCTTCTTTGGCTAAAAGAAATTCCTGAATCCTTTGAGACGATTAGCACTGCTGCTCTTTCTTTCCTCCTACTTGGGGGAAGGACAGACTTTTCCGGAAGAGTCTCTGGGTTCACAGCTTCTCAAACTTGGCTGCACTTTGGGATTACCTGAGGAGTTAAAAAAAAATGCTAGTGCCAATACTAAAGTACAAAAATACTAGTGGGCCTCCCTTCCAAAGAGTCTGACTTAACTGGCCTGGGGCGTCTGGGTTTTAGAGGCTGGCCTGGTGTTCTAATGTGCAGTATGGTTCGAGAAGCGCCAGCTCCTTTCTCCAGTCAGCCCAGCGTGACATTTAGGGTCTCACCTACTCAACAGGGAGCTTCTGAAAAGTGAGGTCAACTTCAGACTTATCTGTACAGATTTCAAGATGAAATGAAAAGTAAAAGAGTTACTTACTGGGGGGAGAGGGGCAGGCAGTTAACAGAATAGAATAATTTTTTTGACTAGTGATTCCTCTAAGCTGGGCAACCATTTACTAAAATGAAACTGAGCTAACCAAAATGCTTTTTATTTTAGCGAGTGAGTTCCAGTTGGCCGTGACCCAGTGTACTCAGATGCACGAGTGGTTTCTGGCCTCACCACTGTGACCCTGTCACTTTGGGATGAAGACGTACATCCTTAACCAGACTCTGTGATGGGCGTCCCCAACTCCCTCACCAGCCTCATCTTGGTCCCCTTGGGGTTCCTGTCACATGGTGGGGCTCTCAGTCCTGCACACATTCCCTGCTTTTCCCTGCCTCAGGGCTTTGCACAGTGCCCACTCTGCACTGAAGACCCTCCTACCCCCCTCCAACCCCCCAACACGTACACCACACACACTTTATCTGGTCCATGCCTACTCATTTGCCATCACTTATGTCAGCCATCACTTCCCCATAGCACAACCCCAGACTTCTCAGACCATGTGAAATCTTCCTGCCATATGTGCTTGCTTCTCCTGCATAGCAGTCATCATCTAGAAATTCAGCAAAAATTAACTGTATAGCTAGTTGCTTAATATCTGTCTCCCCTGCTAAGATGTGAACTCCATGAGACGTGAAGCAGGACTTTCTTATTCGTTGCTGCGATTTTAGATTAATAACAGGACTGGCATAAATATTGGTCAAATGAGAAAGATGGACCATCCTTGTCACTTAAAAAATCATCTTTGGGGTCCGGTCTGGCCTTCACGTGGGTTTTAGTGGTTCAGCCTTGCTTTGTGTGTGGGGCCTGGTGGCTCTGGTGTTGTGGGAAAAGAGATTGACTCACTACCGTGCTCTGTTGCATGGTGACTGTTCTGTTCTTGGTGACAAACCCTTTAGATGTCACCTCGTGCCTCAGTTTATTCAACCACGAAACCAGCAGAGCTTACAGAAAACCCATGGGAACACAGACAAGGGGTGTGCTACAGCTGTGAGATGCTGTGAACACGTCAAGTTTCATACAAATAATAGAAGTTTTAATGACTCCTTATGGGCATTTCTTAGCAAGTTTTTGATGTTATACTTAAAATGTTTACAAGAGGGAAGATCATTAAGCTTTCTATGCCATAATCAAAGAAAAATTTAGAAAAGAGCTAAGATTTGTTTATTTAATGTTGACAATATGCCAAGTATTTCGTGCCATTTGATCCTAACAATACACCTATAATGTAGGTCTAATTATCACCATTTTACAGACGAGCAAATGGAAATTCAGAGAGGTTCAGTAACTTGCCCAAGGTCACATAGCTAGTAACAGGTGAAGATGAAATTTGAAAACAAGAATCCCAAGCCCACTACCCCACACGACTTCCCTTTTTTTTTAAAAAAAAGAATAACCATCTTGGGTTGATGGAGTTCTAGACTATGATACCTACATTTTGGCTCTCTCTCTGTTACAGAGATTAATTCTGAAAAATTCCAAAGGAAAGCCTAATGTTTGTACAAAACCTTGACAAAACACCCAAGTCTTATTTTCCTGGAAGTTCTTTGTCAATAAACTTGGGAATTCAGTGCTTGAGTCTAGATGGAACAGAGAGTTTCTCCTTTGCAAACGAGTGATCGGTTTTCAGACCAGAACCCTTGAGATCAATAGACCCAATTAAAAAAACCTGGCATGGTGTAAATTTTGTTCTATTGGTTCATTTAGTGTAAAGTCGACATATACATTATTCTCCATCTACCTACAATCAGGCCTGATCCTGTGTTTTAGTTCCTCGTTTCTCTGGTGACGTCTTTTCAGGTAGGTTTTTTTTTTCTTCTTAAAAAAAAAAAAAACCCAAACCTGTGAAAATAATACCTAAATTTTCAACTATATTTAAATCACAAATTTCTTATTTTATTCTTCCCCAGGAATTCACTTGGGTTTTAGTGGTTCTATTTCATGTATCTCCTTGTCATTTTCCCACCCCCAAAAACCCTTTTTATTTTTTATTCAGTAGTTATCATGTGGTTTTATTTACAGACATTGTAATGGTCAGTTGGTCATATCCTGAAAGGACGACTGGGCGTTATGGGGTTGACGGTGATTTAAGGGTTTTCCATAAATGATCTCCTCCTGTGCAGTCAAGATCCAAGAAATGTCATAAACCCTGGAGTTCCCAGTCACTATGTAAATCAAGATAGGTCCTTGGATAGTGGCCTTACAAGAATCCTTACCATGGAAATGCAAAGCATTTTATTGAAAATTCAAATTATATCCTATGTTATTAGTACTGGAATTTTCTTAAGCCTTGAGATACACATAGCATCCTTTTTGCTCTTCAAAGCAAAGACTAATGAAACTCTTCTGCAAGGCAAAGATTGTTTTGAATTTGTTCCAAGGTGAGCGAGAGAAGGCTGTCAAGAGGACTTGCATAGCTGGTTGGGTACTGTTCCATCCATAGAGATGCGGAAAGATGGAAAGGACCCAGGTTTGTGGGAGAAAAGATCTTGAGCTTTATTTTGAACATTTTGAAAATAAGATGCCTTTAAAACACCCAAGGGAACAGGTGGAATAGGTCGTTGGACACGTGATCTCTGAAAATGGAGGTCGACATTTGGAATGACATGTAATGGGCCATCATACAGATGCCAGTTGGAGCCACAAGCAGGGAGATTGCCTAGAAAGAGAACTGGAATGAAAAGAGCAGGGGGCCTCTCTTTCAACCTTGGGGAACTTCCATATCTGAATGCCAAATGGAAAATAAACTTGCAGGAAAAATCCTGAGAAGATGTGGCCAAAGAAGCAGTAAGAAACTCAGGAGAGTGTGGAGTCACGGAATTCAAAATGAGACCATACTGCAGGAAGGAGGGGTGCTTATCATTGGCGAGTTCTGCAGAGTAAGATGGAGGCTGACAAGCAGCCTTGGTTAACAGTCTGGAAGCACAGATAGCCACTTGGGTGGAAGGTGGACTGTATAAAAAAAATGGAGGCAGTAAGTGCAGACAACACTAAGGGGAAGCCCGTCTTTGAACGGATGGGAGAGGAAGCGTGCCTACTGGAGGTGGAAGTGGAGGGAGAGGAGGGCTCTTCTAGAAAACATTTTAAGTTGGGAGAAAATCGGTGTGTTTAAATGATGAGAAAGAGTCCACAAGAGCAGGAGAATGTTGAAGTCGAAGAAGACAGCTGGGATAATTCACAGGGAGGTGCCTGAGAAGCTGGGAGGTGGAGACTCATCAGGATAGAGTGACTGGACTTGGGTTGGAGGAGAAACACTTCTGTGATAGCCACGGAAGGGACCCAGGTGAAGGCAGCACAGATACAGGTATGTGTCTGGGTTTGGGGTTGGGAAAATAAGGGTGTCCCTCTGTGGTGGCTTCTATTTCCTCCATGGAGCTGTAGGCAAGGTCATCTGCTGAGGGGGCTGGGGAGGTTGAGGGGCAGTGGTTTGCAGAGAAGGTCTGGCACAGCATTGTGGAGGCTGAGAATGCACCCTGAGCAGTGAAAACTCGGGATTGCTGGTGGGGTGGAGGGTTGCGCTGAGAAATGGAAATCAGAACCCAGATCAGGGGTGCTCAGCCATGTTGACCTTTTTGGAAAAAGCCCAGCTAACCCTCTGCGCCTGGTTTTCTTATACTCTTTGTTCCTGGGCTGAAGTGTGTTGAACGGTGGCCCCCAAAAGATATGTTTACGTCTTAAACCCCAGAAACTGTGAATCTGACCTTATTTGGGAAAAGGGTCTTCCCAGACGTAATTAAGTTAAGGATCTTGAGATGAGATCATCCTGGATTATGCAGGTGGGCCTTAAATCCAGTGGCAAGTGTTCTTGTAAGAGACACAAAGAAGAGAGATGCAGAGAGAAGAGGAGAGGGCCATGCGAAGATGGAAGCAGAGACTGAAATGAGGCGGCCTCAAGCCAAGGGACCCCTGGAGCCACCGGAGGCTGGAAGAGGCAGGAAGGATCCTCCCCTGGCGCCTTTGGAGGGCGTGTGACCTCAGCTTTCAGACTTCAGGCCTCCATTTCTGTGAGACAATACATTTCTGTTGTTTAAGCGGCTAAGTTTGTGGTACTTTGTTAGGCAGCCACAGGAAAGTGATAGGGCCTCACAGGCCTTCCCGTGAGGCCCTCTCCTCGAGCTTCTGGCCCAGCATCCTCCCGTGGTCCCTCCCGTCACTGCCCTGGTCATCCCTCTTTTCATAGAGGCAAGGGGCTATGGCAGTAATCCCTGACTGGACCCCCAGCTCCCCACTTCCTAGCCATGCGACCTTGGGCAAATTCGTTAACGTTTGGGGACTTCCATTGCCTCCGCTGCACAAAGGTAGCAAAGCCACCTGTCGCCCAGGATTGAGGCAACCATTTGATGAGATGGCACATGTAACTCACCAGGCACACAGCAGCCATTTACAACTGGAAGGAACCCATCAAAACCCCTCCCTCATTGCTTGTCGCTAAAGTTTGTTTGCACTTTCCACTCTAAATTCCCAAGCTGCTCCCAACTCTCCACTGCCATTCCCCTTCCTGGGCATCATTCATCTCAGATGTGCTGAGGTGCTTCCTCGGTGCTCAGCACAGGTTCCCTGGGACTGTCTGTGTCTTCAATGAGAAGGTCCTTTCAGAACTCACATCACAGAGGACGGTAAATGGCCCAGGGCCTCCCAAGGATGGAGCTTCACCTCAGGGCCAACGTCCTCTCACAAAAGGGACCATGAATGGACTGGACTTCTCGTTGATCTCCCCTCTCTTGCCACCTTCAGGACACTTAAAACTCTCCCCCAAGAGCACTGAGGATGCTTCATGCTTTGCTTTGTGCTGTGGTTTAAATCTTGGCCTCCAAAGCAAACATTTCCGAGTTTCCCAGCTGGAACGGGTCACGGTCACGCTTGGAGATCTGCTCCCCTTGGCTTGAGTGACCAATGTGTCCCGGTTTGCCCAAGACTGTCCCAGTTTCAACACTCCAAGTATCACATCTTGGAACCCCCTCAAGTCCCAGGCAAACTGGCAGATCCGTATGCTGGGCAAATATCATTTTCTATGTGTACTGTGAAAAAAACCCAAACTTAACCTTCATCCTCTTCTTCTTCTTTTTTTTTTTGTAGGGGAAGATTCACCCTAAGCTAACATCTGTTGCCACTCTTTCTCCTTGTTTTTCTTCCTTGCCATTCCCCCCCCCCCCGAAAGCCCCAGTACATAGCTGTGTGTAGTTGTAAGTTCTTCTGTTTTTTATGTGAGCCACCATCACAGCATGGCTACTGACAGATAAGTGGTGTGGTTCCGTTCCCAGGAATGGAACCTGGGCTGCCGAAGTGGAGTGTGCCAAACTTTAACGACTAGGCCATCAGGGCTGGCTCCTTCATCCTCTTCTAATTACAAAAGAGGCATGTTTCTGTTGAGAGGAGATCCTTCCGTTTGTGACTTTACTCCTCTGCTCTCTCTTCTCCCCTAGGGCTTGGGAAGGCAGCCCAAAAGGACTATTTTCTTTCTTCAAAAAAAGTTTTGTCTTTTCTCATTGTAATAATAATAATACACGATCATTGCAGACATTCCAGACAGATAAAGGAAATGTAAAGATGGAAACTAAATTCCCCAAGAATTCTGCCTCCCAGAGTGACGATGAGGATGAAGATGGTGAATATCAGCCTGTATTGAGAGTCTGTATGTCTGGCGCTGTTGTAAACCCTTTACATATATTAACGCATTTAATCTTCGAAACAAACCCTCTTTGCAGAGGAGGAAACTGAACCGCTGGGAGTTTAAAATAACTTGCCCAAGGCCTCAAAATCGCTTTCTGATTTTCAGACCCGTATTTTAAAGTCCTGCACGTCGTGCCTCAGAAAAGCAGAGAACCACCCTGGATCTCAGCCCTCAGCAGCCCCTCAGCGATGTCCCCTCAGAGCGCTGGTGTCCTTTGGGCTACCCTCAAATGTCCTATGAAAAGTGGTCCTTGCCCCCGACTCCCTGAGACCGCTGGGCAAGTGCACAGCACTTTTCCCCTTGTTCAGTTTTACCTTTCTAGCCTCTGGTTTCTTCTTAAATCTTGGCACTTGCAGCCACATTTATATATTCAAATGTAGCATTAAATGGTATCGAATGTGACACCAAACAGTATGTTTCACTGTTCCAGGTTTCATAAAATTGTGTTGCATGGGGCTGCACAAAATACACCCTGACTTCCCAGGTTCTGTCTGTCCCCCCAGGAGGTGGGTCACAGATGGGCGTCATCTCATAGCCTGGAGCATCCCCAGGACTGTCCTCCAGCTTCCTCTCTCCTTTGAGGCCACCCTGCCACCTGCCCGGCCTGGGGAATGAATGAGAGCTGTCAGCCTACAGGCAGAGTTATGGAGGCCCGAGGAACCGTGGGTGCCTCTCCCGTCCCCTGGGCTGTCACTCTCGAGTCCCTCCCACCCCTACTTGAGATTCTCCGCCCCTCCCCGACACTCCAGGCCACAGGCCTCAGTTAAGATCCTGCCCCTGTGCTGCTGTTCTCAGTGGGCACCGCCTTCTCCGCCCCCTCCCGGGCCCAGATGACAGCACTTAGTGACCTTTCACACGAGCACTTCAGGCCTTTGTGTGGAGCAATTGGTCTTCCTGCTCTTTCTGTGAGAGGACACGGAGGATGGCGTTACAACTGTCAGCCCGCCCTGCAGCCCTGCGCGCAGCGGGAGACATGAACGGCAGGGACAGAGGCCGCTTAGGGGAGCCAGGACGGTGCCCAACCTCCAGGGTGACCACGGTGTTTCGGGATGTGTGTGTGTGTGTATGTGTGCAAATATCATTTTGTATGTGTGCTATGATGTGGGGAGAAAAACACTCAAACTCAACCTTAATCTTCACCCCCTTCTACTTATGAGAGAGGCACATTTCTGCTGGGGAGGACACACCTTCCACCCTCATCACCAAGTAGTAGCTGTGTGTTGAGTATCACCTGCCTATGGGCAGAGGAAGTTTCTATTTCCCCAGGTGACTGGTCCCCAACTACGTAGCAGAGAGTTGGGTCTGCTTCTGGTTAGGACTTGACTATGTGACTCCAAGAGGTCCTCTATCTCTTTAGACAGTCTCTTAGCTCCAGGGCCATTAGGAAAGGAAATCAGAAATAGTCTCAGCTCCCGGGACCAGAGGCCTGTGCATAATCCAGACTGTGAACGACATGAACTCTAGCACTATGACTAACAAGCTTACTGTTATCATTATTCCTAGAACTTCTCAGAACACTGTATTTCCTTGTGCTCTGGTAGACTATTAAAATAAAAAGAGAGGAAACAAAATGATATAGACTCTATGATTTTAGCTTTGTGAAAAATAAAAGCATATGTTCTAATTACATATCCATGGAAAAAAACAAGTGGAAGGAAACACCCGTGGATGTTAACAATGCTTCCCTCTGGGAGGCGGGATTGCACGTGCTTTCCTTTCTTTCTCTTTCAGTATTTGTTTGAATTTAACACGCACCTGCATATTTTTTTGTAATCCGAAAGAAACACTGTGTTGTTTTTATAAAATGCTCATCTGTATGCTAGACCCTAGAAATGTTCTCTACTCCTATTCTGCTTGAAAATGAAGTAATTGCTGCTTTTCTGGAAATCCGGGGTGGGTTGTTTGAGGTTTCTGCCCTGACATCCACTCCACCTTCAGGAGGCGACTTTAGAAAGAGCCGAGAAAGGGATGGAGTTTGCTGAACCCCCACCCGAGACAATCAAAGGACAGAGGGCGCGTGTCCTTCGCCTCATCACGCCTCTGAATACTCTAGCAAGTTTGCTGTGGCTTACCGAGTTTTCTCTTTTTGATTTGGTGCTCTGTGCCAGGGAACCAGCAGAGTCAGTCCCCGGGTGAGCTGTCATTCACTCGCCCCCCTAGTCCGACTTTGTCTAATCATATCATCAGCCAGAATGACGCCTTTGCCCCAAGGCGCCTGAGGAGCACACGGTCAAGTCACACGAAGTGATCCGGTTCGGACCAGCTTCCCTTTCTGGTAGACAAGCCATGTGGCCCTGCTGCCGTAGCAAGCAGCCCTCAGAAACCCACAGAGCATTTTGCTTAGCCCCACCTGGTGCATTCTCCTCATTCTTCTGAGCAGCGGGGCATCTTCCAATGGGCTGGAATCAAAGAGTTTGGTTCTAAGGCTCAGAGTGAAGTGCAAACCTAGAAGACGATTGTTGTGGAGTATTTTTCTGTCGCTCTTGATGTCGTGCAAGTTAACAAGGGTCTCGGACACTTCCCTTTGCCTAACTTCAGAGCATTTACATGGATGGGCCAACTGCTCCAAAGAAATCTGCTGGCTTCCAAGGGAGCTTTCTCTAAAGACAGAGCACGTGACCCCCAACTCAGCCTCTTCCCCACAGTCTTGGCCTCTCCCGGCCTTTTCCCTAGATCTCGTTGGACTGAAATCAGATTGCAATAAATGTACAGAGGATCAACCTGTTCCTTTCAAGGAGGGCACGTCAAACTCAGAAAAGTCTCTGTTAACACGCATGGGCGATGGAAAAAGGAAGGTAAACTCTCGAAATCCAAAAGTAAGACCTTGAGAACAGGGCAGGTGAGAGAACCCAGCAGTCCAAGCCCCCAGCGCATTAGGACGGGGCGAACAAGGGTCCATGCAGCCCTGGCTTCATCGTGGCCTCAGAAGCTCTCGCCTTCTGCCTTCAAATCGCCTCCAAGATGCTCACCAAATGCTCTCAAAAACATAATCCTTTTTCAAAAATAAAATAGATTTCTTTTTCTGATTGAAAAAGGAATTTTTGTTAATTATAAAAATAAAAGTCTGTAAGTACCAAGAAAAAAGTAAAAATCAACCAAAATGCCTCCATCCAGCGATAAACACTGTTAACATTTGGCCAATATTTCTCCAAACATTTGTCTACATACACACACAAAATGAGATACACTTAGATTATATTTTACATGACTCAACAAACAGCTCAACAATATATTATGACATTTTTACATATCTATCTCCCTATTATCTATCACCTTTTTTTTTTTGAGGAAGATTAACCCTGAGCTAACATCTGTTGCCAACCCTCCTCTTTTTGCTGAGGAAGACTGGCCCTGAGCTAACATCCGTGCCCATCTTCCTCTACTTTATATGTGGGACGCCTACCACAGCATGGCTGGCCAAGCGGTGCCATGTCTGCACCCAGGATCTGAACCGATGAACCCCGGGCCGCTGAAGCACAACGTGCGAACTTAACCACTGTGCTACCAGGCTCGCCTCTATCATCTTCTAATCAACTAAAACTCCAGATTATTATTTCAGATCATTTCAGATTCACATCATTAAAATGGCTGCATAGTATTTTCTTGTAAGGTCATAGCAAAATTTGTTAAACTCGTCCCCTAAGGATGGGCATTTTGGTCGATTCTTATTTGGTTTTAATATTAAAAGGAACTTTGTGATGAATGTCCAGATACATAAATCTTTAAGCCCTTATGCTTTGCCTATTTACAATAAAATGTTTGAAGAAGGAATGCTGGTTCGAAGAGTAGGGTCATTAATCATTTATATAATATACAATGTATACATGATATAATGTATAATATAGTACAATTACTGTAGTGTATGTAATTATAAATTATAATTATTATATATCATTATATTACACATACATGTAAAATAATAATTACATATTAAATATATATATGTAATTTGTTAGAGACTTTTATGAACACATCAAAAGGTTTAGATGTACTCAGTCCTCAGGCATTGAATGGAGGCAATCATGTCTTTTAGATACTATACTTCATTTTTTCTTGAAATTCCCAGGGACCCTCAAGCTGTCTAAACTCTGCAACAGGCTTATAGTCCCCAAACCTCTTATGAGAACTCCCTCTAAGGTGGGGAGCCAAGAAGGAAGCAAGTCTTCGGGAACAAGGAAGGAAGGAGGGAGTAGCCTGTATTGAAAAACAGCGCGTGTGGCTTCGACGACAGCAGCGCACATGTAGACCCGAGCGGGGGAAAGGCGCGTTCCACATGGCTAAGTGTGGCCCTCAAGTGGTGAGCTCCTACGTTGAGGGCAGATAAAAAAGGAAGGCACCGGACCACTGTGTCAGACGTTTTTTGTTTTGTTTTATTTTTGCTTCTTTTTTTCTTTTTTGTGGCCAATCTGATTATAACTACTCTGTTCTTTTTGACCTTTTCACAGCTTTTTTTTTTTCATAACTCGAAAGAATTAAAAATTAAAGCATCCATGAATAAGTATAACTCTTAGCTCCTTCTTATTAACGACATGCAATCGGGGAATAAATACAGTGAGTGTTCACAAAAAAAGTGAAGAATAGAAAATTGTTTAAGTGGCCAAAGAAACTTTATCCTATTGTGTGGCAGGCCAAGCTATGCCAGCTATATGTAAATGTAAGCAGTGGCCTGTGTTCCTGCGTCCACTTTGAAGTTGCCATCTGAATTTAATTCTGCCTTTGTGATTAAATCAGGCCATTACGTTTAATCTCACTTAATAGTAAGAAACGTCCTTTGTTGTTTTCTATAGGCAACATATTCTGCCCCTAACATATACAGCTTGGTATTCACACTTTACTATTAATCCCGATGGCTGGTAATTGCTTCGTCTCCAAACCCTCTGTCTGATTCACAAGGGGCTGATTGCAACTATTCTTCCTCTATACATTAATGCTCTGTTTGGGTCTTGCTTCTTTGGCTCAGTGAACCCCATCAAGCTGTCCACATTTTCTGGGCATGTGGGTGTATTGTGAGATGTTAAATTAAATTCTGTGTTGACCCCTGCCCCCCCAAACACCAGAATCTATTAGCCCCTGCAACTTAGCTGATTGACAAGTGGGACTACTTTTCCACTCAAAATCCTGCAATAAAAAACAACAACAGGCTGAATATTTTGTTTCTAGGCAAGGTCTGGTGTCTTCTTACCGCTGTCTTGCTATTCACATTTTCGTGACCACCGCAGGATCAATTGCGTTATTGTTACAACCTTGTTTCGTTGATCTTCCATTGGTCTGTCTCATCATTTCTCTGGGAAAGATTATTAGAACTCAGAGAAGTACCATTAATTGCTTGAAGGTTTGAAATGATTTTCTTCTCGATTTCTTTCCCGAAAATGTTGTTTTAGATGACCGGTCTTAGGGCTCTCTCCACTTGTTATCTGTCCCATGACTTGCTCAGGCACAGATCTTTGAGGGCAAAATACCAGTGGGATGAACAGCCGTCTGTGTTTCCTTTTTGCACCTAAGGAAACAGACGCGGCTAATTTTAATGTTAAGTTTTATGAAGAAAAGAGGCTTTCCTTTCTGCTACTCATTCATTAGATGGGTAATAGTTGCTAAGTTTTTCGTTGTGCTAGTTTAGGAATACTATCATTATCAAGTTGACTTTGTGGTTCTGAAAGTATTACTAGCTACTGTGTCTAATTCACGTTAACCACGTCTAGTACCCAGAGTTTGAACAGTAGCTGCAGCAGACACGTAACAGTATTATTCTGCCGGTAGCCTTGCCCAACGTTATACAATTTCCTCCCTGCTGGTCTTAGGGCTCTTGGGAAACCTACATGCCTGGTTCTAGTGTTCTTTTCTGATTATGAAATCAACCTCATAAAAGTCATTTTATTTTTGTATATTATATAACTATGATGTATATAATATACAATTATATAAGTAATAATTAGATAAAAGTAATCTACTATTTATTATAGAAAAGTCTTAAAAGTTCAGACAAAACTGAAGAAAAAGGAAAAGCCATTTCAAATCCCACAGATAGATATAGTTGCTATTATTATTTTGGTATATTTTCTAGATACACCTTTGCTCTGTAACTTACATGTGAATAGACTCACAATGTATATAAAAATACATACACATAACTTTTTTTAATTTCCAAAGGATTTTATTATATTACCTGTTAAATAATTCAGGCACTGAGAAATGTGTGCCGTGAAGTTAATAGAAGTCTCTTACTTGTTAAATAAGCTTTTTGTTTTGGAATAATTTTAGATTTGTAGAAAAGTTGCAAAGATAGTGAAGAGCTCTTATATGTCTTTCAGCCAGTTTCCCCTGTTGCTAACATCTTATATAACCATGGCACATTTGTCACAACCAAGAAACACACATAATTTTAAAAAATATAATTAGGAGCATATGGTTTCTTAACAAGCTTTGTCTATCATATAAATAAATACTCTCCTATGTTACTAAACATTCTTGTAAAATGTTGTTGTTTTTTTAAAGAGAAAACTAAGTAACAAGTATGACTATCAAATGAGTTAGGTGCTAGGTAAAATTTTGCTAGTGTGTAATCAGAAGGCTGCTTCCAGAAAACCTGCAGTCCTGGGGAGCGCCCTCTGGTATGGAGGCTTGCCCAGGGGCACTCCTACCCTCCAACCTCAAATTTGCCCTGGTGCCCATGTCAGGGTCCACTGGACGCCTTTGGGGAGCATCAGCTGTAGTCCAGCCTCTGCAACGAGAATCTGTGTGCAAGCAAAAGGAGTCGAGGCGTTATCATTTCTAGCCTTTAAAAATTACAATAGGAGTACATACTCACTAGAGAAATTTTAGAAAATATGCATAAAAAGAAACAAGCAGAAAGCACTAATACAGCCACTCAGAGACAACCACTGTCAACATGTAGATACATATTTGAGGTCACACTGTTTTGCAATCTACTTTTTCACTCATATCATGAGTACTTTTTGCTAATATTTAACATTTTCATTTTAAAAAAATTCCCCCAGTAACTGCCTAGAATTCTATCCAATGACTTTATTGTAGTTATTTAACCTCATCTCATATTTTTGGGCATTTAGGGTGTTTCCAGCTTTTTCCTATTATAAAGGGTACTGTGATCTTTTTCCTATTGTATAATTTTTTCCTATCTTTCCCTATTTATATTTTTTGTATTATATTATTTTTCCTAATATTTTATTATAATATAGTATAATGTTATTATAAAGGGTGTAACTAGGTAACCTGCCTTATTATTTCTTAGGAAAAATCCTCAAAAATAGAAGTAATGGGTTAGGTCAAACTTGCCGGATTTGTGCCTTTTCTGAGTGGTGATTTTCAAAAGCTACAGACAACAGCAAACAAATGAAAATTTGAATTTCCCTGCATTTGGTGGGGGAAGCACTGTGGAATTGTGGTCCTCGGAAGAAAAGACAAACCCTTGCTGTGGCTTTGGTGATACACTGCTTAGAAGTTTCTGTTTAGTCACCCGTGTAGCTCCCTGGGGCTCCCACACCAGGAGATGGGTGTTACCGTGTGCAGCACTGAATAGCGCCTGCACCGAAGGAGCCTCCCAGGACCAACCGAGAGGCAATCAAAATAAAAACAGGAGGAAACGAGGAGCGATCACGAACTGTCATTTGGTGGATCGAAAATCACATTGCTGTTGTGAGTTTTGAAACAGTCAAAACCCATAAACAAGATAAAGCAGTTATAAATTAGGGCAGTTATGAGTCACATCAAACTGTTCGCTTCTTCATGCCTGACTGGGCTTCAGCCCTGCAGATATTGTTGCTGTGATGCTGGGCTCTGAATTCCAGTGGAGTTTGGAGCTCGTTGCCTGTGCAAACTAATTATCATGGAGTTTATCTGAATTATCTATAATTGATAATGGTACTGCTGTCTTCTTGAGTGGGAGTGGGTGTTTTTAGATTTCGTTTACTTAACACTAAGTAAAATATGGGATTAGATATATGATTAAAAAAAGATTCCTAAAGCATTTACCAGGTATAAAAGAAGACTTTTTAAAAAGTCTTGTGCAGAATAATGGAAGAAAGGAACTAAAAACCCTTCAGCCTCCCTACACTTGTTCTAACACTGTGTCAATCAAAACTAAGGTTTACCAATTCTATAGAAGCCACAACTCATAGCGACCGCCTTCTATACTTGAGTTGATTTTGAATTGATTGAATGCTGCAAACTCCGGGATGTTTCTAGCTATTACCTCTAATTTCTGGGAGGAAGAAGCCAAACAGTGAGCATCTTAACAGGAGTAAATGAAAGCAGGTGCCAGGAAACCAGAAAGGTGAATGATAAGCTCATAAGCTCTGAACACTAGCCCTTCTGTGGGCACCCACGCGGTCCTGCGCAACTGGCCCTTCAGGTGTTTGCAATGTGGGTGGCTTCGCATTTCTTCTGCATTTCGTAGCCCTGGGTCTTCCTGAGCATCATCCTAACATCACTCCTTAATTTCAGAGCATAAAATTGGCAGCCAGAGGAGCTACTGGTATTGTGTTCCATGTTTAAATTTCGTTATAGAAATTCCTTAGACAGCTGGGGAATAGTTGACTTTCTGGAATGACTTTGTTTTCTATTTGAACACCCAATCAGAGAGTTAGAGTGCGGTTGCATTTCGGTCCTTGACTCCAAGAGCTTTCCTTCCTCCTTATCTTCCTCCCCCGACCTCTGTTCCCCTTTCCCCTCTTTCTCCCACCTGCATTCGTCCAGGGTTTGCCTTATTTTCAGGCACAGTGGAGGAGAGAAGGCAGAGTTAGAGCTGATCCCTGTGCTGGAGGAATTGCAGTGGTCAGGAGAAGCAGCATTTGAGCCAAATCTTGAAGGCTTTATAGGATTGAGGCAGATGGATGAGACGCGCACACCGAGGTTGACAGGATGGTGGGAGGAAGTGGCGGATGTGGAAGAGCCCAAGGTGTGGGCGGTTGTCAGGGAAGGACAATGAATCGTAGGTGGGGTTGGCAAGGATGGTACCTGAAGGAGAGAGTGGAATCCAGAAATAGCAGGCCAAGGGGTTGGGAATTGCTGTGTTTTTGCTATTCTATCCTCAGAGATTTTCATCAACCTGATAAAAGCTCTCAACAGAATGCAATACATGTATTGGGCAATATATTTGCTTTTTTGAGGGGTTCCAAGCTTTCAGTGGAAGATGGAGAAATTACCAACAAGGTGTATGTGTTAGCTGCATATTTCACCCTAACATGGTCTAAAAAACACCTGGATAAAACACTTGACTTCTACCAAGCTGGAAGATTGTTTTGAAATGATAAACTTTCGCCATCCTGAGCCTGTTTATATCATTGAAGACATTGCGTGATCTAGTCTGCTTTTATGATATAAATAATATCTGCTTCCCTAAAGAAAACGCGCCTGGATGCACAGGGAACCTAGGAGTCTCAGAGGAGATGGGCCACTGGAACCCCAAGTGATAGCTTGAGATGGAACCAGGAAGGCTCTGGCCGCCTGTGGCGAGCTGGACAAGCTTCTCCCACGTCTGGCCAGAGGGAGATCATCAGTCTTCAGAATAAACATGAGTGTGTGTTTATGGGGAAACCGCACCAGCCAGCAGGCCAACGGTGAGCTCCTTGAGGAACTCAGGAATAAAGTGGAAGGTGGGGGACCCATTGGGTTTTGAAGCTGAGGTGTCTTTCATACAAGTGCTACACCCACAAACTAACCTTTGTACCCACAAACTGAAGCAATTTATTTGCAGGCCTTCTCTCCATGGTCCCTCTGAGTCTCATGTGAGACAGGAAAACAAACTTGGACTCTCACATTAAGAGGGAGACAGTTGAAAAATGAAAATTAGAAAATTGGTACTTACTGCCTGGCCACCCCCTCCTCTCACCTTTTCCTCCTTCTTTTTTAACCTGTAAACTCTGTGATGATTCACTGTGGCTCCCTCCCCGACCCCGGGGGCATTTCTGCTATTGTTGGCTGAACCTGTTATAGATATCCCCAGGAGGATTCCTTGAATAGACGCTCCCGAATCAGGAAAAAAGCTTCAATTCTCACCCTTGTTGTCGGGGTTGAGATCATTTCATAGGGGCTTGGGGAAGCCCCAACTGTTGCTTCATGGGGGGGAAAAAAGACCCATAATTTCTATATCCACTCTTTCAACCCAGCCCTGCAACCTGCCTCACCCTCTCCAGGCCTCGGGAAATAGGTGTACTCCAGGTTGCTTTGAATTGGAAAGCTCAATAAATAAGAGCCAAGACTGACTTCATGAATTTGATTTAATACTGAAGAGTGTTAAATCACGCACACAAACAAATTAAAGCAGAGTTTAAATGTTGGAGAGACAGCCCAGGTTGATGGTTTAGCAAAACCATGTTGTTCCAGAAAATCAGTAAGAAGGTTCACGTGAGGACTGAGCTTTTGGTATTTCTCATCTTCACCTTGGCTTATGTATCACCTATTTATTTGTCTGTCAACACAGGGATGATTTTGTGAGCTGTTTGAAGACAAAGGCACAGTTTAAAGGGATTGGAGTTCTCAGCAATGGGCAGCTTGCTCATCTAGAGTGTGGGCCGCAAGCCTCAAAGACCTGGCGAGGGGACTGGGGTAGCATAGAAGAGAATGGTGGAGACTGTGTGGCCCAAGGGGGTCATCCTTCCTCGGCTCCAACTCACTGGGTCATGCTGAAGCTGGGTTAGTGTAGCCATATCTTCCAATTTTTCTAGAGAAACTCAAAAATCTGGATCTTTTTTTTTTTTTTTTTTGCAGAGGAAGATTTGCCCAGAGCTAACATCTGTGGCAATCTTCCTCTGTTTTGCATGTGGGTCACTGCCACAGCATGGCCGCAGATGAGTGGGGTAGGTCCACACCCAGGAACTGAACCCAGGCTGTCGAAGTGGAGCACACCCAACTTAACAACTAGGCCATGGGGCCGGCCCCTCAAAATCTGGATTTTTATGTAAAATGTCCTGATGTTCAAATGTTGACAACTACTAATTCATTTAAAACAAATGAATAAACAACACATAGCTGCAGCTGCCTTCATCCCACAGGCCACCTCTGGTTTAGAGGCTAGTAAAGACCTATAGGCAGCAAAGTCATTGCAATGGAAACCTCTTGGATTCAAGTCATTCCATACCTTCACCCCATCATTCTCAATCAGGTGTGCTCACCTGTGGAGTTTTAACAACCGTATGCATGCCCAGTCTCCGCCCTGGACTAAACTTCTCTGGTAATGGAAACTAGACATGTACCTGTTTTTATAGAAAATTATTTTTTATCATGGTAAAATATCCATAGCATAAAATTTATTGTTCTAACTATTTTTAAGTGTAGAGTTCAGTGGCTTTAAGTATGTTCCCATTGGTGTGCAGCCATCGCCACCATTCGTCTCCAGACTTTTTCATCTTCCCAAGCTGAAATTCTATAGCCATTAGACACTAACCTCCCATTCCCATCTCCCCACAGACCCTGGTAACCACCGTCCTACTTTCTGTCTCTGTGAATTTGAGTGCTCGAGGAACCCCATACAAGTGGAATTATTCAGTATCATATCCTGTTGCTTTCCCTTAGCATAGTTTTTCAAGATTCAGCCATGTTGTTGTATGTGTCAGAATTTCCTTCATTTTTAAGGCTGAATAATATTCCATTGCATATGTATACCACATTTTGTTTATCCATTTATCCATGGACGGACATTTGGGTTGCTCCCACCCTTTGGCTGTTGTGAACAGTGCTGCTACGGGCCTGTGTATACAAATATCTGTTTGAGTCCCGGCTTTCAATTCTGGACATGCCTGTTTGTAAAGGTCCATTGATGACTCAGATAAGTGCCCTTCCTTCGGAACCACGCTCATACCTGGTGGTACCCGGTCCCATATCTGCCCTGTATTTCAGCCACATGACCGGCTGTATCACATCACTGATTGTTCCAGGCAAACAGCTAGTCTGGGTTCTTGACTCTGGTTAACCCAGCAGATGAGAGGTGAATGGAGGGAGATTGGCTAGCTCATTGATTCGATGAGGAGGCTGAGGGATCAGGCTCAGGGGTAACTTCAACAAGCAAAATCCTGCCACAGGAAGAGTTACTTTGGATGCCACCACTGTCACCACTGCCACTGGACACTTGCTGCTGCCCCAGCTGGATTCCTCTGCTGGACTCTGGCCCAGAGGGTCTCTACTGTGCCAGCCTCCACACCACTGAATGCTTGAGTCAGTTGTGGCCACCACAAACACTCCTAACAAGCCCCCTGCCTATCTATCTCAGTCCCCGGATTCAACGTCCTGGGCAGGGGACTAATTGGCCTCACTTAGACCACGCGCCCAAGCTCTGAGTGCCCAGGGCTGGGGAGAGGGCTTATCTGTGACCTTTGGTTTCCTAAGTGGCAGTGGGAGCTCCCCCTTCCATGTGGCTGGGGATTCAGCCCAAATAGGAAGAAGATTCACGATGAGCGGTAAGCTGGAGCTGGCTGTACCAGCTCGCCAGGATGCTTGAGTGCATCTCTTCCCAGCTCCAAGTTCAGGGACCTCCTGTCGGTAGCTTGGAATTGGCCACTGTGGGAGTATTTACACCATGGAAATGAGCAAATGCGACAAATCAGGGCTTTGTTTTTCCTTCAGAGAGTCAGACTGTGAGTGCACCATGGTTCGTACACCAGACCGCCAAAGTGACAGAGCTCAGCCATCCCAGGAAAATAATGAGTGATTTCTGCAAATTAGATTATTGAACTGAGTTGAAGGAAGGAAGGAGAGAGAGAGAGAGACCACACGCAAAGTCTGAGTGTATTTCTGCTGGTGTAAAGACAGCTTAGAGCAGTGCCATTCAACAGAAATACAATTCAGACCACATATGTTTATGTAATTTATTTATATTTTAAAGGAAGAGATGCAGGGCTGGCAAAACAGAAAAAAAGGAAAAACTCAAAAGCATATCCCTTGTCCTCGTTCATTTTACTTTCCAAGTGGCTCCTTTGCATTCAGACTAAACATTTTCTTCTAATGCCCAGACCTATCCTTATACTTTTTGTATTTTCAAGTACCCAAACTTAAGCTTATATTTTTCACTTTCTCCTCTGCACATACAAATACATGTAATATAAAATTTTCTAGGAGCTACATTAAAAATGAAAAGAAACATATATTTTATCTAGCCAATATGTCTGGAATATTATCATGTCAGCATATAATCAACATAAAAATTAGTGACTAGATAGTTTACATTCTTTTCTTCAAACTAAGTCTTCAAAATCTAGTGTGAATTTTATACTTACAGCACATCTCAAGTCAAGTTAGCCACAGTTCAAGGGCTCAAGAGCTACATGTGTCTAGTGGCTGCCATATTGGACAGCACAGGCGTACAGCATCTCAAGAAAGGCGACCTATGGTCTTCAAACTGCCTTCCAATGGTGGGTTGTGAAGGACAGATGTGTTCCTCTCTTACAGATGTGGAAAATCAGAAATCCCAAAGTTGTGTGTAAGTGAGTAATGTGTCTGCCATTCTTGGATTGACTAGCTCAGGAAGAGGGTAGGTAATTTAGTACAGATCCATCTTATGAATGAATCATAAATATTGCTGAAGATGTCAAACATGACCTTGAAAATGTGTGCATGCATGGACTGAGGTGGGGGAGGAGGGAGGCAGGACAGCTGAGGTCTCCCGTGGGAGCAGACGTCTAAAGGATTCTCACAGTCCCACCAGACTGGTTTTCTCTTCTTTCCTGAAAGTATATCTACAATATATGCCTGCTAAGTGAATGACTAGACTCTGTTTAAATCCTTTTGCAGAAACAGGCTCTCTCACATGCACTTGGCAGGACTGCTGACTTCGGAGGCTAATTTGACAACCGCTATAGGCATTTTAAATCTGCAAACCGTTTTGGCACAAGTGTTTTTCTACGAACGATCTTAGGAAAATCCTGTACACATGCAAAGGCATATGAGCAAGGATGTTCATTCGAATATTGAAAACAACTAAGTGTTTGTCCATGAGGGACTGGTGCAGTGAATAATAGTGCGTCCATTCTGTGGAATGCTCAGCAACCACTAAAAACGAGATCTGTTTATAACTGACATGGAAAGAAAGCCACGGTATAGATAGCAACACAGAAAGAAAAAACCCGATTGCAAAACAATCTGAAAGATGCACCATTTTTGTAAGAAAGCAAAAATATTTTTTTCTATATAGGCATTGAAAAGAAAATTCGGGAAAAATACAGTCTGGTTATCTGAAGGTGTGGGGCTGTAACAGGAGGCTTTAGGGAGGAAGTTTACTTTTTATTTTATATACATCGACAATGTTTGAAATTGTATCTGAGCTAGTATTGTTTTTATAACCACAAAAAGGTATAAAAATAGACCGCTGACATATTTTTTAAAACAATACCCAGTGCTGTTGAGGCTCTGAGGACACATGTTCTCAGGACCTGCGAGTGGGAGTGTAAACTTGTCCTACCTTCTGGAGGGACGTATTTGCCAACATGCAATCAAAGCCTTATCAATGTGGTGATTCTACCCCTAGAAATTTACCGTTGGATCAGCTGAGAGAGGGCATCTAGTTGTATGGGCAAAGACGTCCATTACTGTGTGATTTAGAGCAGTGGGACATTGATGGGAGAATTAAATGTTCATTTATAGGGAGACACTTCAGTAAATCACAGAATAGCATACAGTGGAATCCAGGTTACAATGGTGATACAGGGATGTATTTATTGGCATAGAAAGCCATAGAATGCTGCCTACGATCTATTGTTAAATGAACAAAGCAGCTTACAAGACCATCTGTATAGTTTAATCCTGATCTGGATCATATATTTGACTACGTATGCATGGTATATATGCAAAGACAAAAATCTAGAACGATATATATCAGGGTACTGTTAGCAGTGGCTTTCTCGGAGTTGTGAGATTATAGACAATTTCTATTTTCTTCTGTATTCTTTTTGAAATGGGCTAATTTACCCACAATGAGTATATCTAACCCTCGTATTATTTCAAAAAGTAATAAGGCTCTCTCTTAAAAATTTTTTTCCACAGAAGCCAGTTCCTCGGTCTCCGTCTCTGTTTCCCTCAGCAACAGTCCCAGGATAGAAATAGCAAAAAAGTCGTCCTGGCATCCTCGCCCTGTTGGGCTGTTTGTGATGCTGGTGTGGGGCCGCAGGACCAGGACCCACCATTTGCGAATCTTATTTCAAAGGCTTTTAACACCATTTCAGTTGCTATGAATCAGGGAAGGTCATTTGATCTAGAATGGCCAAGTATAATTAGCAAATTCTCATAAGGGGGCTCTTTCCAAATTCTGTTCTTTTTTTTTTTTTTAATTTAAAAATGAACTTAAGGATTTGGAGTTTTTTCTTTGAGGGGGAATCATTCCAGTTGGAGTGTCTACCGAGGGTTAGGCTCTGGGTATTCCTTCGTGCACTTGAGCCAGGCACGTCCCTTTTAAAAGCTCTGGCAAGCATTTTTCAAACGAATGGATTGATTTAAAAAGTTTGACATGTATAACATTACCACATTCCAAAGGCTTTCAGACAAGAACATCACAACAGGAAAGATTGGCTCTCTGCTCCTTGTCGTGGTGAACCGTCTCCCCAGGGTTAAGATTTCCGTGTGAAGGGCAGCAGTGTGCGAGGATCAGCCATTACTGTGAAAACAAAGCCCCTTTATTTTACCCAATTCGGCATCAGGGTGACGTGGGACCAATTTCCAAGGCTTTTTATGTTTCATTTTCAAGTGTGCTCTGACACGGCCACCCCAGGCTCCCTGCACAGGTGGCTGCACATGCTCCCAGGCCCAGGTGACACGCCACCAGCTGATGAGGTGAAGGGATGAAGACCAGGGCCTGGCAGAGGGAGTCCACTGGTCCCCAGGCCTTCAGACATCGATGCTGGAAGTTCTGCCCAGCACGGTTCACTCCAGCCCCATGACCCGCCCTCCCTCTTGTTGGGCTGGATTCCCTCCTCTGCACTCCTTCATCAACCCCAGGCCCTTAGCACAGGCTTGGCACTAAATAACATGCCTGATAAAGTGCTCAGCAACAGTGCTGACCACTATTGTTGCTACTCGTACTATTACCATTTCTGTTTTTAGAGTTTACTTGAAGAAACCCAACTCCAGGCACATGTGTGTCCTCCACCCCGCATTCCTCAGGAGGGGCAGCCAGGCCAGTCTCCAGTAGCTGAATGGAATGGGAATTGTTCCCTCTGGCAGAGGCACTGATGCTCCAACAGCCTGTACTCCAAAGGGGAGGAAGGCGGGAGGACCCCTGGACTTTTCCACAATCATCATGGTTCCAGGAGCTCTGCTGAGCGCTCACAGCATCATTTAATCCTGGAAGGTAAACGCTACCATCACTCCCATTTTACAAATGAGGATATGAAGCTTACAGGGTTTATGTACAAACCTGTGCAAGGTAACACAGCTAGAAGGGTGGAGCAAGGATTGGAATGCGGGTGTTCCCATGCCAGCCCAGGCTGACGAGGGCTGCCCCTTACGCCCCTGCGATGTCACTCTGCCCTGGAATTGGCAGGCAGGGAGCTACCTCAGCTCCTGAAGTGCGTCTCCCATTCTTCCCCGACCTGGCCAAGGGCTAACAGGGACAGTGGTGGGGGGGGGGGTGCTGTGGCTTCATGCATGACACGGGAATGGTCCTTGCAAACTGGGAGGGAGACACGGGGCTTGCCTCCATTTCTGTGTTGGTGTCTGGGGAAAAATCAGTGACACTGGTCCTGTCTGTATTTAAACTTTTGACATTTTGTTCATCATAGATTTTTGCATCAATTTTGATTTTTTAAAAAAATATTGCAATAAAATACTATTTATTGTGTGATAATGTGTGTTTTGGTGCCCTCTTCAACTTTGTGCCCAAAGAAAGTGCTCGCTGGCCTCACCCTAGTCCTGGCCCTGCTGGCTTCTCGAGGCCCTATTTCCTCCTAAGACCCAAGTGGCAAAAAGCGGGTCTAATCTGTTTTATTTCATTTTGAGAGATGAGTTTAATCAGAATATTTTTTCTAACTGTGCCCTGTTGACCAGTTTAAGATGGTCATTTAATTAATAAGTTTGAATCGAAATATCATTACTATTTAAAATTTGAATATTAATAAAGCCTGCCTTCCTTTCTACCTTCCTTCCTTCCTTTTTCATTTTAACAGGTGTTGCTGTCGAGGGAAATTCCTGACTGCAGGCTGAAATTTGCTTTGGGCACCATCCCCCAGTTCAGATGACACAGACACTCTTTGGAGAAATAATCGCTGTGCTGGAACTTAGCAGGTGGGCACTCAGTAGCCATTTATTGACAGAGGAACGACTGTTGCATCCCACCGGGGCTGGCTCCTTGGCCCAGAGACGCCCCAGCACCTTGCCGAGAGCCTCTGTGGGCCAGCCTGCGTTCTCAGCCTGTGCAGAGGATGACTCAGCCAGTGATTTCATCCAACCAGCCTGGTGTTTATGCCACTCGCCACAAACTGGTTGATACTGTTTGGAACTGTCCTGAGCTGACGCTCTGCTGGGAGCAAATGACATCCAGTCAGCTTGCGGCCATTGGGGCCAAAACAGCTGAAATGTTGTGGCTTCTGAAGAACCCATTGTCTGCTAGTCAGTCGGCGAGAAGGAAAATCCTGGTTCCTTCCACGCTGGACCTTGGAGAAGCATTTTGGCTTCTATGCTGCCTGGGTGCAATAGCGGTGGGTCCTGGCTGGGCTCTGAGAGCCAGCTTGGAAGGGTGGAGCCCCGAATAGAGCTCCCTAGGAGAAGCCCCTCAAAACACACCTGTGGGCGCAAGTTAGTGCAGAAGGAGCTGCGGATTTTAGAAGGCAGCTTTGCTCATTCTAAATGGATTTTCACTTGGCCCCATCCAGTGCTGTCATGGGCCCTATTAATTGCAGGAGAAGATGGGAATGCTTGAGTGTGCACCACTGCTTTCTTATGCAACCATCAACAGTATTCATAAGTGTGTAAATAATGTATTTCTAGCCAATGGAAAATACTCTTAGTGGCAACAAGAAAAACAACCACAATGGCAATAGGCACTGTGCTAACAGTTTGCACACATTGCCTCATTTAACCCCCAGTGGGGTGGCTCCTATTATTAGATCTTAGAGATGAAGAGACCGAGGCACCAGGAGTTCAAGGAGCCTGTCCAAGGTCATGTGGCCAGGGAGTAGGGTAACTGATTTCGAGGCCCACCCGATGAGCAATGCACAGCTAAGACTTTACAGGGAAGAGAAGAATAGGAGGGCAGAAAGGAGGATGGGAGAGGAGACTGGTCTGTGGCTGCGCTTGAACACAGCACGGAGGAGTGGAGGGTGTGAGGGGAAGAGGAAGTGTCCGTCGCCCTGCTTCTGTCCTTCCTGAGGGTGAGGGTCTGCAGCACCAGCCAGCTTGGGCACAGCTCTCACACCGCCCAGGGTGGGGGGTTTACTTCTCAGGGCGGACAACTCCCCATCTGAGTTACTGTGGGTCTGTGTGGACATAAAATACCAAGGGCAACTTCTGACGCTCTTACAGCCCTGAGCGCCATGGAGTCCTCGGTCAGGAGCAAACTCAGAAGTTGTCTATTAAAGGGATGCCTGGTGTCTGATTTTTTTTTGTCTCCAGTGGTGATGGAGAGGGGGGACATGACCAAAACTGCCAGAACTAAGCAAACAAAACAGAACAGTCATAATCACAACAACAAAATGCTCCCTTTGACCGGTCAGCTGGGTAGATACAACGTCATCAAATCATCTTCAGAAGTTTTCTTTGCAGATGCTTTATCTGCTCAACTCTGTTTTTTAAGATTTGAATTGGGAGACACCTAATGATCACTATCTCAAAAGCTTTTCCTTTCCTTTTCTTTTTTTGTTTTTGTTGTTTTTGCCCAAAAGACCAGGAATACACAATATCTTGAAGGTGCCGGCTGTGTGAGGTGGGCCTCTGCCCCACTCGTAATCCCTAATATCTCCTTCCTTATATGGGCCACCTCTAGACCTGGAAACATTGCAAATAAAAATAAAAAGTAAAACAACTGAAAGAAAAAAAATGCTAAGAGTGAAATGACCTAAAATAATCACCACCGGTCTCAGGGCGTTTTAACTCAAGCAAGAGGAGGGGTTCGCTGGAGAGCGTCCTCACTGTGTGCCGGGACATGTCAAAATCCCGATACCACGTTGATTAGACAGCCATACCTGGGGGAGAGGAGGGGCGAGGGGGTCACAACCGTGAGAGCTGAGGAGGAGGAATTTAGGGAGGACACCCCCTCCCGGGGCCTCTCCCTTCCCCAGACAAGGCCTCCTTGCCTTCAGTGTCTGTCTTCCAGGACTTCCCCGAACGGCCTCAGCTTCCTTTGTCTCTACCTCTTCATGCTTCTGTCCTCTCCTCTGTAGAATGGGGTGATGATAGTGCCTACAAAATGAAGTCATGCGGGTCAAATGCTTAGAGCCGCTTGGTACCCCGTAAACACAAGGGGAGCGCGTGTCTGTATCATGGTCATTTTTATCGCTAGGAGGGCTATTCTACCATTTCTACTACTGGCTGTTCATTTTCCCACCTGCCCGCCCATAGGTGAGTTGGCTTTTCTCTTTCTTCCTCTTTTTCTTTCTTTCTTTCTCTTTCTTCCCCAACAGGTGAGTGTTCTCATCTGATCCTGCTGTTCTGAAGCCTCCTGGTTGTCCGACTTTGGGATTCTCTGAGTTATGCATACTCCTTAGAAGCTTCTAGGAGACAATTGCCCTTCTCGATCCCGGGGCCGGGGCCCTTGGCGAGACTTTTTCCTGGGCCCCCATTGCCTACCTCTGCTCTTTGTGCAGGGCCCACCGTCAGGGGTTCGCTGTCCTCTAACCCGGGTTTGGCGGCAGCCAGCACTTACTGCTGCTGAGCAGCCTCTTGGAGAATCACTCACATCCATGAAAAGCACTCAGTGAAAAGATGCCCACACTGCTGAGAAAATCAGGGTCCATCAGTATCAGAGCATTGAGCGTCTGCGTGGGAGCGCTGAAAGGCTGTCACAGAAGAGAAAGCCCCCAAGAGCCTATTGTCCCCTCGCCCTGCTGTCCTGGTCTGTCAGCTGTCTACTCTCTCGACTCCTGACAGTGGCTTTCTGAAACCCTAATGACAAACATGTAACCTTCAGAGGATGTCTCTGGTGGTTTGCCTCGCCTCTGCCACACCCTGTCAGCAATCGGGGCCTCCCTCGGGGCTAGGGGACGAGGCTGCCGGAGAAAGTTCAGGGGACTGAACTGCTGCCAGGTCACCTGGCTGAGGATTGGCCCTGAGTCTGCCTCTTCTGGATGCCACTCACGAGGTGGACTGAGGGCTGAGCAGAGAGGGTGGAAGAGGCCAGAGGCTGGAGATGTTCCAGGGGACAGGAAGAATGTGTTCACCTCCTGTCAGGATTCCTGTTTCCAGGAGATTCCAGTCCCACCAGGACAAACCACGGAAGGAGCTTTTGCCTCCCTGAAGTGGTGATGGTCCCTGGCATTACTGCCTCTGACTACCTGTGCGGCCTTGAGCGTGTCTCCTGGCCTTCCTGGGCCTCTGGTGCCTCATTCAGTAGGGAGGATGGTGGACAGATAACTCTTAGGGTCTCTTGCCCCATTGGCATTCTGTGGGACTCAGAGATATGAGCTGGCACCTGTGGCCTTTGTCCCAGGCAGTGGCCGACCTGTGGCTGTGTCCTCTGTGGTCACTGAGGAAGGCTGGGCATCTTTCCCCTGAGCATCGAGCAGCCTGAAGTGTTTAAGGCCTTGGACTGTTGACCTGCTTGTCCTGCGCCCTGGCCCGTCAACATCAGCTGGAGGCGAAGGGGAAAGTTTTCTGGTCGAGCGGCTAGTCTCATAGGAGCAGAAAGAATGTGGCTTAATGTCTGATCAGGCATTGAGCTTTTCTGCTGGGCTTAGTTAAAAAGGACGGGATGGAAACGGCTGGAAGAAGTCATCTGCAACTTCATAAATAATTAGGCGAGCTTGTGTGTAGGTCTTGAGGATTATCTTGCATCTTACATTATCTTTTCGCATCTTACATTTGGTAGGATAAACTGGACCTTGCTTGAAAACAATATTTCCCTACAACTAAAATCGCTTGATGAAAGCGAATTTGTGTTTCAGAAAAACACGACATTTATCAATCTCTTGCTTCACGAGCCTGCTTCAGTGAAGGTGATAATCTTTTTGAATATTTATTGAGTGTGCAGAAGAGGGAAGGGGCAGGGCTTGGCAGGCAAATGCCTTCTGGAGGAAATGTACTTTGCCAATAGAAGCGCTGTATGGTGAGAAAAAGCATCAATTTAACGGGTCTTCCTAACCATCACCTTGTTCTTGGCAAGTTCATAAAGTATCCTTGTGTGGCAGAAAGAAAAGCCCTTCTTCTGGCTGGCTTTCTTTATGGCCTAGGAGGTCTAGCTAGCGTGCTGAGGTTCTGAATATTGATCGCCAACCTGGACCCAGCCTCACCGATGTACCTGGGAAGTCAGCAAAGACTAGATGGGCAAGGTAGAAGCACGGTGGTTAATAATCTGAACTTCAGTAAAGTGAAATACTTCCCGCGCTTGGAGTGAAGCCTCTTCCTTGATGGGGAGACTTACCTTCTAAGTGATATATTTCACAAGGTTATATTTTCATACCTGGTGTAATCAGTTTCCCTTAGAGGAGAACACATATAAATAGACTATCACCATGGGCTAGGTAAATCCCACAATGCACTTAATCTGCTCTCTGTTTACTGATTGCTCACCTGGCCTCCCACACATGCAACAGCATAATTTCTCAGGGCCTTGTCTATTTTCCCCCTTAGGATCTGTCCACTCTAATCACTAGGACAGCAAGTTGGTGGTTGGAGGAGGAGCAGGGACCTTTTTTGGCAGTGAGCCACGTGTTCCTTCTCATCTTGCTTCTGAGTCCTGGTGTACCCTTCTTGAGGAGCGTGCCTTACACCCTCTGTGCTTTCCCACCCGGTCCAAAGACCAGTTTAAACTTGCCCCTTCTGCAAAATCCTGCCTGCTGATTTCCAAAAGCGACTCCTTGCTCTACAACACACAGGACTACGCTTAAGCCTTGTGCCTGCAGAATACACTGCTTCGCCATAGACATTTGCTGAGAGATCTAACTTTGTATTTTTTTTTAAAGATTGGCACCTGAGCTAACAACTGTTGTCAATCTTCTTTTTTTTTTTTTTCTGCTTTACCTTCCCAAACCCCCTGTACATAGCTGTATATCTTAGTTGCAGGTCCTTCTAGTTGTGGGATGTGGGACGCCACCTCAACGTGGCCTGACAGGCAGTGCCATGTCCAAGCCCAGGATCCGAACCCTGGGCCGTCGCAGCGGAGCGCGCGAACTTAACCACTCGGCCACGGAGCCAGCCCCTAACTTTGTATTTTTGACACTGTATATAATTACCTTTGACTGGATTTACCCTACAGGACTGCTGAATGCTCACTGATGCCATTCTTCAGGATGTAAGTTCCTTATAAGGAGCTGGCACGATGGCCAAGAAGATGCTACACATAGACAGATAATATGATAAATTATATGCTAATAAATATGTAATAACAAACATTTTGATGAGACTCAAAACAGCTCTGCACACCCTTGTTGAATTCTTTCATAATCTTTAACAGTTCTAGAAGCATGATAGGGTATGATTTTCTCAGTTAAGTAAAAAATCACGTAAAGTCTTACCCTTCCTATAAGGCACGGGTACTCACTCCAATTTATAAGTAGAGACGGGAGGAAGACCACCCATCTTTTCTGCTCTGCAGCTTTCTGCTTCTTTTAGGGATGGTTTTTGGAATGATGGTGGCATCTAGGTGACAGAGTTGGGACTGTAGGAGGAATTGTTTATTTCTAATCTCCTAGAAATTTTTTTTTCAGGGAGGACTTGATTTGGTTTTAATTAGTTGTTGATTTTTATTTTTCTTTCTATCCCTCGTCAAGATGCAAGGCAACCAAGGACAGGCATTGAACACATAGAAGGCTACAATTCAAATTTACCGGCATAAAAAAAGCCTGTGTCTTTTCTGATGGCAGAATCTAAGAAGAACGAGGAAGTCTTCCCTGAAATGGGCTGGTGCACAGAGCTACTTTCTCTCGTGTCCTCTCCTGCGTCCCTCTTGAGGAAACAGACACTCAGCCAGGATGGCAGGCAAGGACATTCTATCCTTCCAGGACCCTCTTACATGTTCCCCAAAGTGAATGCTCATTTCCCCTAAATGTATACACGCCTCACACTAGCCACTGTGGATAAAATTGAGTAAGTCACCTCATCTGGGTTTTCTTGAATTTTCTACAGGTTAAGGGAGACCCTATTTCTCCTCTACTCTCCTCTTACCTTTAAACAGTGGTCGATTTCATTAATAACTACGAAATGTTTACATGTCGCATGTGAGCAGGTCAACATTCCAAATTCTTTGTAACATCACCAACCGGACAGAAGACCTTTCTTCACCTCTCAGAATAAAATGATGTCCAGGGTCATAATTTCCTAGGAGACAACGCCAACCTGATTTAAACAACAGGGGGAAAGCTCATCTCTGTGTCATATTGTTTAAGCTTCTGTCCACTAAGACAGAACAAGTGGATTTCTGAGAAAGGCGAGATGTAAAGTAATTTTATCATAAATGTATTTCTTAACCCGTTTTTCAGAGGAGGAAGTTGTAGTCAATAAAGACCCATCCCTCAAGCTTGATTGAGAACTGCCGCCTGGAATTGCCTCCCCCGCTTCTGGCGCCCACGCCCCTTCCGTCCTTACATTTCCACCGGGTGCCTGAACTTCACTTACAGTTGACTGCTCTTGGGTTATTCCACAAATCAGAAAGTCGGGCTTAAAATTTTTGAAGCCCCATCATTTAACTACGAACCGTCATCCCGAGGTTCTGAAACCACCAGGGCATCAGGACACTTTTATTAACAAAACAAATCAGACAAAAAAAATAAATAAATAAGGTCTTTAAGTGTTTTATTCTGTTGATTCTTCATAGTGCAACGAAACAAAGTTAGAGATAAAATGCCAGTTAAATTCGGCAACTACCAACAACCAAAAACCTTAAACAAAAATTCAAAGTAAGCTGCTGAAAGAGCGTGAAATAATCTTGGCTGGAGTAATTCGTTAACAAATCAGGACCGGTCACCTATGTAGTTGTTCATTGCAAAGCGGCGAGAACACCTGCCCGGCGCGCTGGTCAAGGACCAGGTACAGGAAGAGACCACGCAGCGAGCGCCATCCCGCCGTCGCCACCGCAGGGGGACCCGCCAGAGGTTTGGGGCTCCCGGTCCCCCTCCGCGTCTTTTAATGAGACAGATGGATAATTAGCGATCACGCTTTCTGACGAGTCGGAGACTGCGAAGTGCCTTGTTACCTATTTTAGTAAACCGGGAACACCGCCTGCGTGAAAGGTGGTGGCTGTTTTTAAGCAAGCTCAAACGCGGGTTCGGCTACCTTTGGGGCAGGGGGACAGACCGGTGAATCTCGAGTTCTGAACTATCTTTCTAAGGAGGCCCCAGGATTTGAGAGCGAATCATTTCCGCAACAAAACACCTGGTTATGCGATTCTCAAAAATTGCACTCTTAACAGCCGGGGTACAAAAGCGGACTTCCCAACCCAGCACACCCAACGACCCAGGAGTTGTCATCGCCCCCTCCCGCGGCACCGCGGTGCCAACCGTCCGGCCGCCGAGGATCTGTCAGTCTGCTGCGCTCAGGACAATCTGCACTGATTACTGGTCTTTCCCGGCTTCCGGAGGTCGGGCAGCCTCCTGTGACAGGGTTTGGCTGGTGGGAACAGGGCCATCCGTGAACTCTGGCCGAGGAGAAGGCAACACCGCCCCCCCCCCCCCCCCCCCCCACCCCGCCCTCGGAGAGCAGCCCGTTGGTCCCCTGGCTCTGCAGGTGTCGCCTCCGTGAGCAGTGGCGCTGGGGCTGGCCTCCCGCCGCGCCCAGAGCGAGCCAAACCCAGCTCAAGGCGCCCTAAAATTCACACTGCTAAGCGCACAACTCTGGGGCCCGGGAGACACGCGCTACGGAAGAACGGGGATCAGAGCGCGCCTCTGCCGCCCAAAGCTGCTAGAATCGACCCAGAAGCCCAAACAGCCCAGATGCTCCCTCGAACATCCGCTCAGATCACTTTAGTTTCCCCGGGGTAGGGGTGGGGAAGGGGGCGCACACAGTCCCTTTCTCTGGGCGAGAAGGTTCGAAATGCCCTCCTTGCTCGTCCCCGCTCTCCCGGGGCGCCTAGCGAGGGGGCGCGGAGAAGCTGGGCGCCGGGAGGACGGGCCGAGGTCGCGCCCCGGGCCCCGGCAGGCCCTCACTTGGAGAACTGCGCCTGCACGGCGGCCAGGCCTAGGCCGGCCGGCACCAGGTGCGGGAACTTGCAGACGGCGCAGGTGCAGAGGCCGGGGCCGCCCGCGCCGCCGGGGAGCGCGAACTGGCCGCACGGCGGCTCATCGAGCGCCAGCGACAGGTACTTGGCGGGGCGCAGCGCGTCGGGGGGCCCCATGGCGCCGGGCGCCAGCAGCACAGAGCCGGGCGCGGCGGCGAGCAGGGGCAGGCCGGCCAGCAGCAGGCGCGGAGCAGCGGGTCCCGCGCCCTCGCCGAGCGCGCGGCGCAGCTCCTGCAGCGAGCTGCCCAGCAGCAGGATGTAGTTGCGGGCGAGCAGGAGCGTGGCGATCTTGGAGAGCTTGCGGCCGGGAGCGCCCTGGCAGTGCGCGGCCGAGTAGGGCAGGATGACCTCCCGCAGCGCGTCCATGGCCAGGTTCAGGTCCTGCATGCGCTTCCGCTCGCGGCTGTTGATCTTGCGCCGCAGCTGCTGTTGCTGCTCCTCTTTGGCGTCCGCCCGGGAGCCGCCGCCCGCGTGCGCACCGGGCCCGGGTCCGGTGCCGGGCGGCTCGGCGTGCGCCTCCGGCTTCTCGCGCGCCGCCTTGGGGAGGAGGGGGGCCGTCGTGGAGGAGGAGGCAGTGGAGGAGGCGGAGGGTGGCTGCCGGTAGCCCACCAGCTCGTACAGGGAGGCCCCGAGCTGCACGTCCCCCGGCCGCTGTGGCCGCAGCATGGTCGTGGGGGCCGCGTTCACGCGCGCCTGGGAAACCGCATAGTACATCTGGGGGGCGGTGGGGGCGGCCGAGGGCGCCCTTCAGGAACGCCCCGGGGTGGGCCCTTCGGCAGGCCGCCCCTCCCCGCGGACCTGCGCGCTGGGAGCTGATGGCAGGGCAGCTGCTGCGCCCGACCCCTTTAAACCCGGCTTGGGAACCTGCGGGGCCGCGCGCGGCTGGGCGCAGCCAATGGGGGCGCGAGGCCGGGCGCACGCGCGTGCTCATTGGCCGCCAGCGCCTGAGGCCGGCGCCGAGCTACCGCTGGCACCGCTCAAGGAGGTTATTGTGAGCGCCCGTGGGAGTGTCGCAGGACCGGCCCGGGAGGGAGGGGGGAACGGCGCTTATTTGGGCAAAGAGCGGTTGTTGTTGGAGGCCTGGTTGGTTTCGTGAGGCTAAAACTCATGTGCCTGCCTCCTCCTCTTGGCTTCTTCTTCTTTGTATACATATACATATTTGCTTGATTTAAATATATGTGTCTCAAATACACATAACATAAAACTTACCATCTTAACCATTTTTAAGTGTAGAGTTCGTTAGTGTTAAGCGCGCTCACACTGTTATGCAGCCAATGCGCAGAACTCGCTTCATCTTGCAAAACTGAAACTCTGTGCTCGTTAAACAATTCTCCATCACCGCTTCGCCCAGCAACTCCTGGCAACCGCCATTCTCCGGTCTATGACTCTGACGACTCTAGGTACCTCCTGTAAGTGGGACCCTGCAGTATTTGTTTTTTTAGTGATCGGCTTATTTCATTTAGCACAATGTCCTCCAACTTCATCCCTGCTGTAGCATGGGTCAAGATTTCCTTTCTTTTTAAGGCTGAATAATACTCCATTGCATGTATATGCCACATTTTGTTTATCCCTTCCTCCAAGGGTGGACACATGGGTTGCTTCCACCTTTTGGCTATTGCGAGTAATACTGCTACGATCATGAGTGTAACATGTTTTTTTAAAAGTTGTGATTTCCTGCCGGCTTTTGAGAGCTAAATTTCTGGGCTCAATGACTGTAGCATTAGAATGGTTACTCCCTGCCGGTCCCTCTCTCTTCTCTTTTGATTAAAAGGTCTTTAGAGACTAAGGAGTTTCGGGGTCGGGTTTCCTTCCTCTCCAGAAGGGATATGTGTTCATTCTGTCAGTGGTTGACTCTTCTTACTGAAGCAAAAACTCACACAGAAATTGGCCTCTTATCAGGGAAAACAAACAAAAAATCACTCACACACTCATACCTGTTAAGGGTGGGACTGAACATTTCTCTTCCCCAAATAAAATAGCATTACTTGGTGGATATGGAAGTTTTCTACCCTAACACCAGGCTTGTCATCGTCTCATGGCAAAATGGAATGGGGAAGGGGGCCTTTTGGTACCTAACCCTCTACCACCCAATACAGTAGCCACCAACCACCTGTGACTATTAAAAATTAATTAATTAAAATAAAATCAAGTTAGAAATTTAGTTCCTCAGCTGTGTTAGCATTGCTTCAGGTGCTTAGGATTTCCACGTGGCTAGTGACCATCCATTTGGCAGCAGAGACAACATTTCCGTCATCGCAGAAAGTTCTATTGCACAGCACTGATGCTGAGTGTAACAGAAAGAAAATGAGCTTCTCCAGCTTGGTCCTCTTTGGTATAAGAAGAAGGATGCTATGGCAGGACCTGTCCCCCATGGGAACTGATTTCAGCTCCAGGAGCCCGTTGGCTGTGCCTGCTGGTTTCAGGGCTGAAAGATTCTTGTTTCCTTCCACGAGTATTCACCCCAGAGGCTCACTCTGATCTCTGCTTCCGACCTCCAGCTCTGCCTATAACATCCTGCCCTTGGCTCAGGTTCATGTCCAACATGACTTTCTTCTCAAAGCCTTGATGATTTCTCACCTTCTTCTTCCTCTCATCACGCTCAGCAAACTGTTGATAGCATTTTCCCAGAGCCTGGATTGTGTTACGTGGAGATCATCTCCGCATTTGGTTGTGATTGTTTTGAGGGCGGGGACCACCTGTTCATTTCTGCATCTTCCCAAAGCGCAGCACAGTGCTTTGCAACTACTGTGTGTCCAGGGGGTGTCTGAGGACTGGTCTGAAATCTCCACCAGTTCACAGCTTATCCCTTGAAATGTGCAAACTCCCAATAGTGCTTTAACCCAAGAGTTCCCTATAGGTTTCACAGAGAGGGAAGGAACGTGGTAGGACCCCCTGACTCTCAGGGGGCCCTGTCTTGACACGATTCACTTGGGGAGAGAGAAAGAGGTCTCGGCGGGAAGGAGCTGAGTCCCCAAGCAAAACCTTACTATGCAGGAAGGAGAGAGATCAAGGAAATCACCTTGAAAGTTTCAAGCAGGTGAGTTTAACACCTTTCTAATCAATTTCACCTTTTGTTAAAGCATTCTGGCTTTCAAAGCATTTTTACAGACATTTGCTTCTCACATGAACCCTGTGAGCTGGGCATTTTTCTATCCCTGCTGTCAATGGTGAAACCGAGGCTCCTGGAAGGTGGAGGATTTCTGGGGTTGACAGTGTGCCTTCAGACAAGAGGCAGAGCTGCACCACGAGTGGCCAGTTTTTGGAATTCCCTGCAGCTGGACCAGGCTTCCAGGAAGCTGAGGAGGGGGCCATGATGGGGAGGGTTAGGGACTGGGTGAAAGGATGGAGGGGCCTGCCTAGGCCAAGCCAGTATTGACGAGTTGATGGGTTCTAGCCGTGTCCTGAAAGAGAGGGTTCCTAGGATCCCACCTCCATGAATCCTGCACCAACTTCTTCTGGCAATGCCCACCTCATCCTGAGGACCCCTCAGTCCTATAGCTGAGGTGCCGGATTGGGGCAGGCCCCAGCGACCTCCCCCTCTGGCTTCCTTCTCTGCCCACACCCTAGGCAGGAGCCCTGGGGCCTTACCCTGCCAGCAGGAAGAGGAAGAGAATGAGAAAGACGGAAGCTAAACCTGGGACAGAGGGGCCCAAATGGCACGCCGTACATTTCCCATCCACTGGCAGGGGTGCCCCAGAAATCAGAGATGGAAATGTGCGTGCTTCTCTTCCCCCCAACAAGTGCCCCTGTTTACTGAGGGTGTCCCCGAGGGTTCCTTTAGACCGTGACCTCTCTGCATCCCCTTCTGCGGAAGAACTCCTCCCTTCCCCAGGCCAAGGACACTGTCAGTTGGATACACTGGCCAGTGTGTACTGAAGTGCTCTTGGTGGAGCCCCAGAAGAAGGCTCCGGGTGGCCGTGTGGACCCAGCATGGGCACAGGATTCAGTGCTTGTGGAAGCTGGTGACTTGGATGGCCCCTTCTGCTGGACCGGAGCTCCAGCAGCATGCAAAGTGTGACAGCTGGCAAGGGCCGGTAAGTCATTATAGCCCCTGGCAGGGGCCCTATGGGCTGTCTCAAGAGAGGCAGCTGCCGTGGCCTCCCACATTCAGGACATACTTGGGGAGCAACTTGCGTCCGCCATAACAACCACTCTTGTCTTTGCCCAAAGGGGCTTGTGTGTGTGTGTTAGTGACTCCTTTCTCCCCAAGGAGGTGTGTGTGGCAGGCTTCCTTTTCCTTGCATAGAAACCTAAAGTGTCTCCCACCCATTCTCCCAACTCTGCCGCCCACCCCTGCTTTGGGTCAAGAAGCTCAAACTTTTGAAATGGCAGACAATGGGGACTCGAAGCGGCGGGGAGTGTGTGAGGGGAACGTGGCTTTTGGGTGGAGCACCGTCCACCTCCTCTGTGAGCACAGAGAGGCTCTGCTGCTGCAAAGCTTGGCCACCACTCAAAGCCCCCTGTTGTCACTCGAGACACTCTCCTCTTGCAGAAGACCAGCTAAGTGTGAAAGGCTGTCTTTGCTAAAATGTGCTGTCGAAACTGTCTGGAGCTTGGACCAGTAAGGAAATAACGGCGTTTACTTTTTAAAATGCTACTTTCTTCTAAGAAGGGCAAAATTCTTTGGAAAGTTCCACTTACCCAAGAGTGTTGAAATTCATGCCATTGCTATGAGAAGTGGCAGCCACATCCAACATTTGTTCTATATTAGCTTCTCTGATCTGATCCAAATATAACTCTGCCTGGAACACAGAAGAAGGAGCTGAAGAGAGAGGGCGACTTAGCTGCTCCTAGGGAGAAGGTAGGAGTAGCAGAGAGAGAAAAAGAGGGCAGGGTGGGTTCCCCTTTGGTAAGTGGGCTTGGATGGAGCAGAACTCCTTACAGATATTTGGTCCTCTGTCACCTGGGGAGCATCTCAGCAGAATCTCAGTCACGCTTAGAGACAGTTCAGGTTAAATAAAGATCCCTGCTGGGAAAATTTGAAAGAATATGAATTTTGTTCCTTTTCAAAAGGGAGAACAAATTAATCAAGTCATCAGGAACTGGTATGATGTTTCTGTTTATTTACAATGTTGTTTTAAAGCTATATAATTGTCACAGTTGTCCTTATTTCCAGTGTGGAAGGGCCTAGGCAGTAATACGGTGTTCTCTGATCTGGTTAAAACACTAAAGATTGTCAAATGTAGTTGGTGTGTTTTACAAACATTATAGGAAGGTTGATTCTATTTTATTTTAAATAAATGTGTTTTGGACCAGATTTAAATAAAGTTTATTACTTAAGGTATTTCTAAGTCAAAATTTGTCCTGTGACTTATTTTTTTGGTGGAAAAAAAAGTTAAAAGGGAAGAAAAACGGGAAAAGAAATTAGATGGCATCTGGGTATTTTTTCAGATTCCTTATAATAACAACAGCTTGATTTGGCTATTGGTGACATAACTCAGACAGAGGGCATATTCTCCCCCCCCCCCAAACTTGGGGTGCCCTAAGAGAAGGAGAAATTTTTGTTGCTTCAGTGGGTACCAAATTCTGAAATTCTGCATGTTACTAGAGCTGTAAAAGAATTCATTTTAATAGCCCTCATTGTATTTCTGAAAAGGACTCTTCTTTAAAGGAAAGTTCAAATAATCATTGTGAAAAACATTATAAAAAGAGAAGTACGGGGCTGGCCCTGTGGCCTAGTGGTTAAGTTCGGCGTGCTCTGCTGTGGTGGCCTGGGTTTAGTTCCCTGTGTGAGGACCTACACCACTTGTTGGCAGCCATGCTGTGGTGGCGACCCACATATAAAATGGAGGAAGATTGGCACAGGTGTTAGCTCAGGGTGAGTCTTCCTCAGCAAAGAGAGAGAGAGGGAGAAAGAGAGAAGTACATCTTTTTGTTTTAAAGACATTTGGAGATAGTTTCTCCATCAAACTTGAAGGCATATTGACAGAATTCCAGGCAGGGAAATGGAATGTAACAAACAGAGGCCCTCTGAGGAACTGTGCTAAGAATAACTGTGAATTAAGATATAGATATCAGCACGTGCAATGTGGTGTCTGAAGGGTTGGTTTGGGGCAGAACGAAAATATTCTCTGAATCTCCCTGAAGTCAGGAGCTGAAGCCAACTATTTCAAAGGCTTACGCTGATACAATGAAAAGAGACAATTTGCTCGGAAGGCTGTGGCTAATTTATAACACAATGTCCAATGTCATGGTTAGTTTTGTTGCAAAAATTTGGCAGTTGAACCCAGAGTCTCAGGCAGCCTGAAAAGATGCAGAGCGATTCTGGCTGCAGCATCTCTCGCTTGCTGGATGTTCCAAACGGTTCAAACAAGCCCTTTCATAGAGACGCAGGGCCAAGTGTGCTCAAAGGAATGAGGGGAAACAAAGGTGGCTCTGAAGTCATTTCCCCGCACTGGGTCCAGCCATCCGGTTTCGCCCTTTCCCCATTGAACGGACAGAATGCAACAGGAAGAGCCGGGATGAAAGGGAACAAATAGGCCGATGTGTTTGGGGAGAGAATGGAGAGGGGCCGGGGCACTGAGCTGCTAAACTTTCATTCTAGGTTTTCAGAAAGGAGTGAATGATGAATTATAGAAACCTGAAAGGTAATAAAATATGGGTCACTGACGCACTGAAGCCAAGTGCCTAAAACACCTGCAGAGACAGAAGGTTCTGGAAGTCAGTGCGGCCCTGCAGTCGCCCAGGCAGACACCCTGCCCGAGGCACAGAAGGGGACTGTTCAGACGCTCACCTGTTGTTTCCCGTTGGCTCGCAGTCCGTCCCCATCTGTAAGAGCCAGCGGGTGGATCTGACTCCAGATTAGACCACCAGCGGATAAAGAAAGGCAGTGTGAAGACTTCCCAGGGTGCAGTTAAGGAGACCAGAGCTGGGAGGCCGCCACCTTCCTCTCCCGAAGGCGCCCTGACCTGGAAATATTAACTCGGATGGCGAAACATGCAAATCTCCTCTGCTGTAATATTCTCAGGCTTTTCTGCGCAAAGGCCGAGCTTATTTCTGTCTGTCAGTGAAGAGTCCTGATCCCTGGCTGGGGGGTAAGAGCTAGCCTGTAGCCTTAGCTATACACATTTGAGCCTCAGTTTCCGCATCTATAAAATAGGAGTAATAGTATTTATCCCCGAGGGCTGTTATAAAGATTAGAAGGAAGTATAAAGAAGGTGACTTGCCCACAGCCAGGCACGTAGTACCTGCTTAGTAAAATGGCAACGGTAGCTGATATTTATGGAGTACTTGCTACATGTCAGGCACCAGGGAAAGACACTTATTGTATGGTTTTCATTCAGACTGGGGCAGTGTCCCAGTTTTGTTTGCTCTAAGTGCATGCTTTCTCTGCATCAAGGATGTGAGGTTTTCTAGCCCTTTCTGTCCCGGCACTGGCTGAACACCATGGATGCTCCTCCCATATGGCTGTGTTTCAGAGACACTTTCCTTGACACACTGAACCAAAATCCAGCAACAGCTTGCTAAAGCAAGTGTATAATGTGATCTCAAGATAATCCTGGACACCATCCCAGAGAGCTGTAGTGCAGCCTTGAGGCCAGACAGCCTGGGTTGGAATCCTGGCTCCTTGTGTGACTTAGGACAAGACACGTTACCTCTTTGTGCCTCGTCTTCTCCATCCACAAAACGAGGGTGAAAATAGAACTTCTTTCAAAGGATCGTGATGAGGACTGAGAGTCGATACTCGTTAAGTCCCGGAGAACAACGCACGGCACAGTGTTAGCTGTTACTATCATTTTATTAACCTCTGTTATGTGTCCCCCAAATTCACATTGAAGTCCTCAGAATGTGACCTTATTTGGAAATAGGGTCATTGCGGATGTAACTAGTTAGAATGAGGTCATTAGAGTGGGCCCTGAGCCAATATGACTGGTGTCCTTAAAAAAAAAGGGGAAATTTGGACCCCCAGAGGGGATGCTATGTGAAGATGAAGGCAGAGGTCGTGGTGATGCTTCTGCAAGCCAAGGGATGCCAAAGGTTGCCAGCAAACCACCGGAAGCTCAGGGAGAGGAATGGAGCAGATCCTCTGTCACAGTCTCAGAAGGAACCGGCCCTGCCGACACTGTGATCTTGGCCTTCCAGCCTCCAGACTGTAAGACCATCCACTTCTCTTGTTGAAGCGACCCACGTGGTACTCTGTCACAGCCCCCCGAGCTCACTAATACTCCCTCTGAGCTAATGCCTCCTCTGTAATGTGATGTGGGGGGGGGGGGGTTCGAGGGCAGACTCCATGGTCAGACCCTTGGTGCTCAGACTCAGCCTGTCACTTACAAGCTTGTGAACTTGTGCAGCTGACTTAACTTCCCTGTGCCTTGGTTAATTCATCTGCGTAATGAAGCTCATAAGTATACTTGTGTCACCCTCACAGGTCCTTTTTAAAGCCAGGATTAGATGGGTGCCTGGCTCACAGTAATGTTAACTGCTCTGTGTAGCTTGTCTGGTGGTTTCTAGAGATAGTGGAGTGTGGAGGCAGAACTCTGCTTTAGGTCAAAGTGCCTGGGGGTCTTGTTAAATGCAGATTCTGGTTCAATGGGTTTGGGTGGGCCCCGAGGTTCTGTGTTTCTAGTAAGCTCCCAGATGAGGCTGATGAGTTGGAGGACCACGATTCTTGTGTATCAAGGGCCAAGATGGCCTCACCTGGTCCCATTGAAGAAAACGAGACTGATTAAGCATAACATTTTTAAAAGAAGCCCTCTTTCCTCATCCCTGTCACTTGGGCATGCAAATGCTGGATGCATCTCGACCATGTTTAAGGAAAGAGCAAAGTTGGCTTTGGAGAAAAGGACGAGGAAATGACTGGGGGCGGCCAGCCTGCAGCTCGGGAGGGCTGCACATTGGCGAATAGACGGGTGCAGATGGATGGACCTGAGAGCTGGAACTTGTCCTGCCCCAGGAGGGTGTTGGTGGGTGGATGAGACATGGAGGATGTGCGATGGCCCGGAATGGGGTGGGGGGAGAGGACGTGGGTTGGAACATGGCCAAGCCCATCCTTGTGTGGGGCCCTGCCCCACCTTCCCTCTGCCTGGAAGTCTCAGTCCAGGTCTTCTCATCATTGAGTTCCCGGTGCAGATATGAACCCCTAAAGAGCCCTTCTCAGACCACCCACCCCAATGGCACCCCCTCCCCACCAGTCACTGTCACTACCACCTGCTTTCTTCCTCATGGTGCTTACCAGTAGCTAAAACGGCCTCTTGCTTACTTGCCTACTTGTTTATGCGAGTCTGTTCTCTTCCACTCTTGAGTGGGGCTCCATGGGAGCAGTGGTCTCTGCTGCATCCCGGTGCCCCTACTGGATGCCCAATAAATACAAGAATGAATGAGTGCAGAGGCCGAATCTAGACTGGTTGGCCAACTTCACTGAATGCTCTCCGTGTGCAGAGGCCAGAGCCAGGCCCTTGAGAAAGCCTGGGTTCCCTGCCTTCTAGTAATTTATCATCCATGGAGGACGAGGTACACACAGGTGAACACCTGACTAGCAGTGTCAGGTTACGTGGTGTGGAGCCCTGCCTGTCGGAGCTGGGGGAGGTAATGGGAGCTGCTGTGGACTAGAGCAGGCAAGGCCTGGGGGATCTTGTTAAAGCGCAGAGTCCGGGGCAGTGAGCCTGGGTGGAGCCCAAGAAGCTGTGTTGTAATCAAGCGCCCAGGCGATGCTGACACTGCTGGTGGGAGGACTGCGGTTTTGAGGACCGCGAGGCTCTGCTTTAGATGGTTGGGAGAGGGAGAGGTTGTTTACAGCCAAGCCCTTTTGGCAAGCAGAAGGAGTGGGGGATTGGGGGTTAAGAAGGAGTCAGGCAGAGCTGGGGGGTAGGAAGGGCAGGGAACAGGCCATGACGACTGGAATGGAGAATGGAATAGGATGGACAGACAAGCCAGGAGGGAGGGGGAAAGGAGGGAGAAATAGGAACCCCTCCCCTCCTTGCAGCCACAGCCGCCTTGACATACACCCTCTCTCTGCAATCTTCTATAAAAAGCAGTTCCTAGAAGGATTGAGACACGGGTACGCTGCCTTCATCTGGGCTGTCTGTTTTCAGAACATGTTTCTCAACCTGAGATTGCCCAACGGGCTGCTGCGGAGGCCGCAGAGCAAGCTCTGTGCAAGATGTTGAGAGGGTTTGCCAGCAGACGCTCTGCCCCGGTGGCCACGTGGCCACTTGTAACCAGCTGTCATGGCTGTGTCACCTGTGGATGAATAACCTCCAGTTTACTTTTTGCAAAGCACTTTCACATCTGTTATCTCACTGTAGTCTTACGCTATCTCTGTGAGGTTAGAAGGGCAACCGCCCATTTTGCAGGTGAGGAAACTGAGGCCCAGAGAGAGTCAGGGCCAGCCCAGTATCCCCTGATGCAGAACCCAGGCTCAGGAAAAAGTTGTTCTCTGTTTCTTTCACGCTGCACCTCTGGCCCTGACGCTCATGGATGTTAACTTGTGTGCAGGATTGGGGACCAGCTGTTCTACCAGAGGAAGTTTCCCAGGAAGTTTGCAGAGTGATGATCTCTTGGTCACTAGAGTTGTCTTGCCAGGCTGGGACCCCGTCTAGCCTAATGGTTGCTGGAATGCCAGAAGGTTCTAGAATCTTCCGAGGGTGGACTTGGCCTCCATCAGCTTTCCCGCTATGGGGGGGAAAGGGGTGCAGCTGTGGCAACTGGCACTGCTTCCCACATTACACGGACACTAAGGTCAGGGCCAATTTCATGCTCCTTCGTCCCCTATTGTGACCTTCACTTCCCTGGTACACGACAGCTGCCTGTGTCCCAGTGAGGAGACAGGAAGTATTATATGGTTGTTAATAACACTCAGGAAGAGCGATAACCCCATTATGAGTTGACTTGATTCTTCCCGATTTTAACGGTGGTCCATTTCAAGTGATTTAGGGCACTGAGGGCAAGTTTTTGCTTCCTTTGATGCTCAGGGACTTGCCTCAGTTTTAGATTCTTGCACGCTCGTCAACAGAGCAGGATTCACATCCCCTTTATCAAGCAGAACAGTGCAAGCAGCTCTCACCCTCCAGGTCTACAATCCTGGTGCACTGAGAGTGACAGGGATCCTAACGCAGTGCCATGGGTACCAGCCTGGGTCCTCTGGCAAGGACAGTAGCTTCGCAGTGCTCCCTGCTCTGGACAGCTCTGGGAGCTGGGTGCTCCCACTGGCTTCCTCTCCGTCTCCTTTGCTGTGGGCCCTGCTTGCTCTGGGCTGAAGTAAGATAATCAGGGCAGAGGGGCTTACAGCTGCTGGAGAGGCCCCTTGATGCCCTCTAGGGTACCGCTTTTCTCTGTCACCCCTTCTTTATATACTTCGCTAGTCCACCGCACTAGTGTGGCTTCAGGTATGTTCACGGGCCTCTGCGTGCTGCACGTGTCACACGCAGCCCTAACTCCCCATCCGCCACTTCTCTTCACCCACATCTACCAGCAGTTTCAGTTTTCGGCCTCTTTCTGTCCTTTCCCCTGTCCAGGCTCTCCAGCTCCTCTCCCCATGGTTTGCACCCAGTGATGCAGCACAATTCCAGCCCCAGGCCCTAAAGCGTCTCCCCAAACCCATCCCTCGCCTCTCCCCTTAACAGAACGCACCCTTTTCAAAGGATTCATGTTTATTTGAGCAAACTATCGTGATGGATGTTCTGGTCAGCGCCGTGCCTTCTGTAAGAGGACTTCTGGTGGGTGAAATTCTCTATCTTATTACACAGAGATGCCAACTGTGGTCCTGAGAAAGAGACGCGTTGGGAGCTGGGCAGCACCCTAGATGTGTCCACTCTAGGGCCCCGCCCTGTGTTCATGCCCAGCTTCCTTTGATGTCTGCTTCCCTGTCCTCTTACCTGTCTACCTTCCTGCTGTCACCCTCGCTGTCCTTACCTGTCTCTCATCTGTCCTTAGGCTCCGGAGAGGTGGCAGGGGGCAAGGATGTGAGGGCTCCTGGGTTGGGCCTCAAAACCCAGCGTCTTGTAAAATCAGGGAAAGAGGATTGTACTGCGCATGCTCCCGGCCCTGACCCGGTGCCCCTGGGTGGGATTCTGCGTGTGCCATTGACCACGTTGCTGCCCTGTTCTCGCTCCCTCTGCTCCTTGGCTGGGCTGCTGTGTGGAGGTTGGAACTCTCTCCCCATGCGGAGGCTACACCAGGGCCGCGTGGCTTGGGGAGTCTCTGTTCTGAGTGGGAGATGCTGTCTGATGGGGAATTAGTTGATCGTCCGTATTACTCCCCAATGGTTAAGTCTTGGTGCCTCCACTTTCCTGTGCTCATGGTCTGCACCGTCAGACTCAGGCAGCCTGCCCTGGGCCCACACTTTAGGGGCCCCACTCAGGTCTTGCTCCGGCTGTGTCCCATGGGGAGAGGAGTGCCCAGGGCCAAGGGGCTGTGTCCCCCTGGAGCTGGCCCCCTTCTTGTGTGTGTGCATGAGGCCTGCAGTGCAGGACAGGGCTGGGGGTGGGGAGAGAGGGGATGGGACCCAGGCCTTGGGGTCTTCTTTCTGCCCTTCCTCCTGGGCTCACGCTGTTAGCAGGAGCCTTGTCTAACCTTTCAGTTTTTACTTTCTTCTGGACAAATGACCAACACCCAAGCTTCCTGCAATGCACACAGGATGAGACCACTCCAGCCTCAATCTTGTCAAGACAAGATGTCAGTCAGGCCAGGTCAGGCCTTCTCCCTGAAAAGCTTTTGGAGGCTTCCCGACACGTTTGGAAGGAAATCCAAGGGCCCCAAAGGCTCTCCCCATCCCACCCCTGAGCTTCTGTGCTTTTGGAAGCTGGTTGCCATTTTAGAAGTCCAGTGCCTTTGCTGGAGGGCTACAGGGAGAGAGAGGCCCCGGGACTCCGTGGGGTCTGCCTGCCTCTCAGAGCCGTCCTGCCCTCCTGCAGCTCCTCCGTGCCCCACCCTGCCCACGGTTGCTCTGCTCCAACCCCCAGGCCCTGTGGACTTTCCTGCAACTTCCGCCTCCTCCTGCCTGGGCACTTGCTGCTCCTTTCCCCAGAGCAGCTTTCCCGCAGAGCCTTGCATTATTCACCCTTCCGCAGCCTCCTCCTATGTCATCTTATCCCAGCTGCCTTCCCTGACCCCAGAACCACCCCTTTCTCTGCAAGTTTCGTTTTCTTTCCTACCCAAAGTTATATTATAAACATTTTTGTTCCCGGGGCCTAGGACTGTGCCTGGGACATATAAAGTCCTAGATAAGTACTTGTTTGGTGAATGAATGAACGAATGAATCCCAGCCATCACATTGCTTCATCACCTCCTGATGTTTCACTGCATAAAAGGAGATCTTGGCTGCCCACCTTTCTATAGATGCCTTTGCGTTTTTGGGAAACTAAATGTCCATAGTGGATATAGCACTGGACCCCTGTTCCCTCGTTCTGCTTCACTTTTCCCATTTGTGGGGGGCTCCCGTTGGCTGTTCTTCTTTCCTGGGTTGCCACACAGCCTCAGACAGACGGTGCCTGTGTGCAGCCAGCCTCCGTTTACCACCGGATGCCAGATCCTGTGGGAGGTTGACTCCGGTCTGCCGTGAAGGTGGCCAAGCCCCCCGCTTTCCTCTGCCGGACATGCGCAGGTGCCCCCGAGAGTCAGGACCCCACGTGAGCGGTCTCCTGTTTCTCCTTTTGGACTTCCCCCTGTGGCTGTTATCAGGTTTGAGCAATTGCTTTCAGGCTGCAAACTGCTTTTGCTCGCTTTTGCACCAGGGAGAGTTTTTCGTCCTTGGCTGAATGGTGCTGTCAACGTGCGTCCAGTGCCAGTGCTCCTGGGTGGCTGAGAAAAAACCACTCACCCTGAGGATCTTCAGAAATAATCAAATCGTTGTTTTGAGCCACTAAGTTTGGAGGTAGTTTGTTGTACTGCAATATACAATTGAAACAGCCCCCAACCCTTGTTTGTGCATAAGTCTCGTCTGCATTTCCTAACTAGGAATAATGTTTCTTTGGGTCTGACCCACCCTGACCACACACAACAAGAAGAGCTCTCTTCTGTTTGGACAGGGTATGTGGGACTGGCTAGGTGTATCACTATTAGGTTCACCTGTGTAAAATGGAAAACAAAATAGCAGTAGCTGAAACAAGATATTTTTTTCCCCACTTTTGAAAAAGAAATCTGGGGATAGGCAATGCCAGGGCTGCTACTGTGAGTCTCTCTAGCTTTTTATTCTTCTATCTTGATATTTGGCTTCTACCCTCAAGATCACCTCACAGTCCAGTGTGGCTGCTGGAGCTCCAGCCATTAGACTTTCATTCCAAATGGTAGGAAAAAGGAAGGACAGAGGGCAAAGAGTCACATCACCCACCTAAATGAGCGTCCTTTAAATAGCCTTCCCAGAAGGCTCACCTAATCCCTCCAGTTTGGTCTTATTACCCAGGACTTATTGACCACATGGCTGAACCTAGCAGCAAGGGATGCTAGGTGATGTAATTATGTGTCTTAGCCCATTGTAACCTTAAATAAAACCCAGGTTCTGTTGCCAAAGAAGAAGGGAAATAATAGGTGACGAAGTGAGGATGAAGTTCTGACAGAGCAGGAGGAGAAAAGGAAAACAAAGAAGAGACCTTCCGAGCTGAGGGAGCAGAACGCGGGGTGGCTGTGGGGCTGTGCCCATGCCCTAGATAGCTGCAGAAAGAGCTGGAACCCCGGGCTTGTAGCTCTCCGCTCTCTCCCAGCCCCGTGGGCTCCTCAGAGGCTCCCTCCCTGCTCTGCCTGCTTAACCTCCTCCTTTCTCAACTCTTTCCCCAGGAACTTTCTACCCCTCCAGCTGGCCCCTGGGGCTCCTGCCTGGGGGGTCTTGCCCCTCTTGAGCTTGGGGGCATATCAGCTGCACTCAGTAGGGAAGGAACCCCAGTCTTGCAGGAGCCCCTCCACTGCCTGGCTTCATTTTGCTCATTTTTTGCTGAATGTTGGGCTCCTGCTGTGCTTGTCCTGTGGAAACCTGGGGTAAGACCACCACCTTGAAGGGATCCACCTGTCGAGGGAGGTTACCCTCCTGTTCTCAATCTTCTGGGGGTGCTGCTTCTTAGGAACCTGGGACCCTCAAGTGGCTTTGGACAGGCAGGAGAGGGCCCCCCCCCCCCACCCCGCCTGGACCTTATTCCCTTAGACTTTGGGGAATCTAAATGGGCTAGAAGAGGCTCTTGGAGGAAGAAGAAAGCTGGTCTCCCCCACCCGGAGGGGGCCCCAGGACAGCTAGGGAGGCACCATATGCGGGAAGCCAAATTGAGTAGGATAAGCTCTATTCTGTTTATTTTCTCTGTTCCTTCTGATATCCTCGGGCTTCCAGTAAAGCCTGATTTAAATGTTCTAAGTGGCTCTGCCACTGGAGGGGAATGAGCCACAGGCTTGGGGGTGCCCCTCAGCCAGGCAAGCACAGGAACAGGACGAGGATGATGGGCTGTGGGAGCGCCGGTCTTTGATCTCTAGGGCCCAGCATCTGTCTGTATGAGGACCATCCGTTTCCACAGCCTTCTCCATCCACGCCTTGACCTCATGGCCAGTCTTTCCCTCAACAAGCATGCAGGGACAGCCTGCCCTGGGCCGGACGGCCTGTGTTTCTGAGTGTACAGAGAGGGACAAGGTAACAGGACCCTCCTGGCAAGGGAGAGGAAGACAGACAGGCCCAGGGGACGGAGGTGCAGCCGGGGGGCAGAGGTCAACAATTCAGCCTGGGGCTGGGGACAGCGAGGCTCCCCAAGGAAGCTCGTGCTAGAACTCCGTGTTCTGCTTTGTGTCTGTTTCAACCGAGAGCTGGGCTCATGCTGTCCATTCGTCCGGTCAGATTCCTTTCCCACTTGCTTGTTTCACTTGAAGATTTATCAGTCATCCTTATAAGACAGTAGACATAGCTGTAATTCTATTTTATCTAAGTTGTCTAGTGTCTATTGCTATTTAATTTAATCTGTCTCCTATCTAACAATCTAAGCTCTAATATGCTTCCACATATTTTCTTACATAGATGTAATGTACCATACGTGCCGGGGTTTGTGGGGGTCATTGTTTATGTCACAGAATTAAGGTCATGGGAATAACATCTTGCTTCTCTCCCTCCCCCTGCTAGAGTCCCACCAAGTCAGGGGCAGAGCTGAACTCCCAGATGTGAGTCCTGGGACAGTTGGTCACCTGAAAAAGGTGGGGACATTGTGAGCAGAGGTGGACATTCCAGGCAAGAAAACAGATTCTTATTAAAGGCTAACCTTGCACACTCATGAAGAGAATTGGCAAGGAGCATGGCAGTCCCAGGGGCCGCTACACAAATTCTCACAGGGGAAGGGACAGGGGTTCGCCCCATGCTGTTCTGGGGGTGTGCTGGATGGTAGGGGGCTGGCAGCTGCTTCTGGCTGGCCCGTGAGCCCCTCAGGAGGCTAAGAACTGCTCCATCTTTGGCGACATCTCTGGTTCCGGATTGCCTACAGGGTAGCTCACCTTCTAGAGCCACCAGGACCTTCGATTCCCCAGGGGAAACAGGGCCAGACCCTCAGGGTGGCCAGGACCCCTGAGGGTAGTGGCAGCCTCTGCCTAGACATGAATGGATGGAGAGGGATCTGCCAGGAGAACAAACTCTTCCTCTCTTTGCTGTGGAGTGTTTCGAGGAACCCAGGTGTCTGCGAATGGAGATGCAATTTAAATGCCAACTTCTATGGCTGGAAAGTTCTAAGTCTTGGGGCACGTGGGCAGGTGGGAGGGCACGAGTGAACATATTCCCTGAGTGGTAAGGTCTGGCTAGGCCCTTTTCTAAGCTTTTTTACCCAGAAGGCTTCATTTCATTCAAAAACCCTATGAGGTCGGTGGTGTTACTATTTCTCCTTTCTCAGGTGGAGAAACAGAACCTCAGAGATGTGATTTGCCCCCAGCCAGCCTGACCCTCAGGCAGGACTCACTCTCATAGTGGCATCTGCAAGCCCTGGGGACAGAAGTGGCTCCTTGGCCACAACTGGGGCCCGGTGACCTGGGCTCCCACACCTTTTTCTAGAAAGAGGCCTGGGGGGGAACTTGTGTTCTGGAAATGGCACCAAACCCAAAGCGAAGAGACTGACTCCAGCTCTGCCTTGCCCATGTCCTCTCTGGGCCTCAGTTTCCCCATCTATGAAATGAGGGGTTGCACCATGACCTCTGTGAGGTCTTTCTGCTTTCTGTGGGGTTTTCTCATCAACTCATTCACACAAGGTAAATGACTGAGGAGGCTCCTTGTATTTTTTTTCCTACAAACATTTGCATTTCAACTCTATGGATGTTTGAGAGAAACAAGGAAATAAAAAGTTGGAAAGTTATTATAGACGGAGGACCTTCAGGTAACTCTGAAATAACCTCAAGCATGGTGCTGCCCAGCTTCCTTTTTTTGTGTCTAGGAGATTTGTAGACATTACTAAGGTTAAAAATGGCCAGAGGGTGGTCACCTCAATTGTAGTAAAGACAATGGCTCTACAAATCTCTTAGACACTGGAAAATGCCTGAAACTGAGTGAGTTTTTCAGGTGTCCCTGCTTTGGGCCCCAATGTACAGACAAGACAGTGTGGAACAGTGTAGAACTGTGTGGAATAGTACAGAAGAGTATGGAACAGTCTAGAACAGTGTAGAGGACTGGTCCAGTCCAATGGCAGAGGCCATGGCCCTGTTCTTGGCTCTGCCATATGATCCTGGGAATCTCTTGGCCCCATGAGCCTTATTTCCTTCCCTGAAATACTGGAGCCGTGGTAACCTGACCTGCTGACCTCACGGAGACAAAAGTAATGATTATAGGAAAGTCGACAGAAACATTCAAAGGGACCTGCCTCCTTGGAAGAGGTTCACGTTCTTGCAAATGGACATCAAATCCTCATTACACACGGGGGTTTGTTCTAGGCTAATTCTTTAATTCTCCAGAATCTTTTCAATAGATATTGATATTTGTGTTGACATTCCACCCACTTTTCTTTGTCCTAGGAGAGTGGCTATCTGAGGCTGATGGGGACAAGAAGCTCATTGGAGTCACCATTGGCGGCCTTCTTAAGTTGTTCTTGTTGATAAATTCTGACAGTTTATGGCCTGTGGGGGTGGAATGAAGTAACACCTTCATATCCTCCACACGCCTCTCTTACTTACTTACAATGAGGCTGCTCCTCATTGATTCATTACCTGAAATAACTTTGGATGAGATGAAAATAAAGTTTAGTTTTATTTTCATTTGTGTAAAAACAACTTCCCAACACTGGGTTCACTATGCAACGAACGCATTTCTGCCTAAGAGAATAACTAATAAAAATGACCCTTTTAAAGGTCAGTCCTGTGTTGGTTTGTTATCAAGGAACATGTCTGCGTTATCGATGCTCATCCTTATGATGACTAGCAGAGGTTGGAATTTTCCAGAAGTTGAGATTAAGTAGCGGGTGCCAGGTACACAGCTGGTAGTTGGTGGTGCTGAGATTCGAACTAGGATCGGCCTGACTTGAAGAACCCAGCTCTTACTTTGTGCCGCTGACTGGGAATTACAGCATCAATGCTCAGCTGACGCGGGTGGACCTCTCTTCTTGGCACCCTAGTTCCGAAGCTGTCCAGTTGTTGGGAGCAGTGCCCTGATGCTGGTTGACAATGCCTTTCTTTAGAGATCCAGGCTGGGGATTCCTGAATTCCCTGTGATTGTCTAAAAGCGGAGAGGAAGGCCTGCCTGGAATGACCAGGAAGGAGCTCCCCAGCCTCAGGGGAGCTAAGCTGAGGAGTGACCCTCACAAGCTGGCATCAAGCTTTCCTACTGCTATGTGGAGCCATCAGAGGAGCTGGTGCCACCTCTACCCAGGTCCCCTCACTGGAATACTGGACTGGCCCTTCCCTGGATTCTGGACTTCCTTCTACCACCACCGGCTGGGTGACCTGAGGTCATCGCACCTCTTGGGTCCATGCACAAAGGGGCTCAGCTCTTCTCCTAGGTCTTTTCAAGTTTGGACTCTTTGATATTACGTCGGCATATTCTTAGAGACTCAAGTTCCCCCAGCGTAGCCCCCACGTAACAGCAGGAGACGAAAACAGAGGGCGCCCCGCCCCATTTGGAATTGATTTATCTCGCGATTATCTTAGAGGTCGTGTTGATACTTGGCGGGGGCACCTACAAGATTGCTCTCCGTGGTGGCTGTTCTTTGGGAACTGAGGGGAATTCAGAGAGTTTGTATTTTCACAATGTCCACAAAGCCCAATATCGTGTCAGTCTGGGTAGGGGGTTAGAGTAAATGGTGCTTTCTCATTATGTCCCCTGAACAGTGTGCTGTGGATTGAATTGTGTCCCGCCGAAAAAGATATACTGGAGTCCTCACCCCCAGCACCTCAGAATATGACCTTCTTTGGACATAGGGTCTTTACAGAGGAGTCAAGTTAAACTGGGGTCATTATGATGGATTCTAATGCGATGTGACCGTGTCCTTACAAAAACGGGGAATTTGGACTCAGACACAAAGAGAGGGAAGATGATGTGAGGACACCAGGAGAAGCCGACCATCGACAAGCCAAGGAGAGTGGCCTGGAAGAGATTCTCCCTTGCAGCCCTGGGAAGGGACCAACCCTGCCGACACCTCCATCTCAGACTTCTAACCTCCAGACTGGGAGACAGTAAATCTCTATTGTTTAAACCCCTCACTCTGTGCAACTTTGTTACAGCAGGCCTAGGATGCTGTAATACACGGGGGAAAATTGTTTTTCAGCTGGAAGAACTCAGACTTGGTTCTAGGAGGGAGCTAAAGGGACACACGCATGAGCCGGAATACAGGAGGCAGACAACACTGGGGACCCAGGGCTATTCGTGTTTCTGCCCTCGCTTTCATCATCTACCTTTTCCAAAGAGGAGGTGAGACATGGGTGAAGACTTTCCCCCACTTGGTACGAGCCCCCCTCCCATTAGTTTGAAGTGATATTTAAAAATTGAAATTATAAGAATTAAAGTCACTTTTAAAATTAGCCAAAGCTAGTTTAGCTCAGAGATGCTTGATCCATGGGGGGTGACCTTCCTGTCTGGTACTGCCTGAAAGTTGATCAAGCTGCTTTTCCACTCCTGCACTTGGCAACTCCTCTTTGTTTTGAAAGATACGGTACCTCCAACCCAGCAGACCCCGACCCACTCTGTTTCTGAGGAGTGGAAAAGCCCGCTCTGGCCTGGCAGTTGCAGGTGACAGTCCTGACCAGCCCGGGAGCCGATGAGAAGTTCATAGGCTGTTAATAAACTGGAACCAATCGGCGAATGCGGCCTGATGGCTCCGGGGCCGGATGGGGCCGCAGGTCCTTGGGAGCGTCTGCACGTGTGCGGCCTCTGTCTGCGTATCGCAGGGGCGTGAAAGCCCCCGGCCGCTCTCAGTGTTCGTCACAGTGAATAGACATATGTGCCTCCCACTAGCACGGGGAGTATCTAATTAAGCAACACAATGATTGCTTATGCCCGGGGCTGTCACAAACAAGCCTCTGTCACTCTCCTTGGAGAACCACAAAATGGGAATTCGCATTTAGTGCATGATAATGAATATATTCGAAATATATTAGAATTGATTTAGATCCCACACTCTCACCCCTTAAAAAACCAACAACAACAAATGTTGGTTTCACAAAAATATTTGAAATCCCACGAGGGGTGTGGGGCTGCGGGGACTCTTAGTGTTGGTTATGGGGTTCAGTATAACTTGTTTTCCTGTTGTTTTTCATGAATGAGTTAGGATCTTAGGGATGGAAGTTGTATTTTGCTCCCTATTAACAGAAGTGCTTGTATATGCTGCACAGGAGCCGAAAGGTTTAAGAGTTTTAAGGAGTGGATATGTTTTTCTTACATTAGCCTTGGCTTCCCTTCCTTTAGTGTTTATGGCACCCAGAGGGAAATTTTCTTTTCTTTCAAAGTGAATCATTTTAGTTCATTGACCTGAAGTGCTGTATCCTATTAAGACTCATGTTGCTACTTTAAAATGAACTGTAATTTTTAACAGGGGGGAAAAATTTGTCTTGGTTTAGAACCTCAGAGGAGGTTTTTTCTGCTTTCTACTGTCCTGACCAGGAAGAAACTTTGATGCTGGCTGTGGAAGTGGGGACAGTGTGAGGAGCCGCATGGCGGGAATATGGAAAACTGTGAAAACCACCTCAAAGAGTCTTTCATCACCAAGAGCCGGGCTGGTGACCTAATTTGTGGGACCCAGTGCAAAATGAAAATATGGGTCCCCTTGTTTAAAAATCATTAAAGATTTCAAGACAGTGACAGCACTGCCTTAAACCAAGTTCAGGGCTCTTCCGAGCACAGAGCCACGTGTGACCGACCATCAAACCAGCCAAGAGCCATTTTGTGTCCTCAATGGGCAGAAGGGGGAAGAGAAATAGGAGAAAGAGGTGGTATTATTTATACAGCCATGAGCCCACAGAAGGTACTCAGTTGAAATGAAATGGAACATGGACTCCAAATTTATTTTATTTCTTTCCTTCCTCCCCAAAGCCCCAGTACCTAGTTGTACAGTCTAGTTGAATGCCCTCCTAGTTCTTCTTGTGAGCCACCACCACAGCATGGCTACTGACGGACGAGTGGTGTGGTTCCGTCCCTGGAAACTGAACCCGGGCCACCAAAGCTAAGCCACTGAGCTTTAACCACTAGGCCATCAGAGCTGGCTCCCAAATTTATTTAGTTCATCTTCACAGGTGGATTTGAAGACCACCAACACTAAGAGCTGAGTTTTACAGACATTTTTGTGCTTTTCCTGCTCAAAGTGTAAGACTGGCTTTCCACCCCCCCCCCCCCCCCCCCCCCCCCCCCCCACACACACTCCAGATTCTGTCAGTTCAGAGGACTCTCTCCTTAAAGAACTATGCATTTGATGAATCAATCAGAATTCTGGGGAGAGAAGTAAAGATGAAAACTTCCTTCCTGCTCCACGAAACAAGAAATAAAAGCCCTGATTAGCATCGGCCCAGATGTTGACAGCCCTGGCTCCAGCTGGCTTTTGTCTGGCCAAGCAGGTGTGGTGCTGGGGCCTGTGGTTTGTCTGTCTCCTGTTTGCTGCATCCCTATCACACATACACATATGAGGCAGCCTCCAAGGTCCCGGCTCCTCTGCCCTGGACCCCTGCGCCCCCAACTCCCTGTGAGATCCTTCGTGCTGGGAAATGACTCCTTCTTGGCTCTGCCCATAGGCCAATGTCTACAGGAAAATGGACCTGTTTTCCTCAGGGGAGGGAGGGGTTTTGGAAGAGACCTGTGAGGTGTTTTTTGTTTTTTTTTTTAAATTGTGGTAAAAAAGAAAAAAACATAAAATTTACCATCTTAACCTTTTTTTTTTGGTGAGGAAGATTGGCTCTGAGCTAACATCTATTGTTAATCTTCTTCTTTTTGCTTGAGGAAGATTGTCATTGAGCTAACATCTGTGCCAATCTTCCTCTATTTTCTGTGGGATCCCTGCCACAGCATGGCTTGATGAGTGGTGCTAGGTCCGTGGCCAGGATCCGAACTCACAAACCTTGGGCCACTGAGTGGAGCATGCTAACTTAACCACTACACCACCAGGCTGGCCCCCAATCTTAACCATTTTTTAAGTGTACAGTTCAGTAGTGTAACTATATTCATATCGCTGTGCAACAGATCAGTAGAACTTTCTCACATCTGTTGGGTTTTTAAGCCCCATCACCTCGACCCCACAGGCACCAGATCACAGACATTCCAAGGAGACGAAGGCCCTTCCAACCCAGAAGGCACTTAACATATGTCCTTAAGTGAATGGGACTGCACTAGGCTGTGGAACTAAGGCCTCATTTATGACCAAGCCAATTCCCTGGGCCCCAAAGTTTGTGACACAATTTTTGCTATCACCTAATGATTGTCCATTTACAAAAAGAAAAAAAAGACATTTTAGTCACTTGGGTCTTTTGATCTGTTTCTTCGGGCCACTCTGAATTTGATTCCTAAATAATCTCCTAAACCTGACCTATTGAACCTTAACACAGAGCTTAGCAGCCTCCCAGCCAACCCAGGGCCTAGTTCCGTGCCTGGTGGACAATAAGTGCTTCATTAAAATTTAATGATCGGATGAGTGACCGACCGGGTTTTCAGCATTACGAGGAGGAAGAAGGATGAACGAAATCAATGTGTGATCTCGAGAGCCCGCTACACCAGTGGCCTCACTCTCTCACCAGAGATCCTCATCCAGGCAAAGCTGATGGTATGTCAGGGGCCATGTGCAGGGGGCGGAAGGAAGGACAGAGGGTATGCACAGGGCCGGGTGGCCAGAGACCCCTGACGTGGGAGGATTCACCTTGGGAACGAAAGGTAAGAAACTCTCTTTGGAAACAGAAAAGGTGGGGCAGCCCGGGAGGGCAGAGGTGGAGGGCGCGGCCCCTGGAGCAAAGGCCAGGGAGAGTCGCTCTGACCGCTGCCTGCTTGGGCGCCAGAGGAGGAAGGCGGTTGGGTAACAGATTCGCACAGGGCTGGCAGAGGCTGCAAAGCCTCGTAGGAGGAAGTGTTGCAGGCAGGGCAGAAATTGACAGTGGTCTGACTTGGGGATCCAAGGCATCTGGAAAGAAATCCAGAGGTGGGGGTGGGATGACGTATTAGTAAATTGTGAGAGGACAGGCGCTGGAGCCTTTGGGAGCATAAACCTGTTTGTCTGTTTTGGCAGAAATAGAGCAGGATTTGCATGTTTATACACATCCTTTTTAAAAAACGAAACAAAGAGCCTAGAAGCATTTGCAAGGAACCCTTGCCGTGACAGCCTGGAGGGAAGGAGGTCTGGGCGGGCGGGCAGGGGAGCACCCTCACCTACTCAAAGACAGTGTGTCTGCAGCTAGAGCAGATGCTGACGCTGAGGCCAAAGTCATGCAAGAAAAGGCAAAACTGTAACGTCAGCAATTGTTTGTTTTACCATCCTCCATCTTGCGAAGGATAAATGGTCCAATTCCAGGGGTGGAAAAAGTGGCTGCTTCTTTTTCTTCTAGATGAGTAGGTTGTTAACCATGAGGCGACTCACGAGGTATAGAAACATTGATGCATCCTTACCCCTCCAGGGCCCGGGGGCGAGTGTGCCCCCAACACCTCTCAGCCGAGGAGAGGGCACACTGGCTTGCCACTACGGTGTGGGTTCTGAGCACAGGCTTGATGGAGAAGGGTTAGGGGAATGGTTGAAATTCACCTGCTAAATGAATTCACAGTGTGTGCACCTCCTTTCCTTGGGCCTCAGCTTCTTCATTTCTGAGATGGGGTCATTGGAGTAGCCCACGGGATCAGAGTCACCTGTTGATTAGGTGCGTTCCTGGAACCAGCCCCTGGAGAGGCTGACTCATTAGGTTTGGGGTCAGGCCCTGGTGTAGATGTTAAGGACAGACAAACCACTCAGGTGGTTTTGATGCACAGCTGATTTGTGAGCCCCAGCACTAGGGTGCAGATCTGACTCCACATCACAAGTTGACTTTGCTCGTTCCATAGCCGGAAGGATGCCAGGGCTCTCTGAACAGAATAAACCCAAGGGTGGGCTAACTTTTAGGATCCCCCGACTCTGTGCTCAAATCTGATTCATCTTTCAGGGCCAGTTTAAATTCTCTTCTCCCAGAAGCCTTCCCCACCTTGCGGATCCCTAGTCTATTCTTTTTCTTTCCACCTCCTAAATCATCCGTAACACATCGGTTGTCTCATACATGTAGAACAACATTATTCGATGTTACCGTCCACCCTGTTGTCTCTTTAGCTGGGCTTCCCAGAAGGGCATGAACTTCATTGGGAGATCCTTGTCTCCCTCCCACCCTGACACCATGGTTCCTCATTACTAAATTGGACTACTCTCAGATGGCGCTGGCCAGGTCAGCGAGCCATCACAGTACGGCTAATCATCACCTCTCTTATTGTCATTTCAGCTAAGTTAGCATCTCCTCTCCGATCCTTTCCGATGGGGCAGGATACAGGTTATTAATTTTAGTCACCTTCATGCAAATCCCCTGCATTTATTCCTTGTGATTTCATTAGCCTGAAGGTTAGGTTAGGTTTGTTCCATGACTTGTTAAATTTCTCATATTATATGTATTTTTGGAAAACTTCTGCTTTTATTTGGAAAAGATTGTATGACATCCAGTCTCCTGGCAAGAGTCATGGTTTTCTTATCCATTGTTAATTATTCTCTCTCAGCACCCCCACCCAAAAAAATGGAAAGGAATTAACACTCTAAATTAGGAACATACATATGGACAAAGGCGGAGATAGAGTTGGGAGTATTGCAGGTGGGGGAGGGGACGAAGGATGGGGGAGCAGCACCATATGCCAGATGGAAAAAACCTGCTTCTACTGTACTTTGTTTCCCAGTCTCTTCTCTCTCTCCTCTTCTCTGTATCTGTTTTATAGCCCTTTAAAAAAATCATCGTGAGTGCCAGTTATAATGTTGACGTGATGTGGCAGGAGAATGCCTGTGTGAGAAGTTTCAGAGAAAGAAATATGCTGTATGGCATCTTGCATGTGTCCAAATCCGGTGCCTGACCCCTGCTTTCTACCAGAATTTTGCTGAATTTCTAAGTGATTCAGTGAGGCGTACTGGTAGTGCCTTTAGGTAAAGGTTCCTTATCTGTTGTCTCTGAGAAGGTGGATCCTGGATGTTTATGGCGCAGATGTAAACTCAACTAGGGTCTTTCTAACTACAGAAGTGAGGTTTTTCCAGTTTCTTGGCAGCTCTGAAAAAGGCGCGACTCTTCTCTCTGCACGGATGCATCTATGCATAGATGCCTGTCACTGTTTTCTCCTCTCTCACTTTTCCCTTGTAAACTCTTAATAACTCAGCAGCGTAAGTTGCAGGGGTAATTAGACTCCTACTCAGAAGATTTTAAGAGGGGGATTCTCTCGTCACTTTGTAAAATGGATGCTGTGCTGCTCCGAGCAGGCTTGGGGGCACTTCTTTCTCTTTGCATCCTTTTTCAGAGGAATTGTCATCTGCTGTGCTTTAATTATGCTGTCCCTTAGGATGTTTCAGCCCTTTTCCACTATCAAGGATTTAATACTTCCTCCCAGTGTCCCTGGCTCACCTGATCTCCCCCCTAATCTCATAAACCTCCTTCCACCAAATCTTAATCCAGTGGTGATTAGCTTTCTCTGTGCCCGTTTTTCACAACAGTGGAATTTTTGTATAACATATTCCATGGGAGCAGCATCTAGGACTGCTTTGAGCAAGTCTTTAGCCAACACTGTTAAAAATAAACGTCAACTAAATTGTGAAGTGGTACCCTGGATGGGATGCCCTCCACTCTTCTCTGGAGTGGACGAAGCACATTGGCAGAAAAACTAGTGAAATCCAAACAGAATGTGTGGTTCAGTTAATATCAGTGTAACAATGTGAATTTCTTACTTGTGCCAAATGCTCCAAGGTTATGTGAGATGTTAACGTCAGGAGAAGCCAGATGAAGGGTATACAGGAATTCTCTGTACCACCATGGCCACTTTTCTGTGAATCTAAAATTATTCCAAAGTGAAAAGTTAAGTTAAAAATCACTATTTTTGGATTAATGAGGATATTATCAATACTATCAATGTTAACTAGATTTATTGTGATCATCATTTTGCAATATATACAGATGTCAACTCATTACTTTGTACACCTGGGACCTATACAATCTTATATGTCAATTATATTGCAATTAAAAAAAAGAGGGGGAACTAACTGGAGAGACGACATCACCTGCTCAGGTCACCAAGGTGCTGGCTTGGCTGGGGAGGGTGTACCAATGGCTATGATAAAAAACAAAATCAGTATTTTTTAAGTAATAGAAAATTTAGAAAGACCACGTGTTCCATTTGATGTCCCAGTACAGCACTATCTGTGTAAGTCTGGGGTCTTGTCTCCCATCCCCGTAACTTACTAACTCTATGATCTTTGGGCTTCCGGTTCCTCATTGATAAAATAGAAGTACAAATAGTCCTTGGATCAGTACCCCTGGAACAATGCCTAGCATGTAATAGCAAGGGCCCAATCAGCGTGCACTTTTGTTATTGGAGCTTCACTGAATTCGGTCTACGCTTCATCGGTCACATCGTCGTGGATTGTCCCTTAATTTTAAGCAGTTCCCATGTAGGAAACCAAATGAGTCAAACGCCTCACAGTTTTGGATGTAACTTTCTTGGTTCCCAAAAAACATTCCAGAGATGTCTAGGCAAAATCACCATGCCTTCCACTCTTCTCATTTCTTGGAGTTTGGGGCAAACGTCCCTCACTGATGGGAACTCTGAATAACAAAGTGGTTTAGGACAATTAAGGGTTCAGGTCAAAATATATGGCCTTGAGTGGCTTTTTCCTCTTCTGCTCTCTTTTTGGAGCTTACAAGGTGAGTGCTAAATGGAAGAAGAGCAGGGGCTCTCAACTGAGGGCACTTTTGTCCCCCAGGGGACATTCGGCAATGTCTAGAGACATTTTTGGTTGTTCCAATGGGGGTAGGATGCTACTGGGATCTAATGAGAAGAGGCCAGGGAGACTGATAAGCATCCTACATCACACAGGACAGCCCCCCATGACAGAGCATTATCCAGCCCAAAGTGTAATAGTGTCACACTGAGAAACCCTGAGTGGAGTAGCCAACATCTTATTGACCCAATAGCACCTTTCCAGTTGGGGTTGTGCAAAGTCTGTCTTCCCTCCCCAAAGAATATGTTTATCTGTAATCGATCTTGGGAGAATTAAAGAGCCTTCCAGAGGGTTGTCCATAACCATGGAAAAGTTTTTATAGCTGGTAGGCATACCTTCTAAATCAAAGACTTTGAAACCCAAATCTTCACTTATTTGAGTGAGGGGAGAAATGTGAACAACTTAAGGATGTCAGCAGAGGAAACATTATGTGCTTTTCTTGATTACGCACAAGGTATTAGTGTTCTTGATTTAGATGGGAGGCTAAAATGAAAAGGGAAATGAATTTTATGAAAGAGGAAGGAAAGTAGCAGAGCTGTGGGTAGGTTCAAGGTAGGTACAGGGAGAGAGGAAAGATGGAGAGGGGTGATGCAAGACCACTGTCTTGAATGTCTATGACAAATTGGCCAACATTTCCAACTTTGTGATCCTTCCAAAATATGATGAACTTGACTGCTACTGAATGATGGTTTTTCCTGCTAATAGAATCAATGCAAATAATGTTGTGGAGTAAAAGACATACTGCTGATTTTGAGGAAACTCTGCATTTTGGACATGGCCATATTGTATTGGTTTGGGTATGGGAAATACAATGATTGGTGATGCGCCTTGTGAGGTCTGACTACCCAGAGCATCCTGTGGCCTCTTGTTCTAGAGCTGCATAGCCACTAGCCGCGTGTGGCTATTTAAATTAAAATTAAATAAAATTTAAAATTGAGTTCCTCAGTCACCCTGGCCACTTGTCAAGTGCTCCATGACCACCTGCAGCTAATGGCTACCAAATTGGACAGTACAGATAGAGAACATTCCCATCATTGCAGAAAGTTCTATTGGACTTGTCCAATATTGGAGCTTGTCCAGTCCACCTGATGGGGTGAAGAGAGTCTGAGCTCCCCCCTTTACTACTGTGTGAGCTGGCCCAGCCCAAGACCCGCCACTTCCTCAACTGTGAAATGGAGATAACGTGCATTTCACTGGCTTCTCATTTTAAATGAGGCAATGAATATAAAATATAAGAGGCCCTACAAACCAGCAGGTGCTATGAAATTTACTATTTTTATTTAAAAATTGCCACCACTCATGTGGATGTTCATTCCCTTTCCATTAGAAAACAGATTTCAGCCTGTGTTTGGTCCGCAGCAAACATTTGTCAGGTGCACACGGTGAACCAGATGCTGTGGATGCCCAGCTCTTTGAGTGGGACTTTCCTTCTTCAGCTTTGTGTGACATGGACCCCTTCTTGTCCCCCAATATCTGCTCTCCCTTTATTAGTAATAGGAGGTTTAGTGAGCACATAGCCACCCAGGTCAAGGCCACATTTTCCAACCTCCTATGCAGTTAGATGTGACCATACGACTAAGTTCTGCCCTAGAGAAAATGAGCAGAAGTGATGTATGCCACTTCTGTATATAAAGGGGAGGCGAGGGCCCATTCCTTCCTCATTCCCACTTCCTAGAATATGGTCTTGATGGCAGGGCTTGGAGCTGTCACCTTGGCCACAGACAGGCCACAGATGGGTGTCAAAGAGGGCAGAGCCACAATGGGGAAGGAACCTGGGTCCTCAATACCATCAAGCCTTCAGACCAGCCCTGGACCACACCCCCAAGACCTTAGCTTTATCTAAGCCACTGTCTTGGAGCTTTCTTGGTTCTTGCACCTAACCTATATCCTAACTAATGTACCCTTCAATGCCCCTCCCCAAAGCCTACTTCTGACCTGTATGGCACTGTCCCTGTAGTCTCATTTCTTGGCCTCCCCTGCTTCCCTTCCAGGTAGAATTCACCTGTCCCAGGCTCTCGGGATCCTACTTGGTGTTATCAGTAATACTTTATAGACTGACCTGTACTAATGACTTGCTGTGTATTCCCTCCCAGGCAATGGGCATTTTTATCGGACTTTCTGGAGACATCACACTTAACAAAGGGTGGCATTAACAGCAGGAATGTGGAGCAGTGCAGAGAGCTGGTGGGGAGAGGTTGGGGTACCTGCCAGCTGCCCTGTTTTACCCCTGAACACCATGAAACTTAGACTGACTTTGAAGACCAAATGACAGGGGGTGAGCCTGCTTGACTGTTTCAGAGAGTCAGAGCAAACGGTTTATAGTCCTTTCTATGTGGCTGGTGCTTCTCTGCCCATGTGTGCATCTAGGGTGACATCTCAGATGTGCTGCCTCCCTGAGCTGCTTTTATCCCAGGAGGCATTGCTTCAAGTGAGTCTGAATGCCCAGCTCTGGGGACATGAGCAAAAGTGGGCAGGGCTGCCTGGGCAGCTCAGCCTGGCTCTGGGGGTGGAGAAACATAAAGACGGCCACTGACCCTCCTGTCCCCTCTCCCATGGGAGCCTCGAGCTGCTGGCCCAGCCCAACCTGCCTGAACCTTTGCTTCAAGGTGGGGATGGGAAGAGCAATGGTGATGGCTAATGTGGGTTTTCTTCTCATTTGTAGGAACGCAGGGATGGACATTAGAGGAGGCTGTGCATAACACTTAAGTAATGTTTCCAAAGGACTTTCTCTGGAGTCTCCCTTTGTGGTTGCAAAAAGCTGACTTTTGTTTTGTTTTGGGGGTGGGGTTAGTTTCTCTCCCCAGTGATTCACTGAGATGTGGGGAAGGATAGAAGACAGATTCCTCAGAAGGAAGAGGAAAGAAATTAGAACCACACCCAAAACACCAAATCCTGGGCATAGGAGAAGATTAGAAAGGTGAGCAACCCCATGAGCTAACACGTTGGAACAACAGAGCATGTGTCTCCCTTTTTCTGACTTTCAATTGTAGGAAAATACTTTTCAGTTCTGCAACATGATTCAAACCAACCCCCAATAATTATTCTGCACCTTTGCTCTCGCAAGATGCCCCACATGTGCAGAACGGACACTGCCTGCCTCCCCCTGGACAACCATCATCTCTCCAAAAAGACGCAGTGTTTTGATAACTGGACAGAACTGGGAAGCAGGCTTTGGGCTCTGTGTCCTGACCCAGGCAGGCGCCGGCCAAGTGTTCTCACAGCCATCTGTTGCGGCCTGTAATGCATGAGCACATTAGCACATGGCCCGCCAGCAGACTCGACATTGTTCTCCCGGCTGAGTTAGTTCAGTGGACCTCAACAAAGGGGACAGTTTTGCATTCGGGATAAATACAACCACTGAGGATTTTTTTTTTCCTTAGGATATTTAATGTTAACGTTTGCGCTGGCCTGTCTGAATTGAAAAATTGCAGCCACCCTCCCACCCCCTCCAGGATGTCCTCATTCTGTTTGTGACATTGACATGGATGGTTTGTGGGAGCTGCTAATTTGCCAGGAAAGACTTTTCCTCTTTCAGACATGCTCCCATTGGAAAGATTGATCAAATTGAATATTTGTCTTTTTTTTTTTAACCCAAGGAGTTTGCTTCCCAAAGGATTAGAACAAATTGTCCCACTAGGAACCCATTTAATTTTAAGGTCAGTCTTAGGCCTCAAGGTCTGGATCCTAATTGTGCTCAAAAACTAACCCAAGGGGCTCAAGGAAGCAATGGAGAATGTTACAGTTTTAGTAAGTTTGTTAAATGTTACAGCTTTAGTCAATTTATTAAATGTTGCAGCTTTAGCAAATTTCTCAATCCTGACTGATAAATTATTTCAGAAAACCCTTTATTTGCCCCCCACCCCAGGGTAATACAAGACCAGACTCTAAGACTTAGGTGTTTTTTTTAAAAAGCAATTTTTGGAAGTAGAGAGAGTTCAACACTGCACTTTTCACAAGATCCTATTTTGCTTGTGTTTTATTGTGTGCGAGTGCCCGTGAAGCTTCATGCCTCTTCCGATCTAGTGACAAAAGGGCTTCGTGGCAAAAATCATCCGTATGCATTCATTCCACTCATGCATTCATTCACTGAATTTTTATTGAGCACTTACTATGACTAGGCAGTGTTTACATCAGTGAGCTGGATGATCAAAGATCTCTGCCTCATGGAGCTTATTCCACTGGGGAAGACAGACAATAAACAATGAAATTAATAAATTAAAAAATATAGTATAGGGAAAAGAGAAGTGAGTAGAGGAAGAAGATCGAAAGTGCCAGATTAAAGTTGGAGGACTGAAAGGGAAGGAGGTGAAATTATTGTCTTAATTTACTGAACTTCCATATTCCAAAAAGAGCTGTAAAACATCCTTGAGATAATGGTACCTCCCCTGCACTGAGGTCCCCTCCCCACTGAGTTCAAATCCAATTGGAAAAGATCAGTTGACCACCCCTGTCCGGTCAGGGTAGGTCTCAGAGAAAAAGCATATTTCTTAACTCTGTTTCTCTGTATGTCTCCAACCCACCCAAACCAAGCGATGGGATGACAGGGTGGTCAATGTGTGTTGAATGAAAGATCAAGATTATAGGAATCAGGAGATCAATTTGGACGTTCTCTCCTATTGGTGTTGAATCCTCACAATCTAGTTTAATGTCCACTTCTTAAAATGTGACCCTTAACTATCTCATACTGAGGGCCTGTATGTCCTGCTACAAGCAGGTAGGCCATTTCATCACAATTGATGAGAATCTGGCTGGATATTTAGTAAGGGAATAACGCACAAAGCATAACCTGCCTCAGCCAGCTTCTCACTAAGATTTGGCGTCTTTAAGATCCAGAGGGATGGACTTGTTAATGGGGGCCTGATCCACCGGAGACCCTGTGCAAGCCCCAGGGCATGCACTGTAATAAGGTCCTTGACACAGGGTTGTGGCTGCCAGGAAGGGCATTGGGCTTCTTTCTGTGAGTGGCAGGAAGGACTTCAGAGCTGTGAAAAGTCACAAAGGACTACAACTTGGAATGGCTTTGCCAAACTTTTCACTTTACAGATGAGTAGAATGAGGCCCAGAAAGGTCAAGCAACTTGCCTTAGAATACCCAGCCTGCTCAGAGACCTAGTTTTTTAAACTCCTAGCACAGACCTCTTTTCTCCATGGTAGGTCACATGCAAGGACTTGAGGAGTTACTCAGAAGTGAATGAGACTATGAATAGATGAACAGATTAACAAAATATGGTACATGCCTATAAAGGACTATTACTCAGCCTTAAAAAGGAATGAAGTACTGACACATGCTACAACATGGATGAACCTCAGAAACATTATGCTAAGTGAAAGACACCAGACACAAAAGTCATCTATTGTATGATTCTATTTATATGAAATGTACAGAATAGGGAAATCTGTAGAGAAAGAAAGCAGATGTGTGGTTGCTTGGGGCGGGGGGCGGATAATTGCTTAATGGGCACAGAGTTTTCTTTGGGGTGATAAAAGTGTTTTGGAACTAGATAGAGGAGACAGTTGTATGACATTGTCAATGCCACTGAATTGTTCAATGTAAAATGGTTAATTCTATGTTATGTGAATTTCGCCTCAAAACAAACCAAAAAAAGTGAATGAGTAGGAGGAGCTGATGGGTTAAATGCAAAAAAACATGGGGTGAAGACAAGCAGATCTGCTGATGGTTGGGGGGCCCCTGTTCGTCCCCCCTAGTGGAGGGGACGTTCGGAAGGAGAGGGGCAGAAACCGGTAAGGCCTGGGAGGAGGGGCGGCTCCTGGCTGTGCAGGTCATTTTGGCTTAACAGCTTTCTGCGTCCCCTGCCCCTGCCACAGTCCTTGGCCAGCGCCTGGGCTGCACTAAGTCACTTCCTTCCTGTCCTGGAGGTGCGGAGCGGTACTCAGTACTCCGGTGTCTTCCTTAGCTGCATTGGCCTGAAGGGCTGGGTGAGCTCAGAGCCGGGAGTGATGGGCAGCCCCCAGCCAACTCCCAAGAGGCCCCACCACAAGAGTTCCCCCTGTGACTCTCAGCCGCCATTCTAGAGCAGGAGGAATCCTTAGCCTTCCAGCAGACCCCTGCACTGGGCATCTGAGTGGCACAGAGGGAGGGACCAGCAGGCCTGGCTCTGAGAGAGAGGGCTCTCCCCAAGAGGGAGGGGAGAGCACTGTGAGATTGGAGTCTTGGCTTCAAAGGCAACTTTTCCTTCAATTCATTCCTCTGTGAGCCTGGCTCTCGCCCTTAAAAGGACCCAGTTCTGGTTTCTCTGTGGAGAGTGAGCCCTTCTCCATTGCAAAATGCAAACACTCTTCACTGAGGACAGACTGCATGCCAGGCCTTTTACCAGGCACCCTGGGGCACGTGAAGGTGGGAGGGAGGGCCTCACGCTGCATTGGGGGTATTGGGAATTGCACTCTGTGTAGAGAGCTCAGGGACACTTCCAGGCCTCTCCTGAGGTCCTGAGGCATACAGACCACCTCGACATGCTGTAGGGCAGGTCATGTGATCCAGGATAACAGCGACCCCACCTCCTAGGACCTCCCCGAAGATTCAGTGAGATGACACCCTAGCAGCCAGGCACACCCCATTGGGCATGCCCCGTGTGCCCCACCCAGGGCCCAGGTTCTCCCTTTCAAACCTAATGCCCTGGGAAGATGGTACTAGCATCACGGCCATTTTGCAGACAGGGAAGCTAAGGCTCAGAAATGTCTCTTGTTCAAGGTCACAGAGCAGGTGGAACCCAGTCAAGGTAGAACGCTGCCCCATACTCATCAGCCCAATCACGGTCTCCATGGTGCTCACCCCCCCATGACTTACATATTCATGGCTGTTTCTTGGGGGCCCAAGCTCATATTTGAGGGTCCAGACCTGGCAGCAGCCACCCTCCAGCCAGGCCCCTGAGCCCAGAGCATCCATTCAGGAGGTGAGTCCTGGGATGTTTCATTTAATCCTGGAGTAACACAATTGTCAGGTACTGTTATTCCTTATTCTCCCGACATGAGAAGAGATACAGAGGGGCTGGGAGGTCTGGTAACCTGGCTCTCCGTAGTGTTGGGGCCCAACTCAGGATCCAGCTGCCCTGGGAAGAAACAAAAATGTCCCCCAGTCTCTAGGCCTTGATGTCCCCCATCAGTGTGTGATTCCCAGGTGACTCACACTCCTGTCTCCATCACCACACTCTGGAAACCTCCTCCCTCCCAGAGTCCTCCATTCACTCCCACTGCGCCATCCGTCCAGTCTTCTGAGATTTACATTTGCAGGCACATCTGGATACAAGGGCCTCCAAGCCAGTTTCTACCTTGGGGGAGCCTCCCAACCAAGACAGTAGTCACTTCCAGAATTGTCTACACTCGGCTGAAGCAGAGGCTGTTAATTGCATTGCCGCACACGTGGAATACCAAGGGGAGTTGTTTTCACCCATTGCACCCTCCCTGTGGGCCAGGGGCTCCCAGGACCTCTGCTGGGAGGTGGACCCAGATCCAGAGCTTGAGCCTGAGCCTGAGCCTGAGCCGATGATGATGGCCCAGCCTGGCACCCTTCTACAGGGGAGGAAACTGAGGCTCAGAGAGAGCCCACGGAGCTTCTGAGAGGCCTCTCCAGCCCTGTGACAGCCTCTACTGCCCAGAAGATTTGAGGATGAAGAGGCAGCGAATTGCTCGTGGTCCTGTTTCTGGCCCCTCTGCAGTGTTTCGCGGCTGGCCCTTGCTCCGGGCTCCAGGACTTGGCCCTGGACAGCCAAGGACTCAGAGCGCCGCGCTGGGCTGGGAGGACGGCGGAGGGAAGGCAGCAGGCCCAGGCCTACAAGACCTAGAAGCACCAGGACGGGGATAGATTCCCAGCTCTCAGGTCAGCCGAGGCGGGAAGCGGCAAACCCAGCTGCCCGCTGGCACATCCAGCATCCAGGGCTCAGCAGGGCCCGAGGGCTTCCAGACCGAGGCCGCTGCCTCGAGGCCCGAGGCTCGCTCATCCTCATGGACTCGTGAGCGCGAATTCGGATGCGTGAGCCCGGGTACATGAGCCCGGGCGCGGACTCCGGTGTATGGACTCCGGTGCGTGCACCCAGCCGGTGACCGCGGGCTCGCAGGATCCCCGGGGATGCTCTTTGGCTCCCACGCGAACTTAGGCGTCTCTGGCCGGTTCTGAGTGCTTTCTTCTTGGGGAACCCCAACCGTTCCCACAACCAGGGGACTCAAGGGCCATGCCACCGCCGCGGAATAAAAGCTCCCCAAAGGAAAGCCGCGCGCGCGGTCCAAGGCAGCCGCTTCAATTCCGGCTGGTGCAGCCGCGCTGGGGCCCCTGGAGAGCGGGGTGGACCCGGGGAGGGGCGGTGTGGACCGCGTCCACCAGCGTTTTTCCTGCGCGGGATCCTGGAAGCAAGGAGCGAAGGGAACGTCTGAACACTGCTCGTCGCGAGTTCACTGAGAAAGTCCGTTCCCGTGGCGGCCCGAGGACCCCAAAGAAAGACGCAGCTTCCAAACCCAGCGCCCGGTTAGGTCGTCGTGGTCAACCGCGCCACTTTAAGGAGTTGCAAACTGGAAGCCCGCGGGCCTATCCGGCCCACCTGCGTGTCTGTGGGGCTCTCAGCGTGGCATAAAGTGGGGCCCGAAACCCGCGGGGAGGAGAGCGCGCGCTCCCAGCTCGCCGGGCTCCCGCCGCTGCCTCGGGTTGTCCTGCACCCGGACCGGCCCCCGCAGCAGTTTCAGTTTGCGTCTCCTTTCCGAGTAACTGCACCGGGTGTGTACTGCACAACGGGGCAGGGATGCGGTCCGAGGGCCGGCGGGGACGGCAGCTGTGCCGGCATGAACGACAGTCCCTCGCGGCGCCGCCGGCCGCCCTAATGAGGGGCCGCCTGGGCTCACCCGCTCTGGCCCTTCCCCGGCCCGCGCCGCGCGCCCACCCCAGCCCGCTAATTGCCAAAGCCTTTCTGCACCTCCCGCCACCCAGATGGGGGCGTCAGGGACAGATGGGGTGAGGCGCGCAGGGTGAGCGTTAGGAGCGTCATCTAAGGGGGCTGGGGCGTAGGGGGCGGGGGGCAGCGCGGGAGCTCCGAGGATTCCTGACGGACTGCTGACCCAGAGCCCGGCTCTGGGGTGGGGGTGGGGCGAGGGAGGCGAGGGGGACCTGAGTGGGGGTGGGGCGACCTCCCCGACGCGGGCTCTGGAGCCAGACTCCCGGATTACAACCTTGCCACCTCTATTTACTGGCTGTGCCCCTGAGCGAATCACTTACCCTCTCTGTGCCTCAGTTTCCTCACCTGTAAAATGGAATAATTGCACCATCCTCAGTGGGTTACTGTGAGAACTGAATGCATTAATAACACAGGTAAAGCTCTCAGTGCGGTGCCCTTATACGCCTAGCCTTCGCTTAATGTTGGTGCCTCCTCTTCCAGCCTCCTCCACCTATTATTAGCATCCTGAGCTCCCTGGAGGCCAGCCTGGAGCTGCCTCCTTGCTCCCAGGTCTGCCGCATCTGTTCTTCACTGCAGCCCCTGCTCCACACCTGTCCCCTACCCCCATAACCAGGCAGGACTTCGCAGTCAAAGGGCAATAATGCGGTCCCTAAAAGAGAGACAGGGAGTAGGTTTGTGAGGGAGCAAGTGATCCCCTCTCTGCCCTGCCTAGGATGGCCCATCACCCTGACAAGGAGTGGGGGGCTTAGCCCCAGGGCTCTAGCCTATGGGCTGTCTGCAGCCTCCAAACCCAGGAGTGGCATGCCAACCCATGCTGTTCCACGCTCCCTCTGCCCGGCCAGGGTGACATTCAGTGCAGCAACCTCTTACCCTCAGGACGGCCAGGCCTGATGCTGGCCTCCCTTACAGGTTGGCAAAGACAATGAGGGGCTTGTTACCAGCAAGGTGTCTTGAGACCCTTGGTGTAAGGTCTCAAGACCCTACTGTACCTGAGACACTTGTGTGGGGACAGGAAACTTGGTCCAAAGTCTGTAATAAAAGAGAACATAAAATGCGAGGTGGGGCTTTTTGTATAGGGGGAATCACATGCCTTAGTTGAACTTCTCAGGGACATCAAGGTGTTTACTTAACAGTAGGAGTTCACATGGATTGCTAAGTGGATTCTGCTCTAAAGGGAGGAAGACAGAAATTTTTCCAGCACTGAGAGTGTCCAGGGGCCTTAAAACCCAAATGCCTTGGCCCTGGAGCTCTTCTGGTTTCCGTCTGGCAATGAGAAGGACAGGTCCTGCCTACGGGGCTGCCCCAGTCCCAGATGCCATCTGTGTCCCTGGTATGTTGGTCTTCCTACAGCACACGGGCCTTGCTGGCAGTGTGACATCGTCAGTTCTCAGCAACATGTTCCCCCCGTGGGATGCCCGTTAGGTCTGAGGGTTTGCCTGGCTCCGCTGCTCACTGCCTGTCTCTGGGATGCGGAGATCCAACTCTACGGGTGCCAGAGGCGCCCTACAGCACCCAAGGGGCTCTGGCCAGTCCTCCAGCACCATATCCAGGGAATCATCATTTTCTGTGACTCCTGCCCAGTAAGGGGGAGAGGCACCTGAGGACACTGCGCTGGGGCACAGAGAAGGGGGAGGGCTCTGCTCCCCAACATCGCCTTAGCTGAGTTCTTAGGGGAAAGGGCAGGAGGAAGAATCTCAGAGACCATGGGGTTAGTGATCGAAGTCCCTGGGCTAGGCGGCTAAAAGCTGGGGAACCGTGAGGGCCACGTGGGAGGTGGAGAAGCTAAGCTGCGGCCCAGCGCTCCAGACAACCTCTGGACTGACGCTCCCAGGACAGGGACCGCCATGCCAGGTCCTGCAGACCGCTCTGCCCAGGACTGCTCGCTACCTCCCTTTCCCTTCCCCTCTCTCAGTAGGGGGCCCGCCCCCAATTAAGGGCCCTCGGGAAGTCAGAGTAGCTGCAGAACACCTTCTCAGGCTCTACTCAGAAGCCCAGACGCTGGCCTGAGCCCCTCACCCCGCCCCCGCCAGTCTAGGGCCACCCCCGGCGAGGAGCCACCTGCTCTGGGTGGCCATGCGCGCGCTCGTGTGCGCCTCTGTGTGCCTGCTTGGCGTCCAAGGACGCTCCGCTCTCGCACGTGGTGGCCGAGATCCCTGGCTGGGCACGCAGTTTAGGCGGGTGGCTCCGGAAAGGGCCCGGAGCCTGGTTGGATCTAGTCCCTCCTTCCTTGGGGGCCCAGATCTGGCCTGCCGGGCGGTTGGATGCCGGCCGAGAGCTTGGGTACCGGGGCGGGAGGAAGACTTGATTTATTTCAACAGCTGCCCCTCTCTGCAGACGCCGGAGCCCTAGCCCGCACACGCCAGCCTGACGGTGGGTACAGGAAACCGCGACTACCACCGAGACCCCGGCCCCACCATGCTGGTTCTCAGCTCCCACCCTTCCGAGTTCCAGCTTCTTCGCGTCCCTCTGTGTCTGCAGTTGGACCCAGTTTTGAATTCTTAACACATTTCGTTTCAAATGGGACTTCGAAATAAAAGCTACTAGATACTGCCCTACCCTCTTCTTTGATTCGCCAGTGCAGCTCGGGTCCCTGTCCCGTTCCTCACCCGTCCCCAGCCGCTCGGCCTTTTCCCAGCTTTCGGTGAAAAGCGAAGCCCATTCGAGGCCTGCAGCCTCGGATCCCTGGGCGCCTGCTGTTCTGGCCAGCAGCCCGACACTACCTCCTGGAGGACCCGGCACCACCTGTCCCCGCCCTAGGGGATGGGGCCGCCCTCAGTCCTGGGCAAGGGGAGTCCGCTGGCGCCGGGTCAGGGGCCGACCTCAAGAAATGGGGTTCCGACTAGGGAAACCTTCTCCATCCCCAGGTGCCCCAGGTGCAGGGACCTTTCACCGGTGACTACCGAAGACGTGGTCGGCGAGAGAGCCCAGGGTCGGAGGACCGGTCTACTGCGCCCGCACCAGTCGCGGCTTTCAAGGGACTGCATCTCCCGTAAGCCCGCGGGCTGGAAGGCGGCAACGTGGTCTGTCCTCCTCCTTGACCCGAAAGGCCGAAGCTTTTTAATTTTTACCCAGAATCTCTCTTAAGAGCCACGTGCTAAATTTATATTGCAATTTTGGATTATGAGGAGCCCAGTGGCCGCGAGGAGACAAGCGGTGGCCCCGGGGCAGAGCATGGAGGCCGAAGCACGGCTCCTGAGAATCTCGCTCTGGGTGACCGTTCCCAGCACCTGACACCTTGCACGTCAAGGCCCAAGTGGGCGCCCGGGGAGGGTCGTGCATCGAGCAGGGAAGGGAGCGAAGGGTTAGTGGATCCTGCGCCCAACGCTCCCGCAGCGCTTTGCCCCGAACGCGGTGGCGCCGCAGCCCGGGCCCCACGTGGCTGGTCCGCAGCTGAAACCAAGGGAAGCCGCCGGGCAGGATGGGGGCGGGCGATCGCCTCCGAGGAGCAAGAAGATAAAGTCCTGGCAGGCAGGGGGCTGAGCGGCGGGACCCCACCCGAAGGCACGGCCCTCGCCCCCCGGCCCAAAGTTCCGCGCGCTGGGAGGGAACTTTTCACTTTCAGCGAACTCAACCCTCAACCGAGGGGAAAAGGAGTTTCGGATTGGGCGTCGGAAAATAAAAGTAAGAACAAGCGAGTTGTGAGAACCCCCGGAGGATGTGCTCAAAATGTGTCTTAAAGAGAACGTAAGTGTGTTTGGGGGGGTGGGGGGGGGGTGGCGGGAGAAGGAGAATAGTCAAACTATTTTTCTCCGGGATGAAACCAGCGGAATGGTCCCCAAATCCGGCTCCAAGGGATGGAGTACTGAACTCCCTTCTCGGGATGGCTCCCCGCACCCCCACCCAACCATACGGCTGGAAGACACCCGACTTTAGATTTTATTTAAAATCTCAACACTCGATCATTTATTTCGTTTTTGCAACCAAACAAGTAATAAATATTATTTAGCACTTTTTTTCTTTTTACAAAAATAAAACAGATGATACACTCTCTGCGAGGGTCTGCGTTCAGAGGAGAGATGTTACTTGGCAGACGCTGAGGAGCCCATATTGCAACTCGGGTAGCGCCGAGGCGTTTCTGCGGACGCAGGAAGCACGTGGAGGAGTTTGTCATTTGTGTTAAACTTGGCAAAAAGAAACCGAAATAGAGGAAACCCAGCTTAGACTCCGGTGGGGCTGGCAGTCACGTGAGCAAAGCTTAGCCGCACGCACTTACCTCATCATGGATATTATATTTACACACCCAAGAAAGAAAACTTTAAAAAGCCAAGAGAACCCACAAATAACCCAAGCTGGATTCACGGCAACAGCCTGTGAGTTCCGGCAAACCCTCAGGTACCAAAACGACTGCCCCAATCGGGTAAGAAACCAAATCATTTCGTGCTCAGAGACGGAAAGAATGGGGAAGGGGGGAGAGAGTCTATTTTAAAATAACTAAAAACCACCCGCCCCCAAAGTCGACAGTTTTAGGTTATTCCAATCCACAAGTGGTTCTACTCTGACCGTCTATAAAGCTTGCTCATGCTGTTGACAAAGGAACATCGACAGATTATCCAGACTATCGGAAAACCACAAACCCCCAAACCAATTGGAGCGACAGGGAGGAACGGCAACAGTTCTCAGACGGTTGTGGGTTTACCCAGCTATCGAGATCCGACACGACCCTAAATGCTTCTGGTACCGAATGCCAGCTTCCAAATAACTCGCTGTCCCTGGCCCTGGGCCAGGGACGACCCTTGAGGGAGAGGCCAGACCGCCGCTCCTGGAGGGCGGCTCCCGCGAGTCTCCCACCCGCCAAGGAAGGAGCGAGGAGAGGAAGTCCTCAATGCTCTCCTCCCTGCCCCCCGCCCCACTGTAACCTAGTGCTGCCCGCGCCGAATGCGACCTTGTTCACGGGGAAACCACAGTTTATAGGATCATCTTTTTTGTGGGGGAGAGGGTCGAGGGAGGGATGCACGCAGCGGTGCCTTCTTATAAATGGTGTCTACCGGACCAGCGCTGTTTAAAGCCAGAGAGGGCTGGACCAGGTCCGGGAGCGAACGCCCCTCTCCCTCCGCACTGTTCAGCGCGCGCCCCAGTTGCTTAGCTTCCCCGGCGCTGGAGTCCTCACCATCGCCCCCCACCCCAGCCCATGGTCCTGCGCTCCTCCTCGGAACTGAGTTCCCAGACCGCAGCGCCGGCCGGTCCTTGCTTCCCCCGCGGCCTCTGGGCACCCCTGCTCGCCAGAACGCGCCGGCGCGGGCCCGCTCACTTAGCGTCGGAGGTGAGGCGCGGCAGGCTGCCGGTGCCCATGGCCGACACGTGGTGGTGCGGCGGTGGCACCTGACACATGCTGCAGGGGCAGGGCATACCGCCCCAGTGCTGGAAGCCGCCGCTGCCCCCGCTGCCGCCGCCTCCGCCCCCCAGCGGGGCCGCCGCCGCTGCCGACGGAGACTTGAGCAGGCCGTGCGGGGGCCGAATGGAGCCGACCGACGACAACCCGGAGCCGGGCAGGGAGGCGCTGGACACCGCGGCGGCGGCGGCAGCAGCGGCGGCAGCGGCGGCGGCCGGAGGCAGGATGGGATGGTGCACAGCTGGGTGGTGCGCGGCGTGCGCGGCGGCCGCGGGGTGCGCCGTGGCGGCGGGCAGGGGCGCTGAGTGCGCCAGGCCGCCGCAGGCCGACGGGTGGAAGCCGGCGTGGTGGCCGCCGTAGATCTCGCTCACCAGCCGCTTCATCTCCTCCAGCGAGTTGGTGAGCATGAGGATGTAGTTGCGCGCCAGCAGCAGCGTGGCGATCTTGGAGAGCTTGCGCACGGACGGGCCGTGCGCGTAGGGCATGACCTCGCGCAGCCCATCCATGGCGATGTTGAGGTCGTGCATACGCTTGCGCTCGCGGCTGTTGATTTTGAGGCGCAGCTGCTGCAGCTCGGGCTCTGTCATCTGTTTCTTGTCCTTCTTGGTGGACGACGCGGCCGCCGACGACGTGGACGATGAGGTGCTGGACGAGGATGACTTGAAGCCGCCGCCGCCCAGCTTGTCCCCGGGGTGCGCGCCCGCCGTGCCCATGGCGCCACGCAGCTCGGCGCTCAGCTCTGGCGGGCAGTCGCTCGGCGTGGACGAAGACACGGTGCCTCCCGTAAAGCCGCTGCCGCCGCTGCCCTTACTCCGGGCGGGCAGAAAAAGGTCATCGGGCTCTGGCGACGACGGACGGCTGGACACCAGGCTGGCGTCCGAGTCCATGGCCCCGAGGGATAGTCGCGCTTTGGCTGAGTCCTCCCTCCCTTGGCCCTCAGAGCTTCCACGCACACCTCCTGCAGAGAAGAGAAAAAAACAGGAGAGAGACAGAGATCGATGGAGATCAATAGAGAGAGGCACGAAGTCGGTGAGAGAAAAGCCGCTCCCGTCTGCACCGCAGCGCGGGGTCCAGGCGCGGCGGCGGGTCGCTCTGTGTCCACCTCGCTCTCTCTGGCCTTCCTTCCAGCGGTACACAGGTACGCTTAAGTCGTCTCTCTGTTTCCCTCCCCGTCGCCTCCCCTCCACAGGTGGTTTTGTTTCGGGGAGTATGGATGCCCCTCAGTGAGGGTGGCATTCTAGAGGTTTTATGCCTTCAGTTAGGAATGGGAAGCCTGGATCTCCAGGACTGGAAGAGTAGCGAGCGATGGTTTTTTTTTGGAGGGGGCGGGGGGAGGGTGGAGATCTAAACAGAGAAGTATTTGGTTCCTCAAACGCATCCACCTTATCTCCATCGACACCGCGGAGCAAACACACGCGCACACACGCTCGCAGCGCCCGCGCGGGGCCCAGATTCCATGAGCTGCGTCGGGGACCGCGGAGAGCTCGCCAGCTGACCGGGACTTGGGGAAAAGGAACTGTCGTCGCCCCGACTCCTCGCTTTCGGGCGTAGGGGATGCTGCGATGAGTGTCGGGAGGGTCAGAGCAGCGAAGCCGCTCAGGGGAACTGACTGGTGGGGGCGGGATCGGAGCCCCCTCTATCAGAGCTTCCTGGGTCGCAGCTGAGTTAAGGGGCGTCTGTTCCTGGGATACAGGCAGGGACTGCTGGGGGGCGGGGACACTTACTGTGGATGCAATTAGAGGAGCTGGTTCCCCAAAGCCGCAGCAGAGAACCGTGGTCCGGGCGCTGATGTCGCGTCGGTCTATAATAAGCATCCGCACCTTTCGGCGCTCTGCCCGTTTTTATAGCCCGGTGGCGGCGGCTACGGCGGCGGTGGCCGAGGCGGGGGCGGGGAACAATGTGCGGGTCCTGGAGGGGCCGCGGCGCCAATGAGCTGGGCCCGCCCGGGGGGCTGGGAAGCTGATGTCATCCGGGCTAATTCCGCTCAATGAAACTCGACCGGCCCGGCACACGCCTCCTCCCCGCGCGCAGCCAATGGGGGCCCGCGGCCGGGAGATTCTTGGGGAGGGACTGGAGGAGGGACCGAGGGCGAGGGGGTAGGGGAGGGCAGGCCCGTGGGGGAAGTAGAGAGAGCCGAGCGCGGTTGGGACCGAGGGAAAGAGGAAACGTTGTCACACTTCTATAAAAATACGGTGACCACAGAGTTAGGCTGGGAGATGGGGTGGGCTAGGGGCTCTGCAGACAGACTAACCTGATACCCAACGCAGTCGTATCTTTTGGGATGCGCGCGGATAACCCTAGCGACCCAGGAGCCGGGGCTAGAGTCTCCTCCTTTGCTTTTCCTCTCGCTCTTTCTGGGTTCTCGCCGCCTGTCCCCACATCATGGGTTTCATCAACTGTGGGCATTTTGAGCCCCAAAAGGAAAGGATAACCAGGCACAAAGCTCCTACTTTCTTCTCACTCTAAGCGCGCGTCTAGGTGGCCGCTGTCGCAGCTCGTCGGGCGGCCGGTAGCGCCCCCAGCTGGGGCCAGAGTTTTCAGAGGAAGAAGGAGAAGGAAGCAGGAGACCGACTCCAGGACGGTGTTTTGAAAGAAATCACAAGTCTTCATTAAGTTGAAGATGACTCGAGTAGACACCGGAACGAGTTATTTTCATACAGTAACCACGCTAGAGGCGAGCCCAGAGTTAAGAACCCCCTTCCCAGCGCGGGAACCGGATGATGGTATTTTCAGCATCATCTTTGTGGTCATTACCACGCCATGGGGTAGGGGGCACGTGGGTTTGCCTGCAAAAAGAGGTCTCAGGTCAGGGCAAAAACTTCTGCTCACCATGGGCCGACAGCGAGATCCAAACACTCGCGGCCGCGTTCGGTCACATTTTACAGCAGCCTGGCTCCCAAACCCAGAAACCCTTGGCCATGAGGAATTAAGTCGGGTCTGGAGAAGCGCATAACTGAGGTAGTTCAGAGATACCGACGCATCTACCCGTTTTACAGATGGGAAAATAGAGAGTCTGGGTCTGCCTCAAGCCTACAGAAAAAATGGCTAACCTTTTGCAGCGCAGCCCAGACTGGACTGGACATGCCAGCGCTGGCGGTTGTTTATCTAGAAGCCGCTGTCCGTCTTCCCAGATGTTAACCTTTTCCCTCAGCTGAGTTTCTCACATGCATACATTTCCCGGACAGAAGTGTTTGTTTTGGCAGATCCTGAACTCCAGCCGTTTATACTGTGTGTGTGTGCGCGCGCGCGCACACACACACACGCACAAGCCGCGGCCCTCTCTCCATGGGAGTGTTATCATCTTCTGGTTACCACCGTTTTTTGAGAACTTTTAATTTGCATGTGTGGCTTAAAAAATAGACACATAGGCGTAGTAAGGAATTCGCCTTCAAGGAGCAAAGTTACAAAATAAACAAATACAAAAGGAAACCCCCGCTGTGGCTTCCAGGTCCTGGCTAGGTCCCCCTATCCCGTCTGTGCTAGAAAAGCCCGGGCGAGCAGGCTCTCTCCTTCGCCTCAATCTCGTGCCTTCTGGAGCATTATGTTTCAACCCGCGTGTTTTCCAGCTGGCTCTGCAGCCATCCATTAAATATGTATTTAAAACATGAAGAACTGAAGCGTGGAGATATGTCGTCCAACCGTTACGGAGGATGACCCATAGCCGCTCAATTAGGAGAAGCGGTCACATGGAAGAACGCAGGGAACAGGGGGTGGGGACCAGGAAGAACTCAGATATTTAAGGATCATTTCTTTGAGACTCCCCGGCCACCGGCGGTGAGGACATTCATGAGGCTGTGAGCTGTGGGCCACCAGCTGGGGCGTGGACTTGTGCGCACGCCACTGCATCTAATAAACACCAGCAGGCGCAACGTGTACGCGTCTGGGTTGCAGCCGCTGGGGTTAGTCCAGCGGGGAACGCGTGTCCCGGAGCCCCGGTTCCTTTTTTTGTTACTTGCCACCGGCGACTGCTCTGCGTCCAGCGGTCCTCGAGAGTGCGCGTTCTGGGGTTCTTTACGCTCTTGCTGCAGTAGCTGGAATTGGAAGCAAGGGCGAAAGTTGTGGGGCCGCTACTGGCACGGCGCGAGTTTAGAGCCCAGGAAGGTCCGGAGGCAGGAGAGCTGGTGTGCTCGCCAGTTTCCGCACGCTCCAGGCCCCAGCCCCGCGCCACTGAGCCGAGGCAGTCAGTGGTGGCTGTTCTTGGGCTGTGCAGCGGCACCTGGCTATCCTCAATCCCCCCGCCCGGAGCTCGGGCTGGCAGCCCTGGGTTGCAAGCCCCTTCCCCCGCAGCCTCCCTCAATGTCCTCTGGTCGCCAGACAGTTGCTGGGGGTGGGGTGAAGGCAGTCTGTGTCCCCCTGGGCTCCTTTGGTCCAGGGGCATATTGGTCGCTGGACACATGTTGCCATGTCTCCGAGTCCTCCTCCCCCTCCAGGAGTAATCGGAAACTAGAGCCGGGCCACAGGCGCTTGTCCTTGGGCGTCCTGGAGGCGTAGGGCACTTGGCCAGGTCTTGAGCTGGGCGCCTGGTGTGAACGTCCCGGGCAGGTCCCGGGCACCACGGTTCCCACCGAAGCGCGCAGCTGGACCGCAGCCCCTTCCCGCGAAATTGAGTGCTCACTTGCCAAGGCTAATGGGCCCGGGCTCTGAGAGTTCCTGGTTGGCCCAGGCATCCTGGAGCTGTCGGCCTCCTCCGTCAAAACGGAAGACATGTTTTTCCCTCTCCTTTGTGTTTCTTTCCTACAAAAGGCCGGGTGCGTGTCGGGCCGGCCTTTGCTCAGCCGCCTGGCGGCCCGGGAGGAGCTTGTGCCAAACGGGGCCGGGGCGGGCTCGTGCGGAGCTCCAAGACGCAGACCTCCCACTGCTCCCCGGTTCCTCCCGGGCCTTTCTTTCCCTTCTCGCCTTTCCCTTCCTCAGGTTCCTGCACACATTCAGGCGGTTTTTCGGCTTGGCTGCCTGGGAGAGCTTCGTCGTTGCGCAGGGCGGGCCAGGGCAAGCAGTGGGAGGGGAAGCTCCAGGCCCCGGAAAGGAAAGAAAAAAACATTTCAGCCATAGTTCTGGTCCGGAAACTAGAAAGGATGCGGAATGGCAGCGTTTGGCGCCCAAATGTGAGCGATGAGCCCCCTCCGAAAGCAGAACTCTGCAAACAAATGACATTCGTCTTCCTTGCCAGACTCAGCTCGAAGAGCTGTTCCGGGTCATCCCGATGTCGAAGTGGGGGGTGGGGCTGGGAGTGTGGTTGGGGAGGGCGCAGGGGGGCCGCACGGAGCACAGGACCTGACTTTGGGAAATACTTCTGAATGTGCACATATGTAAATGTGCACCTGGGCTAGTGTGAAATGTGACTGGTAAAATACTCGTAAATTTGGGTGAAGGTGTGTGTGTATTTATTTGGTGCACAAAGTAAACCACGGGATCTGTAATTTGCATTACTGGGTATATGGAACCTTTAGAATGACAGGGATGGTGGCTTCTATCTAATGACAACTCTGGCTAAAGACGACCTACAGATGCCAGGCCCTTAGCAGGTCTTGACAGACTTCATCTCATTTAATCTCTCACTGATGGCAGGAGGGAGGTGTTACTCCCATTTTACTGATGGGGAAACTGACACTCAGAGAGATGTGGCCATTTGCCCAAGGTCCAGGGAGCAGAGGGGCAGGTCCAGGGAGGCAGGGCGAGGTGAGGGAGGCCGCTGAGGAATGTGAGTCAGAGACTTAGAGATTACCATTGTGAACTCCTGGCTTCAGGTTCTCATTCCTAAAGTGGGTTTCTAGAAGCTACCTGTGGCCTCTAAGAGTGTGTCTGCTGTGAGTTGGAGCACGGGAGAGGTTCGAACGGCAGACTCCTCTTGCAGTTTCTCTATTCTGCTAATACTCAAGCTGTTCCAGGGCTGTGAGGTGCTGAGGCTCGAGGACCCACTGCCCTGGCCTGGCTCAGGCTTGGGTGTCAGGAAGGCTGGGCCTAGGGGAGAATCTGGGAGGAATGTTCTGGATCTTAGGGGGAGGGAGGCTGCTCCAGGAAGCTAAAGGGCAGCCTAACAAAACCTAAAACTGATAGCCACTTCCGGGAGTCAGCCCCTCCCCCCATCAACCCCTTCTGTCAAGCCAGCACGACTGCCACCTGCTGCTAAGCGTCAGGGCCACTGAAATTAACCTGCTCCCCAAGTTCACAGTGGAATGAAGTTGTTTTGTTTTTGTTTTTGTTTTACCTACAAAGCATTTTCTCACCCAAATGTTAAGAGGGAGGCCCGTTGTCCCATCTTACAGATGAAGGTACTGAAAACTAGAGGTCAAGGTAGGAGCTGGGTTCAATCTCGGGACCCCAAGGCCCAGGGGTCTCTGTGGCTCTGTCCTGTACCTTTATCTGCTTCCCCGGCCCCCTCCATCCATGAGACACTAGGCGCTCCCCCATCGCGTGTCGAGATTAATCCAGAGAGTGAACAGGTTGGAAAGCGCGGGTGGGGGTGTCCTTGGTCAGGTGGCGGACCCTGAGGTGGGGTGTGCTCCACTCGGTTATAGGGCAGCGGGGACATAGGGGCCCGGGAAACCCCGACCTAGTCTGGGGCTAAGACCCTTGGTGAGAAGACGCAGCAGGCTTCTGAGCGCGGGGAGACTCTTCCAGGCTCCAGGTGACAACTCTGCGCCACCAGTTTCCGGAGACCGGATGTGTGTGCTCTCCGGCCCCTGCGCACCGCTGCGAGGTGGACCCAGGGACGCTGCGTGTGTGCAGGGCGTGGAGCCTCTCACCTCCGCGTACGGAAGGGTGATTGTCGCTCTGCTCCAAGCACGGGGTGGCTGGCCTGGCTTGCTACATTGGGAAAATGTAGCAGTGTGACATCTCCCCATTGCCTGCACGATCACGTCTGAGCCCTTTAAGGCGGCCTACGGGGCCCTGATCTGGCCCCGCGCCTTCTTAACCTCTCCCCTTCCGACGCCCCCTTTCTCAGGCCCCCGGAGCACTTGGGGAACAATGCTAATTCCCATCTTCCCAAGTGCTCCCCCAGCCCCTCGCCCTTCTTTCGGTTCATGTGTGTGTCTTGTACTAGCCTTTCAGGGGTCAGCCTGGGAAGCCCACCAACCCGGGGTTGAGCTGTAGCACCCAGGGCTCTCTCCCTGCTCCCTGTCAGTGTTCACCTCTATTGGGAGGGTCTGGCTCCCTCGGGGGAGCGCCTCGAGGGTCTTCGCTTTCCCTGAACTCACTTTGCATCCCTGGAGCCCAGACCAGGGACGGGCCCAAGACGGGCTCAATAAATCGAACGAAGGACCAGTGGTAAGACACCTATCCAACGAATTTTATAGGAGTTTCCACGCTGCAAGAGACAACAGCAATAGCGCCAAAGGTACAAATTTCCCTCCTAATTAAACCGATTTCAAAAATGCCGGTTGAGGCCCATGCTGCCCACTACTGGCCATATAAGAGGTGAGGTACAGAACCCCCACCACAAGCCAAATGGGTCATCTGGTAATGTGCCGCACTAGGTCCCCTCCGGGACGCTCTCAATCCCGTCCCACTGGGACGGATGGACAGGAGAGCGCGCGGCTCCCGGGCTCTCCGGGGTCGCGAGGGACCGGCCTGCTCTCCGCTTGAGGCCGAGCCTTGCGCCCGGAGCCAGAGCCAGAGATGGGCTCAGGCCACTGCCCGTCAGCTTCGGGCCACGCGAAGGGAGAGGCACGCGAGGCCAGAAGAGCCTCGGGGTCCTGATCGCTGGGCGATGGCGTGGCTAGGGAACCCCGGCTGCGCACCCTCCCCCCGCCCCACTCCCCCGCTCAGCCCGAACAGACACCCGGCAGGGGACACCCAGCCACGTCTCCCCGCCCGAGCCCCCAGTGCGCGCGGCGGCGGCTGAGCGCACCGGGAATCCAGGACCCCGCTGCCTGGGTGCCGGGCTGGCGGCCCGCGCAGCGAAGTGGACGCCGCGCTGGGCCTGCGGCTCGCAACTGCCGCCGGGTGGGGACCATCGCAGCGCCGCAGAAGAGCCGGGGGCACCTTGCACCGCGCACCGGGCCTCCACTAGGGATTTGGAGAAGCGGGCGGGAAAGACAGGAGATGGGCACGTTCTAGTGTTTCTCCCCTTTTTCCTTCCCTTTCTGTTATTTTCCTCTCGCTTCTGTTAGTCGCTCCCTGTCCCTTCTCTTTCTCATTCCTCCTCTAATGCATATATCTGAATTTTATTTTTTATTTTGCTCGTTGTTAAAATGACACACACTGGACCTGAGAGCCAGGAACCCGCGACAGACTCCCCGCCCCCGCCGGCCTGTCTCCAACCCTTGTGGTCCCGGGACCACAGGACAAACATCATGTGGGAGCTCCTTAGAAATACAGAATCTCGGGCTCATCCAGACCCAGAGAGACAGAATCTAAGTTAATCAAGGTCCCCAGGGGGTGCAGGGGCACAGTCAGGTTAGAGAATCCCTGCCCTGGGTCTTTTGGGGGCTGAGCCTCAAACATGCTCCTTCCTCCAAGGTCCTTGGATCTTCCAGTCCCAGACTCAGACCGTTTCTGGGGCTGACAAGGCTCTTTCCTCCGGATTCCTCAGTTCCCCCGCAGCCATTTGAATAGTCCTTGCTCCCGCCCCCTTGACCATCTGTTAAATAAAATTCAATAAGCATTTAAAAAAATGCATGCCCCTTATGAAAACAGAAAACTTTGAACTAATACAGAAAGCAAAAGTTGTCAGTAGTCCAACCCCATTTCCTCCATCAAGCCACTGTCAAGATGTTGGTGAAGTCCTTCCAGACTGTACCCAGGCCTGGTAACCTGCCTCTTTCATTTCTTAGCGTCTCTTGGACATCTTTCCACATCCGTGCAAGATGCACCTGACCCCTTTAACAGTGTAGGCCTGCACCAACGTGGCTTGTGCAGATCCTCCGCTCCAGCCTCTGTCCAGCCCTGAATAGCCAATCAGAACCAGAAACTCTGAGAACATGTTTCCACTGTGTGTGCCCTCAAGGTCAGAGGACCACGGAGTCAGGGCTCCTGCTGGGCTCTCTGCAGCAGGCTGGTTCTCCTTTGAGGAGTCTCTCCCTTCCCAGCAGGTGTGGTGGGGAGGACTGGTTCCCACTTTGCCTGGTGTCAGATGTGCGGGAAATTGAGCCCATGCGTCTGAGACTTGGATTGGCTCAAAGGAGAATGTTCAGTGTGTGAGCAGAACATTCCTAGTCTGGGGCTGTGACCAGGGCAGAACTCGGGTTCTGTAATTTTGGAAGATGCTGGAGTTTTAGACATTCAATTTTCTTTTTCTTTCCCCACTTCCAAGAACAAAAAAAAATCATCCACTTCTGGGTTGACTATAAGACTAAGTCTAAGGGAAGAGACCATTCTGTTTAGACTGTATTTATAGTTTCCACTAAAAGGAGAAAAAGAAGGAGGAGGAGAGGAAAGAAGAGGAGGTGGGGGAGGAGGGGAAGGAAGAAGAGAAAAAGAAAGAAAGAAACCATATTATATAAATTGGAATTCTTTCTTCTCTAAAATCTTGTTTTGAATAGGTACTATATAGCACAAGGCTAAAATAAAACTCAAATAGTAGAAAGGGTATTTGATGACAAGCAAGTCTCCCTGGAACAACTGACCTTACCCCAGACCCCAGAGACACCACTGTTATAGGTTCTTGTGTATTCCAGAAATATTATTATTATTATTTTTGCTGAGGAAGATTCGCCCTGAGCTAACATCTGTTGCCAATCTTCCCCTGTTTTTGCTTGAGGAAGATTCACCCTCAGCTAACAGCTGTGCTAATCTTCTTCTATTTTGTAGGTGGGTTGCTGCCACAGCATGAGTGACGAGTGGTGTAGATCAGGGCTTGGGATCCAAACCCGCGAACCCAGGCCGCTGCAGTGGAGTGCACCAAACTCAACCACTACACCACAGGGCCGGCCTCTCCAGAAATATTCTTTGAATGTACGAACTATGTGTTTAAAGATCTCTCTCTTTCTCTTCTTTTTTACCCAAGTGGTAGCATGCTGTAGACACTGTTCTCTACTTTGCTTTCTTCGCCAAATAGAGAACACTCTGTACCTTACAGCATATGTATGGCCCCGTGTACACAAACACACTCGCACAGCCCAGCCTGCCACAATATGCATATTTACAATGCACCTGCTCCTCAGACACTCTCACCAGAGCAGTCAGAGGTGCAAGGAACCTCCCCCCAACCTAAGTGAAGACAGTTGTCCCCTACTTCAAAATGGAACATGACAGCATCGGAATCTGTGCACCCCAGCTCCTGAGGATACTTTTTCTGCTTCTCTTGGTTGCAGAGAACACGAGGACACTAGGAGCCCCAGATGATGAGAGGTCAAGGAGCCTCCTGCACTGAGTAAGCTTCTCCAAGGTGCCCCCAGGAGGGCACTTTTAGCCACTGCCTGAAACTTGCAGGTACGTCCATTTTTTCTTATTGCAACTGTGAAAACAATAGTCTGTCTTCTCTCCTGTCTGGAGGGCAATCAGTCAGAGAGATCTGGACAGACATACTTTAAAGAATATATATAAGGCCACGAGATGAAGCTAATTAGTTATGGTTACTTTTGTTTATTTGTTGAATAGGTAATATATTCACATAGTCAATTAAAAGCATCTAATGAAAAATTTGCTTCCAACTCCTGTCCCCCAGCCACCCGGTTCCCTTGCTGAGTCACCATCTCTTGCTTATGCTTCCAGAGATATTCTTTGCAAATCTAAGCAAATATAAAAATGTATACTCTGTTCCCCCTTTTATGCAAATGGTAACATACCATACATACCACTTTACCACCTTGCTTTTTTTCAGTTGATATCTTGGAGATCATTTCTTTACAACATATTAAAAGCTTGCTCCTTAAAAAAAAATCCATGCTTCTGTAATATGGATGTACTAGAATTTATTTAGCTGCTGCTCTGGTGAAAGACATTTAGATCATTTGTAGCTTTTCCCTATTACAAACAACGCTACTGTGAAATACCTTGTAAATTGTCATTTGCATATATGTAGAATAGCACAAGGAGAAATCCCTAGAATTAGTATTATTCAGTCAGGTCATCTGTGCATTTGCAATTTTGATAGATGTTGCCAAACTGTTACCCAAGTAGTGTCCCCAAATATGTCACAAGGTAGAAGAGAGACTGCCTGGCTGACAGCTAATTTAAATGCTCAACTTTTATGTTCCTGAGTCCAGGGAAAACGTGATCTCTAATTTCAGAATAGGTGACAGTCTGACCACTGTGACTCTGCAGCATAGAATAATAAAATGTCATTTCTCCTTTTAAAACATCAAGCTACAAATTCTAATCGATGTCAACATCTGGTACCATTTCCGATCCTTCCAAAGATTAGCTAATGCTTTCTTCCGAGTAGCTGGGTAGAGCGGTCCAAGTGTGCCAGGGCATTTTATCTGCTGAGGGATTTGGAGCATTAGAACTCAACTGATATTCACTGGGCTCCCTTCCTGTGCTGTGAACTGTCCTAGGTGCTAGGGGTCCAGCAGGGAACCAAACTAGAGCACTTCCGCTCTCAAACACGTTAACAAAAGTAGTTACTACCATGATTACTATTAGAATTTCTTGATTCTCTCAATAGCCCCGTAAGGTGGTTAGAGTAGGGTGCATGGGGTTAACCCACTGTCCCCCCTCCATAGTCATATGGAAAACAGTGCTGGTTGTTTCCCCAAATCGGTTCCACTTTCTCTATAGAACTTCTGGTTGGGCACATGGCCACCCAGAATGAGCACTATATTTCGCAGTCTCCTTTGGGACCAAGTTCTGGCCAGGAGGATGTAAACAGAAGTGGTGCGTGCAACTTCCAGAGGCTTCCTTCAAGTAGGGAGCGTGTCCTCGTTCTGTTCTCGAATTCCTGCTGGCTGGAAGAGCCGTTGGAATCATGAAGTGGCTGTGGGACCACATGTGAAAGAGCATTAAGAGAGAAGTAGCCTGGGTCCAGACACGCCCAGACTCATCCCCTTAGATGAGGACAAAACCCTTCTGCTTTGTTAAACCCATTGTTATGTTGAAGTTTCTTTTCTCCTTTCTTTCTTTCTCTCTTTCTTTCTTTCCTTCCTTCCTTCTTTCTTTCTCTCTCCCTCTCTCTTTCTTTCTCTCTCTCTCTCTCCCTTCCTCTCCCTCTCTCCCTCTCTCTTCCTTCCTTCCTTTCTTTCTCTCTCTCTTTCTCTTACTCCCTCTCTCTCCCTTCCTCCTTACCTTCCTTCCTTCCTCTCTTTTGGTGAGGAAGATTGTCCCTGAGCTAACATCTGTGCCAATCTTCCTCTGTTTTGTATGTGGGATGCCACCACAGCATGGCTTGATGAGCGGTGTGTGGGTCCGCACCCAGGATCCAAATCTGTGAACCCTGGGGCACTGAAGTGGAGCACACAAACTTAACCACTCTGCCACTGGGTCGGCCCTTGTGTTGGGTTTTCTGACGCAGCTAAACCAAGCCTAACCAAAGGTAAGGGACTTCCCAGTGCTGAGTGGGGGCACTTTTGGATGTCTGAAGAGGCATGTCTCCACTGCACAGGTCTTTGAGCCTGAATCCTAACTGATACCCAGGGCAAAGTCCTCACAAGACTTGAGACGTACAATACGGCGATGTGATGAGGCCATCCTCCCTTTAGAAGAAGCTCCACGGGAAGTTGAATGAGCACATCCTGGTCACTTTCTGTGTCATTCTGGACGTGGCCGTGCTGATGGCCAGGACCCACTCTGGGCAGCTTCTGTAGTGGACATTCTGGGTCCTGTTTGTCTCTTTACTCTTCCTTCAAGTGCCTTTTCATTATGTGCTATTTGCCTTTTGAATTTTGATGTAACAAAGACTTCTGTGGCAGACAATATCGATGCCTGCCCAGATCCCTTTTTACCCTTTCTGTGACCCCTTCAGGCTGTGGTGAGCTTTCGTTTTCCATGGCCAGCATCTCTGACTCATCCTCCCAGGACTTCATGTGGATGCCCAGAGCTGCTGTGCTGAATGTGGAGACAGCCAAAGTGCAGGGATGGTGCAAAGGCCCCCAGCTCTGGGTTGAGATGACTCCACGGCATCATTTTTACCCCAGAGACCCGCTGTGAGTTCAGGCTGAAGCCCTGACACTAGGACTTTTGCCTGAGAGCTCAGCTTTTCTTAGCTTCCTCCTCCTCCCCTGTGCCCTTACCAGTCTCCCCTGGGAGCCCTGCTTTGCTAAGTGACTTAGCCGTGAACCCTCATCTCAGCACAACAGGAGTGTCAACATAGAAGTGACTTATCTCATGAAGCAGTCTGTGTGCGGCATCCCTCAGCCGAGATGGTTGCTCCACAGTCTTTCTATCTTGTTGCTTTATCATGCTCCCTTCTGTTGCATTTTCTCTCTCTTGTATTGATGGTTGCCCTGGCTCCATCATGCCTGCATTCTGGTCAGCAGGAAGGAGAGGGGAAAGTGGAGGCCACAGCACCTTCCTTGAAGGTAAGGCCCAGAGGCTGCAGGCAGCACTTCTGTTCACAACCCCTTGGCCTCTCCAAGTCGCTTGGCTACACCTACAAGCAAGTGAGACTGGGAAATGTAGTCTTTAGAAGAGGGGCCAAATGCCACCAATTAAAGACCTTAGGAACTCCCATATTAAAGGAAATAGAGGAGAATGGATATTGGGGGAACTAGCAGTTGCTGTCACATCTAGGAATCATTCTCTTTAATGCTAGGAACTAAAATTTTTCTACTGCCACTGATGCTTGACTTACTTCAAAACTATACTTTTAACCTCTATGACCAGTTCCAAGGCAGCTAGCTGTGAATGCCCTGAAGCACTGGGAGGATGTTTCTGGAAAAGACCTGGAAAGTCATCTTCATCACCTCCAGCACAGTTACTGGGGTTCTGGGCACAGAAGTGGCAGCTGAGGCCAACACAATGGGAGGGAGAGGGTGCAGGCAGAGCTTCTAGCAGAAAACTCATGTGAAGTGGGCAACGTGGGTTTCCTGGAGATGGGAAGCCCTGATAAGAAAAGGAGTGGACTCAGGGTACAAGAAAGCTGGTGGGAGGCCAGCCCTGGCCCCTGAGGCTGGGTCCTTCTTCCCCCCAACAGAACATATGTCCTACAGTGAGCTTGGCCTGGGTCAGCCGTGGTTAGGCAGGCAGCTGCTCCCAAGGGGCCACCTGGTTCATCAAGCTGCCCTTGGCCGCTTACTCTGACACGGATTCAGCAGAACCTGCCACCTGAGCTGCCCTGAGATGGGGCACAGTCCTCCTGAGGTCCAGGGCCTGAATCTGAGCTGGAGCCAGCACGGCTTCTGATGGGGTGGGGCTTCCTTCCAGGACTATTTTCTAAGAATTATGATGTTTGCCCCTTCTAGTGTGTTGAATGGTGCCCCCCCCCCCAATATATGTCCATGTCCAAGTCCCTGGAACTTGTGAATGTGACCTTATTTGGAAAGAAGGCCTTTGCAGATGTAATTAAGAATCTTTAGATCATCCTGGACTATCCAGGTGGGCCCTAAATCCAATGACAAGTGTCCTTATAAGAGCCAGGCAGAGAGGGATTTGAGACAGAGAGACGAAGGGATGACACAGAGGGGGAGGAGGCTGTGTGACAACAGAGGCAGAGATTGGAGTGATGCAGCCACAAGCCAAGGGATGTGTGGAGCCATAGAAGCCGGAAGAGGCGGGAAGGATCCTCCTCTGGAGCCTTTGAACTGAGCACAGCCCTGCCGACACCTTGATTTCAAACTTCTGATCTCCAGGACTGTGAGAGAATGAATATCTGTTGTTTTAAGCCCCCAAGTTTGTGGTAAGCTGTATGGCAGCTGTAGGAAATGCTTCCCAAGTAGACTCAGCCATTGGCTTGGAGGTGAGACGGTGCTGCGGGCTGAGGGATGATGGACAGTGACTAGCTTTTGCTTCCGCAGGTTCACTCTCCGCTGCCTCCAGCCTGCCCTCTGCTCCTGGCTCCCTCTGGTTGGGCTCAGTCAACCTGGTGGGAGGGAGGAAACTGAGGCATAGATCTCCCGGGCTTCCTCTCTCTAATGTCTCCTGGGGCTGGCTGTGTCCCACAGTAGGAGGACACCGTTCCTCCTAAGGTAGATTGTTCTGCACTACTTTCTTTCCTCTGCATTCTGGTAATCTCTCTTTCCCCTCGTCCTTTTGGGCCAAAGGGTGGGGACAACTCTGATGCTGCCAGCTCAATCCTTGCACTGTCTCTTGCAGTTCCCTTACACTCTGACCCTGTGGTTGTAATTAGTCCCTTTGTAAATTAACCTACCTCAAAGTATCCTAACTTGAGTGTGCTATTTCCTTTTGGGACCCTGACTGATACAGCCATCGGGGGTCCCCATCACTCTGCTTTTGTCAAGGGTGGGAGTCAGTGTAGAACTTCAGAAAATGGGGGTGAGTTTCCTGAGGACCAGAACCCTACAAGGGGGGAGGTCCAGACATTCTGAAAGGCTAGGTGGGGGGAGCTCCATGGATGGGGCCTGTGTGCTGTGCAGGGCTCTGCAGAAGCCGTCTCTTCCCTGCCATGTCTGTGGGTTGTTTCTCCCTCTCTCAGGGACCAGGATCCAGCCTCCACATTCTGGAGGGCCATGCCCGCTGCCCCCTGCTGGAGTCTGGAGGGATACTTTTTCCCCTCTTGAGGTCTGGAGGCTCGGCCACAGAGAGCCCTCTCCTGCCTGGCAACGCCTGGGGGCTGGAATATGGATGGACATCAGGAGGATCTCGTGTCCCCGTTACCTCCCCAGGAGGGGTAATGGACCAAAATTTTCTAAAGTGCAGAATTAGGATAAAAATCCATGAAATCCACTGTGTACACTGAAGAATATAAGTCCATATAAGTTTTGATTTCAGAATGGGTCTCGTTCCCTGAGGAGGTCTAAATCACGACTCACCACCCCATTCAAGTACCCCGTGCCCTGCAGTATTTCTGTTGTCTGTTAACTGCAGAATGTGAAACCCAGGAGAGTGACCCCAAACCAAAATCCAGCTGACCATCCAGCCAATTTGTCACCTGTAAGAAGGAAATGTAAGAAGAGAGACCAGATTTAAGGCCATGGGATGGCAAATGGAGAAACACAGCAGGAGAGAAGAGGCTTCAAGCAGAACACAGAGAATGTCCAAGGAGATGCCCATGAGTTGAAAGAAGACCACCATAGTTTTCTTCAAAATAATTCGTTATTTTTTTCTGATAATAGAAGTGATGCATGGTCCTTGTTAGAAAATTTGGAAAATAGAGGGTATTATAGCTGTAGAAACCTTGGGAAATGTAGAGTTTTTTGGTAGTCCAGATGAGAGATGATGAGGACCCTGTTATGAGCTGAATCGTGACTCCCTAAAATTCATGTGTTGAAATCCTAACCCCTAGAACATCAAAATTTGTCTGTATTTGGACGTAAGGTTTTAAAGAGGTAATCGAGTTAAAGTGAGGTCATTAGGATGGGCCTTAATCTGATGTGACTGGTGTCCTTACAAGAAGAAGAGATTAGGACGCAGATGCACGGAGGGAAGACCATGTGGAGACGGCGGCCATCTGCAAGCCAAGGAGGCTTCAGAAGAAACCAGCCCTGCTGCCGACAACTTGGTCTTGGACTTCCAGCCTCCAGAACTGTGAGACAAAGACTTCCTGTTGTTTAAACCACCTAGTCTGTGGTACTTGGTAGTGGCAGCCCTAGCAAACTAATGTAAACCCCAACATTGGACAGTGGTAGGGATATGGGGAAGAGGGGACAGGTGGAAGACAGTCTTAGGACGGAAAATCAGCAAGCCTTGGTGACTGACTCCATAGGGAGAGTAGGGGTATGGAGTGGTCTACGATCTTGTTAGTTTTCTCAGCTTGAGTGGCTTGATGGATGGGGTGTCACCCCAACTAATCAGCCAAGATAGGGAGTCCAAGTGGAAGAGTCAGTCTTTGGACACGTTGAGTTGGAGATGCGTGAGGGACCCTCAGTGGAGTTGTCCAGTCACCCGTGAGGATGTTGTCCAGAATATCGAGCCAGAGGGCTGCAGGGGAGCACAACAGCACATCGGCATGAGTGGAAATCATTCTGCGAGTAGATGAGGTTGCCCAGGCACGCAGCCGCCAGTGGAGGACAGACCTTGGGGAGGCTGCCATTTATTCTCATCTGCAAGGAAGGGCCCATCGTTTATTGTGCTAATGGTCTGCATCACAGCTGTTCACGTTTATTAGGTGGATCCCAAAATATTGTCTGCCTTCCCTAATTTCTCTTTCAATCTGTTGTTTAAAAAATTCCCCAGATAGGCACAGACAGACTATCCTTAAATGCTAAATTGGTCAAATTAGGAGGAAGGCTGTGTCTTTAACTCACCCCTGTGATTATTTGGTGTATATGGTACTTAGCATGCTGACTTCCAGGCTCCACCATATGTTCGGGTAAATGTGGAGCCGGGTGGGCAAACAGCGGGCTGTTTGGCTTTTAGTGATAATTATTCCTACCTCTTTGTACCCTGCTGGCCTCCATACTATAAAAATATTTCAATTTAAAAAATGCATATCAATGTGTGTTGGAAATGTGTGTGAATGGAAATACCTCTTCTATGAATAATGATATTATTGTATTAGTGGTGATAGCTAGCATATATATCATAGAATTACTATGTATCAGCACTATACTATTTTGTTTCTCTTAAAATAGATAGCTTTCCACTAAGACATGTGGTTCTTAAGCTATGGAAGGTACAAAATTTTAAAATCGTTTTCTGTTTAAAAGTGCCAGCTCTGTATTCAGATTGCCAGGGTTAGAATTGTAGAATTTCCTCACTTATTAAACTAGAGCCATCCTGGGCAGGCTACTTAACCTTTCTGTGCCTCAGTTTCTCCATCTGTAATAGATTTTCTTCCCAAGTTTATTGTGAGGGTCAAATTTAATAACGTGTGGAAAACATTTAGAACAGGGCCTGAACATAGGAAAAACTCAATCAATGTTACCTATAAGCAATCCCTATATGAGTATTCCAGGATTTTTTATGTGCCTTGAAATTGTTGTTGGGAAATAAAAACAAAAGTATCTCTATAATCAAGAGCCAACATCTTTGGGCCTCATTGTTCATTTAAACCCAAAGATTTTCCGTATTTGTCTAATATTCTACAAAATATCTGTACCAACCAACCCTTCTGAGCTTTTCCATGTGCATTTGCTCAGTCACTACTCTGCATTAACACCAGATCAACTACTTGCATGTTTCTGTTTGAGAAATTATTTCCTTCTTTGAAAAAAAGCATGCCTACGCCATCTCCTTGTACCACATGTTTGGGATTCCAGCAAATTTCTTTATTTCCCAAACGGCGTTGTCATCATTATCCCACTTTTACACTAAAGTCTTCATCCCACCTTTTAGGAAGTTCTTCAAAGCCCCTTACCAAGGGGAAGATTCCAGTCGCCATCCTGCCTGACATTTTATTAAGAATGAAAAATAATGAAGCCAGCAGAGATACAGAGGGAGACTAATTTAGAAACCTGGCATGATTTCTGTTAATTTGTTGACAATGTGGTGTTCGTGGGGGAAGGGAGATGGCGGGGAGGGGACGGCATGGCCGTGCTCCACCAGGCCTTGCATTAATGGAGGAACAGCTGAACTAAGTGTTGAGAGCGAGCACATCAAAGACTGTAGTCTTTGAGATACGATTTCTTCTGTTTCATGATGTCAAAGGTGGCTGCAAATATATCCAGCGCTTTCTGGGTGGCATTGTTTAGGATGCTGGCCCCAGCAGATGGCCCCCAAATGCACCTCAGCCTGGTAGAGCAGGGACCACATGTGATGGTGTAGTCTTCTCATTAGCAAACAGAAAAAAAAAATGGCAAGGATGTGAAAGAAGAGAGATGAAAAGAATACACAAAGACATCTACATATTTACATTGTCTCCCTTGCATTTCAAATTCTCCTTTAGCTGAAGTGTCACTGGGTTTGCTTTTCTCCTTCTGTTTGTATGTTTACTTGTGCTAAATAGATTATGATAATCAGGCACATAAATGCATGCAACTGTTATTATGGCATTTTAATCACAGAGTTTTTCACTGGAAGCCTTCATTAGAATTCTCATAATCTTACTTGTTAGTGTAACAAACAGTAATAAATGCCAAGGAGCTTGGATTAAGGCAGAGGCATTCAGACTTTAAAAGAGGAATATGGTAATGTTGTCAAATCTCGGCATTACTTATTGAAATGTCACATAAACAGTTCGGGACTCTAAATATCTTACTCATTATAAGGATAGGGAACCAGGCAACCCTAAGATAGTAATTATGTCTTTCTACTGAGCCCCGCAAGCATATGCCTTCCAAGGACCCCTCCTGACTCTTCTGAAATAACTGGATGGGCCGACACACAATCCTGACCATAATTTGTTATTGTTAAAATTGGAGAAATTTATTATTATATAATTTCATGGTTAGTGGTAAGTGTGTGTGAACACGAACACACATCAAAACTTCCTAATTCTCATTATCTTTCAGTTTTGTGCTATTGTTTGGCAAGTTGGTAGGGAAAACTGCATCTTTTTTCCCTAGTAGGCGATATCACAGCCATGTGCTGGAGAATAACCCCTCTTTCTGAAAATAGTGTAGTCTAAGCATCGGGACACAAGAAATGACTGTCCCGACTTTGCTCGAGCCCAGAATTTAGATGTGACGATGTCAGTTCTGGGGGAAACTTCCTACTTCAGTTATCCATTGCTGTGTGACAAACTACCCCAAGACTCAATGACTTAAAACAGTAACAGTGTATTATTTCTCATGATTCTATGGGGTAACCAGGCAGTTCTTCCACTTAACTTGGTGCTGGCTAAGATGCTAGGATAGCTGGAAGGTCCAAAATGGATGCTCAGCTGAGGCTGTTGGCCAAGCCTCAGTTCTTCTCTCCTGGGGCATCCCCACATGGCCACCTTGGCTTCCTTACAGCATGGCGGCTTGGTTCAAGAAGAAGCATTCCAAGAGGTGAAAGTAGAGGCTGTGGGTCTCTCAAGGCTCAGCCTCACAGGTTACACTGTCACTTTCAGTGCATTCTGCCAGCCAAAGTGAGTCACAGGCCAGCCCAGGTTCAGTGTAAGAGGGGTCTACACAAGGGCATGAATCCTGGGAGATGTGGCTCATGGGCACCATCTTGAGAGACTAGTTTCCACACTCCCACACGGGGGCTATGCCAGCTGGCTTCCCCTTCACTCTGTCTTACCTTCCACTCTTTCTTGTCTACGTGTGGGAGCAAAAACAGTGGAAGCTTTCGCCTCAGGGACTGTGTGCCAGGGAGCCACTTTCTTTACTTCCTCTCTGCTCCCCTTGTCCCTTGGGGCCCACTCACAGTCACCTCATGGACACAGCTGTCCTTCACGGGAGTGTTGTGATAGAATCCCCTGCTACCAGCCACCACAGCTGGGGACAATCGGAGTTATAATCTCAAAAGATTCAGGTCATTTGTCCCAGATGGAAAAATCAAAATGGCGCTCCCTATTCTATTGGACAGACCTCTCATCTAGGCTCCATCCCTCATTTCTTAAACAGGTGCATGGGTCAGTCACCTGTGTCTGGATTGCTGAGGACCTGGTTCCGGGGACCCACTCCAGACCGACTGAATCAGAGCCTCTGTGGGTGGGTCCTGGGAACCTCTCTTTTTAGCAAGCTCCCCTGCTGATTCATTTGAGAGCCGATGTTCTGGGCAGATCTTTCTCTGGTGCCTGTACCCTTGGGCCAGGCCTCCAGATCCTTGGAGAGTTGAGCTCTTTCTGGTCTGTGCCGTGAGTTCACCCACTTTTACCTTTAGGTTAAAACTGGTACCCAGGGACCACTTGACTGTTTCCTTCATGCTGCTAGCTGGGGGGCTTCCCACAGCAGCTCCTTCATTAGACTCGCTTCCCCAGGAGGACTCATGTCTTTGTTGGGTTGCCACACTCAGCCTCCCTGTGAGCGTGTCTCCATTGTCCTCCCCCAGCCGGGCCGTCCTTAGTACCACACCCCCCAGTGTTTGCTGCTGGGTTCGTCAGTTGGTTGGTTGGTTGGTGTTGTGTTGTGTGTGTTGTCAGCTATGTCTTCACTGCCTCAGCGCATCAGGGCTAGAAGAACATTAGAAATCAGCTAGTCCCCGGTTGTCCACCTTACAGATCAGAAGCTGATGTTCCAAGAGGTGAAGAGTCTGGCCTGAGGCCACACAGCAAGTTAGTGGCCGAGCTGGGACCTGTCCTGCATTTCTTAGTCCTTCATCCCAGCTGCTCTACCCCGTCACCTCCTGTTCTAACCAACTTCAAAAGATCCCCATCTCTTGATGGTTCTGCCCGCACCTGCATCACCAGCCTCACCTCCTGGTCTTTTTCAGTTCAAGGGCCACTGAGTTCCCTTCCCAATCATGCAGAATCAAAAGCAATGCTTTCCTTGTTCTAGGGTATTTCTCATTATCGTTCCTTAAACATTGTTGTTCCATTAGTATGTTTTTTTGAGATCTCAGAGTCCACACATTCCTCTGGGTCACCACAATCCACAGTTTTAGGACATGAGTGGGGTTGGGGGAGTGGCTGTGACTTTTAGGATAGTCATAGGTAGTGTTTGTTTTGCTATTTTCTATCTGAGAAGTGAGAACAGAAAAACATGTAAACTGTTTATTTTGGACAATTTTGAAACCTACAAAGCTTGAGAGATTTGTATAGCGAAGCCTCATATTCTCATCACCCAGTTTCAATGATCAGCTTATGGCCGGTCCACACCCACCCTAGACCTCGTGACTCAGACTCTTTTAAAGCAAATTCCAGACAAGAGAGCAGGGTTAGGAATCTGGGGATGCAATGGTGATGCAATTCTGGGGTTCATGGCTCTGCTGGAGGCTTGGGCTATTTCTCATTTATTATTCTCTTGAAGGAATCCTTGGTTCACCCTCCAGCAGGGGACCTACCATCCTCTTCTCAGAAGTTCCTCTGACTCATTGGTGCTGGAGGAGGCAGGCCTGCCTTGGAGAGCCAATCGAGGGCAGCTTTTCCCCACTCCACGCTCAGTGACGTCATGTGAGATCAGCGAGGTTGGGAGCATCTAAACCAGAGAAATTGTCAGGACTTTTTCCCTTGAAGAGCCTGTTGTTAAACATTTCCCAGCACACCACTGCCCTGACACCTGAAATGTGCCTGGACAGCCTCATCACATCATACTAGAGCCTTTCCCACAGTGGTCCTCACCCCAGGATTCATCAAACTCACCCCAGGAGCCCGTACACTTTGCAAACACTCCCTCCCTCTCCTTCCCTCTTGTCTTCCAATCATGATCTCTGGGACGTGGTAGGGACTCAATAAATGCTTCCTCAGTGAATGAATGAGTGTGGCTATAAGGTGGGTGCTAGCGTCATCTCCATTGTATGGATGAGGAGACAGGCACAGAATTGTTAAGAAATTGCCCGAAGAGACATAACTAGTGGGTAATGGAGTCAGGATTCAACTGCAAGTCTGTCTGGCTGAGATTTGCAGACTCAAATGCCCACAGTGGACTGAAAGAGTGGAGGTGACTGACCCCACAGACCCCAGTGCCCAGTTCCACTTCCCCAGGGCTGGGTTGTCATCGCTAACTACTTTGGGCCAGTCCTGAGATGATGCCCTTGGCGAACGCTTCCCTGGGCGCAGAGCCACGGTCTTAATGCGTTGTGAGCCAACTCTATGACTGCACCTTAACCATGCAGCAAACACAGCCGTGAGGCAGTATTGCATGAGCTTTCAGAGCACAGCTGTGGAGTCCACAGCCCCGGATCCAAAGGCCAGCTCAGGCCCCTCAGTTTCCTCACGTGCAAAAGAGAACTTATCCCATGGGGTAGTTCATTCAATCACTTAAAAAATATTGTGCAGCACCTTCTAAGTGCTGTCAACTGAGCTAGTTGCCAGGGATATCATGACAGGCCAGACAGGCTCCATGGTCCCTGTCCTCATGGAGCTTGAGGAATTCTGAAGCCTACAACAAGCGATGCATTTCGAGCCCGCCCCTGGCACGCAGGAACTGTATGCGTCAATCAGAATTCCTTCTCTTGTAACTGACAGATTCCCAATCAAAGCAGCTGAAGCAAAAGATGGGATTTGTGGGCTCACAATGAGACAGCCTAGCTGTCTCTCCAGGCGTAGCTGGCCCCCAGTGCCCACCCACTGTTGCCGGGGATCTGGGAATGTGACTCCTTGCCTCTGCTGTCCTTCTTGGTGCTTCTCCACCAGCAGCTCCACATTCCCACACCACCGGCCTAGCCACCCCAGCAGAAGGAGAATTTTCCCTTCCAGGGCATCCCAGGGCTGACTCTTATTGGCCTGATCAGGACACATGCTTGTTCCAGACCAGTCTCTGGACCTGATTGGCCAAGCCCAGATCATACGTCCGCCCTAGGAATGGGTAGACAGATGTCCATCCCCATTGGAAGCAAAGGGACTGAGAGTAGGGGAGGGGTGATTGCTATGGACCCCTCCCCCCATCAAGGAGCTATTACCAGGATGAGGAGGAAAGGATGATGGGTGGTAGTTATTAATGCAATATCCTATAATGAGTTACTCCATGAAGCAGGTGAGTCCTTCTCTCACAGGGATGCAGAGGCTGACCATCAGCGTGCCCTTGTACTTGCACGCTGTGGGGCAGCATCATCAGGAAGTACACATCTGAGGCTCCACCGTCCTCCCCTAGGTGTGGAACCAGAGCCCCAAGGGAAGAGGCACAGACATGGGGATCTCACCCCTCGCCGCCATTCCCATTCTTAGAAAGCCTGGCTGGGGTCAGCGCCAGATGGAGACTCAGGCACCCAGTTATCCCTTTGCCTCCAGGAGAGGCCACTCTGAGCCTGTGGGGAGAGCTGAGGAGGGGGCAGCTGGAGCTACCTGTCCTCTCCTCCACCATCCCAAGCAGCTCAGCCATGGCCCAAACAACAGGGGAGAGCATGGTGGTTAATTGTGCAAGCTCCCGGGCTAGACCCCCCTGGGCTTGTCTGCCAGCACATGTGTGCCCTGGGACACGGTACTTGCTGTGCCTCACTTTCCCCATCAGTAAATGCGAAGTAAGAGTGACTACTTGGTAGGGTGGTGTGGGTTGCATGAGTTCATAGACATGGCCATAACGAGCATTCAGTTCATCATTGATGACAAATGATGATGAAGATGATGGTGATGACCACAAATCTCATGTGGCCGAGGCTCTTCAGTTTGTAGGCCTAGCCCTGACTGGAAGCCCCCTTTATCCATCATTTAACGCTACTCTTGTAAGCCCCTTCAGGGTCTCGCCAGAGCACACGTGATTTTTCAAAGGGCTCCTTTATCCACATACAGCACTGTCTCTGAGAGGAGCTCTAGCAGGGGCAATCCACTGATGCTTGGGGATGCGGCTTGCCTGCCCTTCACCTGGTGTGGGCTCAGGCTGCTCACCTGTATCCCATCCCTCAGATGCAGAAGGAGCTGACCTCTTGCCTGGCACCTCTGCTTTCTGCTGGGCTTTCCTGAACTGAGGCCGTGTGACTGCATATTAGCAGTACCTCCTCCAAGGACACAACCGCTGGGTCCCATGGGCGCGGAGTCTGCTAAAGAGGTCTTTCCAGCATGTTTTACAGAACAATAGCGTCACACAATGCTTCTCCTTAGAAACAAACTGGGAAGTGCTGCTTTCTCTTTCCCCTTCTTGGAGATTTCCAACACCCAATAGCAAATTGACTAAAGGCTCTGAGAATTCCCACAGTAAATCAGAGATCTGATTTTCACCATGCGTCAGCATGTCCATCCGTTTGTGTGTCAGACGAGTTCTCTTAACACGTGTTTACTGGGCAGATGCTGTAGTGGCTACATGGTCGATGTGACAGATGCTGTTGGTTGGTTACCCCAAATCCACTCCCTCTATCTTCTCTGCTAATTCAGTTTCAGTTTTGTTCAGGTATCCATCCCCTAGGGAAGGTGACCTGATGCCATGCTGGGGGTAAATTCTGAATCATCTAAGCCAATCTTGGTGACCCCATTTCCCTTACCTGTTTATATTGTTCACGTGGTCCAATTATGGCCAGTACTCACGGGGGAAACCACTGAGGAAGGTTTCTTCATTCTTAAAAAATGCGAACACTAGGAGGCATCTCCTGGTCTTCGGCTGGATGTTCTTGGGTCTGGAGCTGTGCCAACCATCCTGCTAACAGCCTGAAGATGAAGCCAGCTCATGGTGGAAGGCTGAGCGCACAGAGAAACTCTGAGAAAGAGAAACCAGAGCACTGATGGACCGTGCCTGGAGTCCATTCTGCCCAAGGACTTCATGTCGTGTGACTGAGTCGGTCTTCTCGTTGTGTGAGTCAGCTGAGGGATGTCAGGAGCTCAGCTGAACTGGGGGAGAGAGAGAGAGAGAGAGCTGTCAGGTGTCTGAATAACTGATGGAAGCAACAAGCCAAAAATGAGAGAGTGAAGCCTTTAACCACTTCCAGAAAGGGTACGAGATGGTACAAGCAAGAGTCCAAAACTGAAGGAAGTGCTGGCTTCCACTGTCCCATTTTCCCCATGGAACAGCACACCTGTCCAGGGTCAAGTGGATCTGCGCAGACCTGGGGTCATGTCAGTGTTGATTGAGCTCTGAACAAAAGACTCTGGCAGTTTTATGGACCCTGAGGTGGGGGGTGGGAGGCAAGGGAGAAGGACTAGGAATGGAAAAGTACTGGGTACTGAGTCACAGTGGGGCAAAGTATCATCCAGGTGTCCCCTCCCCTCGGTAGTAAGGTGTCAGCAGAGGACCCTGAAGACCCCAGCCTCAGATGGAGATCCAGGAGTTAAGGTGCCAGGCTGGGCGTGCAGACAGATGACCCTTCAGAGACTATGGTGTTCTGGCTGTCACCAAATCTGGCTTGGGGAGGGCAGCTTTTTCCCCTATGGGGCCTGCCAGGTAAAGCCTTTGTAACTGCTTATGATCAAGCTTGAATATCACCTATAGATTTTTAACCAGAAGCCAAACTGCTCAAGTGGGAGATTCTGTTACTTGCCATGGAAAACATTACAATTTACACAATTTGGAATCTTATAGTAACCAGAGACAGAAAACCCAACTCAGACCGGTTTAAAAAATAATGGGTACTACATTAAAAAATGGGCAAAGGACTTGAATAGACATTGCTCCAAAGATGATATGAAATGGCCAACAAGCATATGAAAAGATGCTCAATATCACTAATCATCAGAGAAAGGAAAATCAAAATCATAATGAGATATCACCTCACACCCGTTTGGATGGCTACTATCGAAAAAACAAAAAATAAAAGTGTTGGTGGGGATGTGGAGAAGCTAGAACTCTTGTGCACTTTCCGTGGGATTGCAAAATGATGCAACTGATATGGAAAACAATATGGTGGTTCTTCAAAAAATTAAGACTAGAACTACCATATGATTCAGCAATCCCACTTCTGGGTATATGTGCCAAAAAATTAAAAGCAGAGTCTCAAAGAGAGATTCGTGCACCAGTGTTCATAGTGGCACTTTTCACAATAGCCAAGAGGTAGATGCAATGCAAATGTCCATCAACTGATGAATAGATAAACGAAATGTGGTCTATGCATACAATGGAGTACTATGCAGCCTTAAAAAGGAAGGAAATCTTGCCACATGCTAAACATGGATCAGGATATTATGCTAAGTGAAATAAACTAGTCACAAGAGGATGAATAGTGTATGAAACCACTTATATGAAGTGCCTAAAGTAGTCAAATTCATAAATATAGAAAGTAGAATGGTGGTTGCCAGGAGATGGGGAGAGGAGGGAAAGGAGAGTTGTTGTTTGATGGGTATAGAGTTTTAATTATGCAAGATGATAAAGTTCTGGAGATCTGTTTCACAACAATGTAAATATACTTAACACTACGAAATGGTTAAGATGGTAAATTTTATGATATGTTTTTTAACCACAATAAAAATAAATAAGTGGAATTTACTGGCTCACATAAATAAAAATCCAGAGGAAGTGAACTTCAGGTTAGGCTTGATCCTGCAGCTCAATGATGGTAGGAAACAGCCTGTTTCTTTCTATTTTATTTCTATTTTCTATTAAGGCTGCCAGCTTTCTCCGAAGGTCGCCTTCTGTTGGGTTGTAAGATGGCCGCCAATAGCTTTCTTATTCATTGTGAGCTAGAAGACAGAAAGTTTCTCCTGACAGCTTTATGGGAAGGGCAAGCACTTTTTCCTCATAGGTTCCAAGTAAATGTTTCCTAGCCTCCCATTGGCTCAACTTAGGTTATGTTTCATGAGCCAATCACTGTGGCCAGGAGGATGGGATGTGCAGATTGGATGTTTGCATGATTGGATTCACCAATCAGAGCCTGCTCTTGGAGCTGAGGGTGGGGCCCACTTTCTTCAAAGCACAGTGGGCTGTGCATGAGAAGGTAATATACTAAAAAAATAGGGTGCAGGCAACTAGGAGAGGAGAGAATGGATGCTGGACAGACTACAGTGTGGCATATGGGTTGCTGACTGGTGTAAAGTATTCAGATTACTCTGATATGGGAAGTAACTGCAGCTTTCCCTGTGTTCAGCCAGACTGACAGCCTTTCCAAGGACAAGGACACAGATGAGTTGGCTTCTCTCAATGTGTCAGCCGCTCCCTGGTTATAAACCAGTGGCTGGAGTTCTGACAGTTGGTGTTACATTTTTCTGGCTCATGCGATGCTCCCCTTCTTCCCCGCTCTTTGTGGTGTCAGGGGTATGAGCCAGGAGAAGACAAGTGGAGGGGACGGGGCTCGAGAAATACACAGGACCTGTTATCACATCCCTCTTACTGGAAGAGCTGGGCTCACGTTCTGTTGTGTCTGTGACTTACTGGTTGTGTGAACTTGAGCAAGTTATGATGAAGCCTCATCTATAAAACTGGAGTAATGATGTGGCCAGATTTACAAGGTTGAGACAAAGATTAAATGACATAAAGAAGCTGGCATATAGAGGTACTCAGTAAATGGCAGTTATTTTTGGTAGTAATTTATCAAGTGCTTAGTATGTGTCAAGTACTATGCTAATGCTAGAAATATAGGATGCCATTTAATTTTCCCAAGTTTATGAGGTAGGCATTTTATTCTCATTTTACAGATGTGGAAACTGAAGCTCACAAAGATTATATAACTTTTATTTTCATAGCCAGTCAGTAAGTGGATTCAAACAGGTCCATCTGATGTGTCAGGTGGTATTTTATCTGCTACACTATGCTGCTTCCTACAGTGTGGATGAAAAGTCGTGTGTTCAGTGTATACCCATTAGCTCCCAAGGTGGTCTGTGAACGAGCTTCAGGGGTTTTCTGAAGCCTCTTACATTATATGTACACTTATGTGTATATATTCATTTTTCTAGAGAGAAAGTTTATAGATTTCTGTAGATTTCTGCCCCCTCCCCAAACAGGAATTGTTGTAAAGGGAAGTCAAATAATCTCTGCAGAAGGGGTTCATTCCATGTTCATTCATCCAACCATCCATCCAAGCAACCATCCATCTATCCATCCAACCATCCATCCCTCCATCCATCCATCCATCCATCCAAGCAACCATCCGTCCATCCATCCATCCATCCATCCATCCATCCATCTATCCATCCAACCATCCATCCATCCATCCAACCATCCATCCATCCAAGCAACCATCCATCCGTCCATCCATCCATCCATCCAACCATCCATCCATCCATCCAACCATCCATCCATCCAACCATCCATCCATTCAACCATCCATCCATCCATCCATCCATCCAATGAATATTTAACAACAGCATTCTTTTTGTCGAGGAACTGAATTAGGCGCCAGAGTTACCTTTGAAAGACAAGCTTTCAGTTAGGTAAAAATTTCTTTTACAATAAGAAAAACTTGCTTCCTCTGATGAGTTGGTTTGATAATGACCAGCATATACATTGTCATATATTCCTTTTATACGTTGGTAAACAGAAAGCTGAGAACAAAAGTTCTTCTGTTTTTATTTTAGTTTTCATTGGTTCTTATTCTTTAATTCTATTTAAAAATCTACAATTATTTTTTACCATGTGCATTGTCATTGTTGGCTGCCTCAAATTGTTTATGAAATGAACTAAGAAAAACCTCAATTTATTTTTAAAAAGCCCCCCAAAATAGGCACAATCAAGTTTTAATTGTATCACCTCTCATTCCATGACTCAGGTGAAGCCCCAAGAATACTCAACAATAATACTATCTTTCATCAATCCAGTGGAAATTATAATTTTGTGAGTGTTACACAGATTACATATTTCAATCTCATTTTACAAGTGAGGAAAATGAAGCTCAGATTTTGTCTAAGGACCACAAGGAAAAGACCTTAAACTCTAACTTCAGTGAGACAGTCCTATTGTGACATTCCTCCAAGAACGCACATCAAATTTCTCTTTCAGAATATTTTTGTTTGTATTTTTAAACTGAAAATATAATATAGCCAACATTTTAGACAGTGAGCAGATCTCTTGATTGGCTACCCAAAGCCATCTCTCTTCTTCCTTTCTAACAAAGACTTAATTTTGTTTGTGGTGTCATTGTGACCACATTCACATGTTCATCTTCCCCAACTGCTGCATAGTTAAGAGTGGCCATGTGACCCATTCTGACCAAAGCAATCTTGTCAGAAATCTTAGAAATAGCATACATTCTCACATAAAAACACAAAACTTTGAGAAGAAATGGCTTGTAGTCCTTCTCAATCTTTCTGCCTGGAACATGGGCACCATGCATGGAGGAGAAGCAGCCATTTTGCAATTAAGAGGATGAAAGCCTCAAAATAAGAATGGCAGAGCAGGAAGAGCAAACCAATCTGAGTCCTAGTGAACACTCTTGGTCCAACAACAACCCCAGCCCTGTGCTGATTCCTTTGGCTTCCTTCTTCTGTAAGGAAAATAACCCCCTTAGTGACTTAAGCCATATTGGTAAGGTCTTATAGTACTCGGGCCAAACATGGTCTTAACTCTTAATTCAGGTTAGAGAAAGTGGCAAAATCATTGATGGGCATTTTCCACTCTCAGAGGACCAGAAATCACTTTCCTAGCAATTGATAAAAGAATACTTATTTGGTTTATATTGTCCAGATGTTTACTTTATTTAGCAACATGGCTTGATCCTTCAATGAAAGAAATAATTGATTCGATTCCAAATGGCTTATTAAAAGGAAACATATTAGGGTTGAAATGACTCCCCCAAGCCCTTTCAGTATACATTGTGTAGTGTTCCCTTTGGCATCTTCGGTTTAATATTTACTTATCTGTCCTTCCAAGATTGACTAGCAATTATTTATGGCAAAGATAAAACAAACAAGCTGTGAGATTAATATTTCTTTGAATGATGGTTGTATTACTTTTTAATTAAAATCAGAAGCATTCAGCATAAAAATTTAAGCCAAAAAGAAGTGTATAAAGAGAAAACAGCAAATCGTTCAAAATTCCACCATAAAAAACAACCAGAGTTAATATTTGCTATAAGGTCAAGCCCTCTCTTTATGCATATGTCTGATAGATGGAGACAGAGACAGAGAGAGAGACAGAGAGAATCAGCCTGTCAATTTTTATTTTTAAAAACACTGCTAGTATTTTGATTGGGATTGTGTGGAATCTATAGATAAATTTGGGGACAATTTATATCTTAACAATTTTGAGTCTTCTGATCCATGAATAGGGTCTATCTCTTCACTTATTTAGCACTTCTCTAATTTCTGCAAAGTTTTGTAGTTTTCAGTGTACAGGCGTTACAAATCTTTTGTCCAATTCATCCACAAACATTTACTTTTTTCGATGATATTGCAGAAGGTATTCTTAGTTCAATTTCCAATTCTTTGTTACTAGTATATAGAAATACAGTAGATTTTTGTAAATTGATCTGATATATCACAACCTTGCCAAATTCACTTGTTAGTTCTAGTAGCCTTTTTATAGATTCCTTAGGATTTCCTATGTAGATGATCACGTCACCTGTAAGGACATGATTTCTTTCTTTCTCTCCAGTATGAATGCTTTGTATTTCTTTTTCTTGTCTCATTGCTCTGGGTAGAATCTCCAATATAATGTTGGATAGGAGCAGTGAAAGCAGACATCCTTGCCTGATCCTGATTTTAGGGAGAAAGTATTCATTCTTTGACCATTAAATATGATGTTAGCTGTTATAAATAAGTCTGTTAGCTGTTGTTTTTTCATAAATTCCATTCATCAGTTTGAGGAACTTCCTTCTATTCCTAGTTTGCTGAAAGTTTCTATCAGCAATGCATGTTGTATTTTATCAAACGCCTTTTCTGCATCTCTTAAAATGATCATACAGTTTTTCCTTTCTAATCTGTTAAATTGGAGAATTATATTGATTTCCTTTCAAAATTTAAACCAACCTTGCATTCCTGGCATAATCTCCATCTGGTCATGATGTGTTATCTTTTCTATATATTATTGGATTGAATTTTATAAAATTTCGTTAAGATTTTTTGTGTTTATATTCAGGGGGGATATTGGTCTGTAGAGAGATATTATTAACTTAATTTTATTGTTAAGAAAGTTGAGGCTCAAAATGATTATTAAACAATGTAATAGCTTAAAATATGTAAATAGCTAATTTTAGGGCCAGGATTTGAACTTGGGTCTATCTATTTTGAAAAATTTCATGGTTTCAACTGCAACCTACTGTTTCTCAACTGAGAAGACACAAAGGCTACACTTAATTTTTAAATATCCTCACTGATGAAATAAACAAACCAAATATCAAGGTAAAGACGTAATATATAAAATTTACATTTATTTATTCCCATCAATTACCAACATATACAATACTACATTTTAAGAAATGCTCATTGGCTGAATACTGGATACTGGATACCCTGCAAAGTGAAAGCAATGACTGCTCATGGTCCTCATCCTTTTGCACTCTTGTGGCTCCTTCAGCAGCTCAGCAGCTGCCCGAAGTCCTCCATGGCTGCAAGGTCAGACATTGTTTATCCCACACTTCGCAGGCCAGTTCAGGAGCTAACCCAAGCTTAGGTCATTACGATGTGAAGTCCTCCCTCCTTTGCCCAAGAAAAGCCACCTGAGTGGTAGTTAGAGCCTGGAATTAGGTACTGGAATTAGGCAGGGTGGTTCATTCAATTAACCAACAAATATTTATTGAAGATCTACTATGTGCTAGGTACGTTCTAAGTCCTGGGGTTACAACGGTAATAAAATTGACAAAATTCTTGCCCTCATAGACCTTACATTCTATAAGTGATGGAATAACACCTCTGGGTCAGTTTAGGGACAAATGCACCACAAAACTCGAATGGGAAGCAAGTCTGAAGGGACAGGCTATAAAATATATTTGTACCAACTGAACCCTCTACAGGTGGCACAGTCCTCAGGGGAGAACCATGGGTATTCCTGCCTGGTAGATGCCAACCTCTGAGACTTCCTTTATCACCTGTTTGCTCACTAAGCTTTCTATTACAGTAATATTCATATATACAACAGTACAGAGTGTAATACAAAGAACTATCAAGTAGTCATCAACCAGCGTCAGCAGATACCAATACAGGATATTCTGGCTTCATCTATGCCTCCACCCACCTCCCTAACTGGATGGTTTTGTAGTGAGCCCAGACATTAAATATCTTGATCTGTAGACATTTCAGTATGCACCTCTAATAGATAGTTACTATTACAAAAAAACATAACCCCAATATTTTATCACACCTAAAAAAATAACATGAATTCCTTAATATCATTAAATATTGTCATGTTCATATTTTCCTGGTTGTCTTATAATTTTCTAATAGGTTGTTTGAATCAGTATCCACATAAGGTCCCTCTATTCCAATTGCTCGAAGTGACTTATAAATCTCTTTTATCTATAGGTTTTCCCCTCCTTCTTTATATTTTTTCTAAAATTTTTATTGTTGTTAAAGAAACTGGATCATTTGTCCTATAGAGTTTCCCAGAGTCTGGATTCTGTTGATTGCGTACCCATGGTGCCATTTAATGTCTTCCTCTATCCTTGTATTTCTCCCAATTTGTGTCTCAATGTCCCTCTGGTCATTTTTTTTAAATTTCTAGTTATTTTCTAAATTCTGTCACCTCTTTTTTCAAACTTCCTTTTTCTCCAGTCACCTTATCTCTGAGTTTTTTCCTAATTCTGAAGTATGTTGTTCTTTCATAGCTTCTATAATTTTCTTAACTTCTTTTAACTAGTTTTGGAATATTTGAAATGTTTTGTGAGCATGTCTTCCTAGCATGTTTTCATTGTTTGTAGGAATTTGATTCTACTTCTTCTTTTCTTTTTTTTCCTCTTAAATTAACTTTTTATGGATTTCCACCACCATGCTTTTCTTTTGTTCATTTTCTACATGTGAAATGAGTTTTCCGATACGTTTAGGAGCAAAGGATGTGCCAGGACAGCCTCTCTAGTTTAAGGGCTCTAAGCTCTCTCTTCTGTTATTTTCACAAAGAAATAAACAAAAATCTCCCAACTTTTGCGAGCTGCCTCCTTTGTTCCTGCCCCTGCTCCCAGCCGATTCACCTGCATCTTGTCTCCTCGCCTCCATCCTTCTGCTCAGGTGTTCCTCAGTGCAAGGCTTTGTATTAGGAGGGAGTTTGTTCTCTTTGAGAGTGTACAGTGCCCAAACCACTGCAAGATCACCAGCCCTTGCTGCCTCATGGTCCCACTGCCCTTAACCATGCATTCCGTCTGCTGAACTCGCTCCTGGTTTTGACTGTTGTGCTCACATTGGCTTGCTGTGCCCTCCAGGGTGATTTTGTGATGCCCCCACTCCCAGCCTCTTCAGGACCAGTTTTCCTCCCTTCTCTCTTCCAACACGGTTGCTGTTACCACGGGGTTGTGGACCGTAGTTGCTTTGTCTGGACCAGTTAGTATTGGGTGTTGAGGGTTTACCTCATCACCAAGTTTTGTCATAGAGATAGGCCATGGCGCTTTAGCTTTGCTATCCTACTCATTCTTTTTGTGGGGAGATTTGGGAAGATTCTAAAACTACCCAGCCACTTCTCATTCCCTTTTTATTTCGTCTTGGTACCCACGGTGACATCCCAAGGGAGTAGATGAATGATCAGTTCAGATTGGTTAGAAGTTTAACTCAGTGACATATGCCAACTCAGGGACGGGTTTCCTCACAGGAGCTGTGACTCCTGCTTCATTTGGAGCTTTCAGGAAAACAAAAAAGGTGAATAAAACTGGATAGTGGAATGCCATGGGGCCACAGTGGAGTTGGGCATGGCTCTTAGAACCCGCCTAGAGGCCAAAATGCTGAGTTCTGCCTGACACCTCCCTTCCCCTCCACTGGCCAGGTTCTCAGGAGGAGAAAACAAATCACCCAGGACGTGAAAGGAAAGCAGTGCTAAAAACAAAAATTCTAGTGAACTGCGTGGGAATTCCCCAGCATCGAACATTCCCAGATTTGCGTCCGACTCCGGCTCTGTATTGTTGGGGTAGAACCGCACAGCTTCTCTCCCAGCCTCCATCCCTCCCTCCTCCCTCACCCCTCCTCCGCCTCCCCACCCCCAGCTCCGTTTTCTCGTGCTTCCTGGGTGGCACAGGGTTGTGATGTCTTGAATACGAAGAGTGAGGCTGAACATATGTGAACCTTTCCTAATCCTGCTAATCTTTCTTCAAAAACCTTTCTCAAAGTGTAGGCAACATCCAGATTGTAAAAACAGAGCGGGAGCGAGCCTGAGCATTTTAATGACAAATAATCTTTGTCCAAGGGGGAGGGGCGGCTAGCTCAGCTGGAGATGGAGCTGATGAACTACATACAGCAGGTAGAAATAACGCCGGCCGTATTACCTCATGTAATCTCCGCCATTCAGGGGCAGCTGAGGTCTGAATGCAGGAAGAAATCGACTTTGCCTTTAAACTGGAGGCTGTGCACCATGACGGCTATTAGGCGGTAATTAGTTGTGACACAGAATTACCAGCCCCACAATGGTGGAGGGAGCCTTACAAGGCCTTTGAAGCTGATTAGAGAAACTGAATGGATGCTACTTGCGATTTAAAAAATCTGTTTGGATGTGAGCACAACTTAAGACTTGCCTCCTCTCTCTCCCTTGTCCTCTCCCCACCACCCTACAAACAGTGGACCTCTTCAGAGAGTGGCTCTCTGCAACTGGGCACATGTCTCCCTGGGGCCAGCGTTCCTCAAGGCGGATCAGATACCCACTGGTTCTTGGATTTTGCCAAACTGAAGAGAGGTCACTTTGTAGATTCCATTGACAGAGTAGAGTCTGGAGATTTACCAGGTCTACAAAGACAGGAAAAGGATTGGGGGGGCCAATTGAGGCAGCTGAACACGCATGGCTCTAAAACTGAAAGTCAGTCTCATGCGCTGAGAGACAGAAGCTCATTGAAATCAGCCTTGTCAAGAGGCAGACGTCCAGGGATTTGCCAGGAATGCGGTTTCGATGGAGCCTCGGGTTCTCTAGGCTCCAAACCCCAAGGGGGAAGATGTGGCGGCTGCTGCCCCGCCCACTGGGGCATCCTGTAGATGGGAACTGACGGCAAAGCCTCATTCCCTTTGGAGGTTTGCAGGGCTGGTGGCGGTGGTGTTTCCCAGCAAATCACCTATCATGGTTCATGTCTGTCTTTTGTAAGATCCCTGCCGGGTAAGAAGGAAGGTTCCCAGGGGAGGAGTCAGGGGCTGTGAGCTTAAGATGTGTGTAGCTTCTCTAGAGATGCCAGACTGGTCAACAAAGGAAATAAACTTCGTGGGTTGTTCCGTTTCTCCTATCGTAAACAAGGCTACTATTTCAGATAGCTGAGGATTCACCTGAGGTTTTGTATATCCATGTCCATGGCTACATTTATCATACTTTCTAGCTAAATATAGATAGATAGATTATATATATATAACTTCCATATATATATTTAGAGAGGGACGTTACCTTAATTACTTTAATAAATGTGTATAAATTTAGGACAGCTCCTCTCTATTCTGTAACAAAACAGGCCTCCCTCGCACAGGTGAAGGGCTTTTCCCCCTGATGTTGCCCCTAGAGCTGTGGAGGAATGCAGCTTCTAGCTCCATTTTGCAATTGACTTGCTGTGTAACCTGAGAAAGGACCACCCTCTGGGGGGCTCTGTTTCCTTTTCCTTAAATCGGAGATGATTAACCGGTCCACCTGCATATGTGATGATAAGTATATACTGGAGCCTTCAAAACCTTGTTCACAGATACTCTGAGACACCAGTTAGGACTCTTGTACTTTGATCCAGGCTGACCATTCCAGATTTTACCAAGAGAAAGGACTTCAGTTTCTGTTTCAGCTTGAAATCGCATTTCTGCTAAATTCTCTTGGTCTTAGGCCATTTCTGTGGCTTCTTATTTGCCCCCAATTTAGATGGCTGCCGTACCATTGGTACTTTTGTTGAGTTTCTTGGATGATTCCCAATTCAGCCCCATGTTACAACGTTCACTGTTAAGTTTACACATTATCAAAAAGAGACTAAACTGCAGAGCTTGGGGGCTGGCCCCGTGTCTGAGTGGTTAAGTTTGTGCGCTCTGCTGCAGGCAGCCCAGTGTTTTGTTGGTTCGAATCCTGGGCGCGGACGTGGCACTGCTCATCAAACCACACTGAGGAAGCGCCCCACATGCCACAACTGGAAGGACCCACAACGAAGAATATACAACTATGTACTGGGGGGCTTTGGGGAGAAAAACGAAAAAAAAAAATCTTTAAATTGCAGAGCTTGGAGCCTGGCTTCCCAATCAGGAAGGAAAGGATAAGCATTTGGAGAAAAGTGGAACAACATGTTGGGGAAGAGGGAATAATGAGCCCTGAGGATCAGAAAGCCCAAGTCCTAGCTTTGACTGTTCTCTGCGTTAACTCTGAGCCTTCACATTATTTACTGGCAATTGTCTCACCAGTAAAATGGAGGTTAAATGGACCTTCATGAGAATCATATGAAATAATATATGTAAAAGCACTTTATAAAATCCAAGGAAAAACAAAACCATATAAATGCAGCCCCAAGTGGAGCTCATATGCACATTGCAATCATTTCTTAGTAGAGATGATTCCAATTGGGAGTAGACTATATGAGCAAAAATGTGGACTTCCAGATGCATTTGTGATTTCAGAAGATGAAGAAGTGTAAACACTTTGAGAGCAAGATCTTCTCATCTTTGTATCCCCAGCACCGAAGGCCGCAGTTTTATAATTCCAGCCCATCTGATACCTGCTTCCCAAAAAGGACTTGAAGGGGCTTGTAAGGAATATACATGAATTCAACAGGACAGTTATAAAAGAAGTAAAAAGTGGGAAATTATGGCTGGAAGGAGAAACAAAGAATAATATAATCTAGGTGAATGTAATTAACATCGTACTTTCATTCATTCATTCATTCAACACATTTCTGAGCTCTGCACTGGGTGCTTGGATTATTGAGGTAAGCAAAACAGAATTCTAGTGGGGGAATTAAATATCAAACCGTATATGGTGACACAGTCTGATAAATACTATGGGCACTGTTTCTAGATAGACTAATGCTGTTCAAAGAAGGTCTCCCAGAGAAAAAACATCCAAATTTAGCCCTGAAGGAGGGACTGCTTTTAGTCAAGTGAAAAGACATAAGGAAGACTTGTTATCCTAGAGGCATGAAGAAAGTGAGGCTGGAGCCCATCAGAGCTCAGTGAACAGAGGAAGACCTAAGACTGGACAGGTAGGGGCTGGATGGTGCGTGACTTTGTGGCCCATCATATGGGTTGAATGGTGTTTCCCCAAAAGACATATGTTGGAGACCTAACGCCCAGCACCTCAGAATGGGACCTTATTTGGAGAGCGGGTCTTTACAGAGGTAATCAAGTTAAACGAGGTCATTAGGGTAGACTCTACTCCAGTATGACTGGGGTCTTTATAAAAAGGAGAAATTTGGGCACAGAGACAGGCATGCACCGAAAGGAGGCCATGTGGAGAGACACAGGGAGAAGATGTCCATCTTCTAGCCAAGGAAAGGCATGGAACAGATTCTCCGTCACAGCCCTTAGAAGGAACCAACCCTGCCGACATCTTGATTTCGGACTCCAGATCTGTGAGACAATATGTATCTGTTGTTTTAAGCTGCCCAAAATGTGGTGTTTACTATGGCAGCCCCAGCAAACTAATACAGCTATATTAAGGCATTTAGAGTAAAGACAGTGAGACACCATGGAAGAGTTTCAAGTGGGGAGTGACAATTTAATTAATGTCTCGAAGGTCACACAAGCTACTGAATGGGGAACAGAGTGGCAGAGGCCAGAGAGGATTTTTTTCATGCCTCTCAATGCAAAAAAAAGAAAGCATTCCTGATGTACATCGTTTTTAGTAGCCACAAAACACACAAGTTTTTCAAGAGAGTATTTTTTTCCTTCAGACTAAAATTGAAAAGAAATTTTCACGTGGTACCCTTAGGCAAGGACATAAAAACAATAAAACCTCTACATTTTTTACCCAAAACACAAAACTTCTCACATCACTGTTTCTCATCTTGTTCCTTGGTAAAAAACCCATAGCCTAAAATTAAAACGTCCCTTTACTGAAGGTGTTTGGGGTGTGGTGTGGGGGCTGGAAGGTGCCCTCTCTTTTTCAGTATCCATATTCTTTTTTGTTAGCTGGATCAATGGTTAACCATATTTAAGTGTTTTATTTCCTTTATTGATTTCCTTAGTTTTATTATTTCTAATCATCTACTTTCTTATTTTTAGCTTTTTATTTTTAAAATTTCAGCTTTTGAGAAAAGTTGCAGAAACAGTGCTATAAATTCCTCTATACCCTCATTCAGGTTCCCCAAATATTAACATTTGATCACATTTGCTTTATCATTCTCTTGTCTCTCTCTTTAAATACACTCTGAACCATTTGAGGGTAAGTTGCATCTCCTTTATCTTGACATGATATTTTTATCTGGTTGTTGTGTTCAGAAGTTTATTTGCTACACAGGTTTTGTGTTTAAATTCCTTTAATTTCTGATTTACTTTTAAATTTTATAATTTTGATTGCTTTGAGGTCAAATGTGATGATATATAGACTTTCTACCTTTTGACATTTACTAAATATTTATTTAAATGATAGAATGTTGTCATCTTTTGTGAAAGCTTTTTTTATTAATAAGGTTGAGGGAAGCATGTTGCTTTGTTCTCCCATTTGGTTCTTTCTACATGTATGTTAATTTTGACTTATTTGCTATGATTTCTAAAATTAATTATTTGCCTAATTGTTTTATTCTCTTCTGATGACGTTTCAGTCAATTTTAAGTATGTTTCAGTCTAGATTTTTCCTCATATTTATTTTGGTTTGCCTTTTATAAATCTTGTTACTATGTTGTTTGGCGCATATAAATGAAATATTCTTAGGTCTCCAATGTCAAATTTCTCTTGAATGTTATTTAGTGTTCTTGTTTTCTGTGAAAAATACTTCATGTGACCCAGTTACAATAATTGCTGCCACACATTGTGTGTGGATTAAATCATCTCCTGTGTTATTCCTAATTAACAGCATCAAATTGCAACTGTGAGCAGTCAGAGAAAAATTCCAGAACATAGGGAAGGATGTGATTGAGTTTCCTGGAGGGGTCATCTTCCAAATAGTGCCTGAAATGTAGTTTTATCCTCTTCAGAAACACAACATATTCTCCAGGGAGGGAGACAATTGAGCCAAGAAAGTTGATGGTGAAACCAACCTTACAGGATGCTCTTATCAGAGCTTGTGTAAGCAAATCACCTGGCACATAAGAGGGTCTCAGAGAATGGCAGATGTGCTTGAATCTCACAGCGACCCATGAAGTACACATTATTATCCTCGATTTACACGTGAGGAGACTGAGGCTTCGATCAGACGACCAAACGATGGAAGATGTGGGATTCAGATTCATATTTTTTGACTCTTATTCCGCAATCTTGCAACTGCCCCATATGGCCTCTTGGTGTGGTCCCTTCTCCCCTTTTTAAAAAAGCAGTTCTTTTGCTCTGTTCTAGAACACAGAGTTCAAAAACTACACAAATTCATCTGACCATGAGCAGAGCCCAGGAGGGGAATGGGACACAACTGGCCCCAGAGAGGGACTCCCATTGGTTATCCTGGAACAGGCAGGGAAGTTCCCAAATGCTACCCAACCTTTTGTTTCCTTACTACCTTTAATGTCTGTTGTTAATGAAGTCAACCTGAGAATCCACAGGAAAGAGGGTAAAGAATTTAGAGTTTTCCATGAACTCCACTCGTGTCTGCTCGCCTTGCCTTTATTTCTGATAGCTTGAAGCCCTTTTGAAATTCAGTAACTTCCACTTCTTAACCACATGACCTGTCAGGGTTGATTAACTAAGTCATTGCCCTTGCTCTCTGTTGATGTCCCAATTCACTCACCTCTTTTCAGTGTTTCCCCTTTGCCTTCCATAATTCTCTGGGGTGATTTTTGTTGTTGTGGAACACAGTTGATTTTTTTCAGTTCTTTTAAGACTTATATCTTAATCAGCTTGGGCTGCCATGACAAAATACCATAGACTTGGGGGCTTAAACAGCAGACATTTATTTCGCATGCTCATGGAGGCTGGAAGTCCAAGATCAAGGCGCCAGCATGGTTGGGTTTGGGTGAGAGCTCTCTTCCTGGCTTGCAGATGGCTGCCTTCTCCCTGTGTCTGCACATGGCAAGGAGAGAGAGGGACAAGGAGAAAGCTCTCTGGTGTCTCTTCTTCTAAGGACACTAATCCTATCATGGGGCCCTACCATCATGACCTCCTCTAAACCTACTTATCTCCCAAAGGCCCCATCTCAAATACCATCACGTTGGGAGTTAGGGCTTCAACATATGAATTTTGAGGGGGACACAATTCAGTCCATGGACATCTTAAATGTTCTTCTTTAGTTTTTAGAAATAAGAGTCTACTTCGTCTGGATATTGTACCTGGAATGATATATCGATTTCATGTAGCTTTGTCTAGATTTGCTGCAAAGGTATTCTCTCTTCCTTGCCTGTCTTTCATTTCATCAATAAAACCTAAACTATACCAAGGGGAGAAATAAGTGCCATTTGATTCCATTAAATAAAATTAATCCCATTAAAATAAAATTCCAACATGAGAATACTTCAACATAGTCCAAGTCCTGGGTGATGGTTTTTTTGGGTAGACTTGGCACATTGCACTCATTCAGCCAACTTTTGTTGAGTTTCTGCTAAGTGCACAGCATTCTTCTCCAAAGCTATCTATATGAAGTGCCTACAATAGGCAGATCCATAGAAATAGACGGCTGATGGGTGGTTGCTGGGTACTGGTGGGCAAGGGGAACAGAGAAGAACTGCTTAATGGGTAGGGGTTTTATTTGGGAGCGAGGGAAATATTTTGGAACTAGACAGAAGTGGTGGTTGCACAAGACTGTGAATGCACTGAATACCACTGAACTGTTCACTTTCACTTTAAAATGGTTATTTTATGTTATGTGAATATCACCTCAATAAATAAATAAACAGATAACAAAAATAAAAAGCCTAAAAGGTACAGATCCTCCATATGTTCAGCTAGGAAACTCCCCATCTTCCTTACAAATTCTTCGTTATAAACAACTTTTGACCCTTTGGAGGAGGTGACACTTTTCTTTTAGGAAACTATGCATTATAGGCTGAATTGTGCCCCCACAATATGTTGAAATCCAAACCCCTCAGTACCTGTGAAGTGACTTTATTTGGAAATATAGTCTTGGCAGATATAATCAGGTTAAGATGGAGTCATACTGAAGTGGGGTGGGCATAAATTCCACATGACTGGTGTCCTTATAAAAGCAGGAGAGACAACAGGGAGAAGAATGCCATATGCCAGCAGAGGCAGAGGTTGGCGTTATGCAGCTACAAGCCAAGGAACACCAAGCATTGCTGGCTCCTTAGGGACTGAATATTTGTGTCTCCCCCAAAATTCGTACGTTGAAGCCCTCAACCCCAATATGCTGGAATTTGGAGGTGGGCCCTTTGGAGGTAATTAGGTTTAGTTGAGGTCCTGAAGGTGGGGCCCCCAAGATGGGGTTGGTGCCCTTATAAAAAGAGGAAGAGAGCACAGAGCTCACTCTCTCTCTCTCTCCTGACAACATGAGGACACAGGAAGAAGGTGCCCATTTGCAAACCAAGAAGAGACTTTGCCAAGAGCTAAATTAGGTGGCACCTTGATCCTGAACTTTCCAGTCTCCAGAACTATGAGAAAGAAATGTCTGTTTTTTGAGACACCCAGTCTATGGTGTTTTCTTATGGCGGCCCAAGCTGACTAAGACACTGGAAAACTCTAGTAGCTACAAGAGACAAAGAAGAGGGTTCTTCCTCTAGATTTCAGAGGGCACCTGGCCCTGCTGACACCTTGATCTCGGGCTTCTGACCCCCAAAACTGTGAGAGAATAGATTTCTGTGGTTTTAAGCCACTCACAGCAGCCCTATGAAACCAATACAATGTGTATATCATTCCTAGTTACAGAAGGGATTTAAGATGATTTAAAAGAATACAGTAAAAACATAAAGAAAAAATTAAAGGTGAGCGTGAATGCAAGTCCCAGGAAGACAGCCTTGTAACTGTATGCTTCGAGGGCCCTTCAGCTCCATTCCATTCCTAATATATAGAAGTGATAGGGAAAAAAGACATAAAGAGAGAAACTTAAAAAGACGTTTTGATATCAAAATTAAGTAAGTAACATGTACTTGGACCAAAAACAAGAGAAACTCGACATGGAGATGGGGCTGAATGCACAGCTGGGCTGGCCTCTGGGTCCGGATATGGGAAAGGCAGTTCCAAGCTTTACTCCTGTGGGATAAGAAGGGCTAACGGTGTCCAGGGTGTGGAGGGGACCAGAGACAGGCTTGAAACAAAAGGCTGGGCTGGGGCTCCCCCATCTGTGAGGGAGACTGAAGAATGCTACCGATGCTGTCTGGGGCTATTGCTTTTACCTAACTGGGTACTCACGGAGGTGGGAGGAAGCAAAGGGGCCTCTTGGCTTTGCCCTAAGCCAGGCTGCCCACTGGAACCTCCTTATCACCACAGCCCCAGCTGCCATGTGACTCTGGTTCTGGCCTGAGAGGCCCATGGGCAGTGGGAGTGATGGGGGGCGAGGGGATGTGAGCACAGAAAACAAGGAGGAGGAACTCCCACTTAAGATGACCCTGCAGACTAAAATCTCAAATGAAGAAACTGAATGCTTAATCACAATAACCAAGATGTGGAAGCAACCCAAGAGCCTGTCAACTGATGACTGGATAAAGAAAATGTGGTGCATACACACACACACACACAATGGAATACTACTCAGCCATAAAAAAGACAAAATCATCCCATTTTCAACAACATGGATGGACCTTGAGAGTATTATGTTAAGCAAAATAAGCCAGACAAAGAAAGACAAACACTGTATGGTTTCTCTCATATGTGGAAGATAAACAAATACATGCATAAAGAAAACAGATTAGTGGTTACCAGAGGGGAAGAGAGTTGGGGGGAGGTGGAAGAAAGGGGTAAAGGGGCACATATGTTTGGTGATGGATAAAAACTCCACTATTAGTGGTGAGCACGATAAAATCTATACAGAAACTGACATACAATAATGTACACGTGAAATTACACAATGTTATAAACCAATATGACCTCAATAAAGGGAAAAAAAAGAAAGTGAATGCTAAGAGCGAGCTAGATTTTTTTAAAAAATCAGCAACCTGGAAAATGAATTCTTAAAGAAATGAAAACAACAGCAAAATAGGAAAATGGCTTTCAAATAAATTTGGTTTGGGTCCTCCTGGAGATAAAGGATGAGAAATTATGAAACAGTGGCAGAAATGGACGTACAGATGGATATGAAAAAAAAAATTTTAATCCTGGGAATGAAAAATATGGTCACTGAAATACAGAACTCAAGAGATGAAATTAAACTCTATACTGGATGCAACTGAGAAGAGAATTAGTTGATGCTGAAGAATTTACCCAGAAAGCATCTCAGAGAGACGAAGAGGATGAAAATATGTGAACATAGTTAAGCAACCTGAAAAACCGATTGAGAGGTTCCAACATATTTCTCACAGGTATTTCAGAAGGAGATAGCTGGAAAATTCAAATGAGAATGTTCAGAATTAAAGAGAGATACAAATCCTCTGCTAGCAAGCATACACTAGATGCTGTGCCCCAATCAATCAACTGATCAACAATCAATTCCCGCGTAGGCATAATGTAATGACACACAGAGATAAAGACAATAGTCTTACAAAATTTAGAAAGAAGACAAACACAACTAAAACTTAGACTGAGAATAGATGTCACATTAACAGAAATGGATGTCAGGAGACAGCGGAGGAGCATCCGCGAAGAACCGAGCGACAGTCTACCGGTGGGTGGGAAGCAGGAATGAGCTCAGGGGGTCAGAAAGGTGCGCCCACAGGATCTAGCCTGTCTCCTGTCTTAAAAAGGAAAGATCCCCAGCAATGAGACAAAATGCCACTGTTTTAAAAATTTCAATGTCACGTCCCCAAAATGTTTATATCATTTTCTTTGTTTTTTTCTGTGTTTGAAGTACATTATTTAAAAATAGAGGGAGAGTTAGATGGAGAGAAACGAATACAAAGAGCCAAAACCCAAGTGTGTGTGATGAAACAGAGGCAGGAATGAAGTACCAAAAGTACATGTCAATGGACCTTGTCTTTGAAAGAAGGAATCTGAGAATGACGTCTGGGCGTTACTGGAGCTCAGCCTCTTTGCCCCGCCCCCCTGTTTACACGCTCACCTCCGCCCTTGCTTGTTTCCCCATAAGGCTTCCAACGCCATCTTTCTTTGCCTGCCATTTGACTGCGTCATTCGTTTCCCTAAAACTATTCCTTTACCTCTTGGAAGCTTCAGAAGCTTGACTCCAATCCCATGCTTGGACCAACCTTCTCTGTTATTCCTCCCAAACCACTCCCACAGCCCCAGGAGGCTTTTTTCAAGGGTCCTTCGGCTCCAGGAAGGCTCCACCCAGCCACACGACTTTGGAGGAGTTGGCTTTTAACCAAGCTGACGTCTTGTCAGTGCCACAGAGTCAACCACTTTATGAAAATCACAGTTATCGCCCTCTTCCCCTCCAGCCTAGAACCCTACAGAGCTGAGGTTTCAAACAGGGGCCAGAGCCTGGGGTGAGCTACAGACATTAGTGGGAAGAGCCGTCCAGACAGAGCACACCAGTGAAGCAGTTGCGTAAGGCTGGGCAGAGTGAGTGGGGAGCCGTGGGAAGCGAGCCCTGGAGGTCGTTTTGATCTTTGCACTGGTCTCCCCATCTAGAAAGTTAGGTCCTTAGTTAGGGCTGGGACCATACTTAACACTCTTTAATCCTAGCATTTCTTTGAGTGCATAGTTAATAATCAGCAGGTCCCGCTCCAGATGAAAATAATTCCTTGAACTGCTACATCAAGAACTATTGTGGAGTGTAATGAACTTGGGTTCTGGAGCAAGCTGACCTGGCTTAGAATCTCAGTTCTGTCACTCATTAGCTGTGTGACCTTGGCCAAGTTTCCTAACCTCTCTCAGCCTCAGTTTATGTATCTTGAAACAAAGATAGTAAGTGTATCCATCCCATAGGATTGTTGTGACACATAGGCATTATGTGTATGAAGTGCTTGGGACAATTCCCGGTACCTACAAAGCATGCTATCATTGCTCTTTTAAAAGGGCATGGGCCTAGGTTTGTCAGATTTCCACAACCAACTGTATCTGAACAGTCCATCACCACCATTCTTTTTTTTTTCCCCCAAAGCCCCAGCACATAGAGCACATAGTTGTATATCATAGTTGTAAGTCCTTCTACTTCTTTTATGTGGGATGCTGCCACAGCATGGCTTGATGAGGGGTGTGTAAGTCCACGCCCAGGATCTGCACCAGCAAACCCCAGGCCTCAAAAGCAGAGCTGGCAAACTTAACCGCTGTGCCACCACCAGGCCAGCCCCTATCACCACCATTCTTTATCACTGCTTTTCTTTCTGTACTTTCTCTCCACTTCTAGCTGCTCTTCTCTCAATTCTGATTTCTTTTTTCTCCCTTAGAAAAAATCTCAACACTCAGGAAAGACTCTGCTATTAGCCACGTACACAGTTATGTGAGCTGGAGTCACTATACTTCCGTCATTTGGGGTGGGGAAAGGTGGGGAAGGCCTGTAGCTGGCGTCTTGTCTCCAAGCATGGGATGAATGTACGGTATTACCTGAGAAGAGCTTTGGGTAACACGGAGGAAGTGTGTTGGAGGGCCTCTCTTCTCACTCTTGAAGCCCCAGCATTCTTGCTGTGATTGTCAGCGCTGTGTTGTTAGAGTCCTAAAAGGCAGACCTCTGTCTTCCATTAACACTGCTTCCTCCTCCTCCTCTGCCTCTTCTCCCCCGACCCGATCACTCCCTCTCGCACACACATTCATAATGAGTTTTTGTAGAGTAGGCATATAGAAAATATCCATTTAAATAATCTTTTTAGATATATGAGGAGAAAGCTCGTTGAGCACATGGTCCAATGATATGATCTTGTATCCCTTTTAAGTGATTTATTTTTAAATAATTTCAAACCTACAGAAAAGTTGCCAGAACAGTACAAAGAACTCGTGTATCTGCTTCACCCAAAGTCCTTGCTTTCCATCTCATTTACCCCGTCATTCTTATTCTTGCTGTCTCTATAGGTGTGCACGCACCCACACCCACACACACTCATTAGTCTTTCTCTGAGCCACACACCTAATACCCCTAAATTCTCCTGTCTGGACCTCCCCCAAACAAGGCCCCTTTCTCACACAACCACCATCCAGATTCCCCCATCAGGAACTCATGACTGACACTCCCAACCCTCCAGTCACAGACTCCGCCAAATTTCACCAACTGTCCCAGTGACATCTCTTCTTTCTTGCTGGTCCAGGATCCCATCCAGGAACATGTGTTGTGCTTAGTTGTCATGTCACGTTTGTCTGTTTCGGTCTGTCTCTCCTTGTTTCGTGTGTCCTTATCAGTTTGAAGAGTACAGGCCTTTTATTCTGTAAGATGACCCTAGCCTGGCTCTGTCCAATATTTCTTTGTGACCAGACTCAGGCCATTCGTTCTTGGCAGGGAGACAGTGAGGGTGATGCTGTGCTCTCTCAGGGCATCAGAGCAGGAGGCACATGGTGCCCATCTACCCCACCACCCAAACCCTGATTATCTGGTCAAGTTGGTGTCTTCCAGATCTCTCCACTGTAAAGTCACCATTTTCCCCTTTGTATATAGTTAATATTTTGTGGGGAGATCATCTGAGATCATATGCTGTTCAATCTGCCCTCTGAATCTCAGCTATGATGATTGCCAAATGGTGATGATCTATTTCCATAATTCTTTCTACATTTTAAAGAGCTTTATTGAGATGTAATTCACATACCATACAATTACCCCATTTAAAGTATACAATTCAATGACTTTTTGTCTATTCACAGAATTGTGCATCCATCACCACAATTTTAGGACATTTTTAGAAGATTTTAGAACATTTTCAGTACCCTCAAAAGAAACCCAACACCCCCCACCTGTCACCCTCCAGTAGCCACAACTTGTACAGCTCTGGCACTAATCTACTTTCTGTCTCTATAGATTTGCCTGTTCTGGACATTTCATATAAATGGAATCATACAATATGTGGTCCTTTGTGACTGTCTTCTTTCACTCAGCATATTGTTTTCAAGGTTCATTCATGTTGTAATTCATCTAGCAGTTCATATCAGTAGATCATTTCTTTTTATTACCAAATAATATCCCATAGTATAGATATATTATTTATCCATTCATCAGTTGGCGGACTCTTGGATTGTGTCCACTTTTTGGCTATTATGAATAATGATGCTGTGAACACTCATGTACAAGTTTTCGTGTGGGCATATATTTTCATTCCTCTTGGGTATATACTGAGGAGTGGAATTGCTAGATCATATGGTTACTCTATGTTTGGTCATTTCAGGAACCATTAGACTGTTTTCCAAAGCAGCTGCACTATTTTTCATTCCCACCAGCAGGGTATGAGGGTTCCAGTTTCTTCACATCCTCACCAACACTTGTGATTGTCTGCCTTTTTTGTTATCGCCATTCTAGAGAGTGTGAAGTGGTGTCTCATTGTGGTTTTGATTTGCCTTTCCCGGATGGCTGATGATGTTGGGCACCTTTTCATGTGTTTACTGGCCATTTGTATATCTTCTTTGGAAAAACGTTGTATTAATTTCTTAGGGCTGTTATAACAAAGTACTACAAACTGGGTGGCTTTTACAACAAGAATTTATTCTCTCCCAGTTCTGGAGGCTAGAAGTCTGAAACCAAGGTTTCAGCAGGCTTGGTTCCTTCCGAGGATTCTGAGGGAGAATCTGTCCCATGTCTTTGTCTTCGCTTCTGGAGACGGCTGGCAATCCTGCACATTCTTTGGTTTGTCACTGCAATCTCTGCCTCATCTTCATGTGGCGTTCTCCCTGTCTCCATGCCAAGTCTTCTCACGGCTGTCTAAGGAGACCAGGCATATTGGATGGGCCCACCTTGCTCCACTTTGACATCATCTTAACTAATTATATCTACAACAACCTGATTTCCAAATAAGGTCACATTTTGACCTTATTGGTGTGAGGGCAGAATTTCAACGTATCTTTTGGGGGGACACAATTCAACTCATAACAAGTGTTCATTCAGATCCTTTGCCTGTTTTTTAATTGAGTGATTTGTCTCTTTATTATTGAGCTACAATAGTTCTTTAAATATTTTAGCTGTAAGCCCCTTACCAGATGTATGATTTGTTCCTTCTCCATTTGTTAGTTGGCATTCTATTGTAAAGAAAAACTTTCTCTTCTTCTCCATTTATTTATTTATTTGTTTATTTATATCATTATGGACTCTTGGACTCTTATTTTACTCATTGGATAGTAATCTGACAACCTCATTATTTATCTTGACTCTCAGTTGTCCCAGCTTTGGCCAGTGGGAGCTGGTTCAGGCTGGCTTCTGTGTCCTTTAGACAGATCTCCATGATTCTTCGAGTATTTCATTGCTTTGTGGTACAATAAGATGTTCCAGGCTCATTTTATACTTTCTCTGCCCCAGGCCTGAGTCACCCATTCTCCATAGAGCTTTTTCCCTTTTGGTGCAGGAGTGTTTAGAAACCAAGATCTGGGTGTTTAGTAGGTTCATGGTTACTGGAGTGTCAATGTCTCAGGGGAAAGAGATAGTAAATATATGAATGTGTAAGTGTACACCTACGTCTAAAACAATGTTTATATCTATCTATATGTGTGTATATAAATACATACATTTTGTATGTGTATATTATATGTGCATGAATAAAATACATTAAAATATTTTTTAAGTTAATTTCTAATGATAGTTCCAATTCTAATCCAACACATAAGGGTTCTTTCCAGCCTTCTCCCTTAACATCTTTGTCAATCCATTCTCTGACAGTGAGAAACCAGCTTCCCACTATCCTCAATACATTTACTTAATGAATTAACTTATTTGTTTAATGCAACCAGTCTCCAAACCACCCTGGCTACTTTCTCTGTCTACCACATCCATACCCCATTCCCAATACCAGGTGCCTTGGGCTCCAGACACATTGCTGCTGCCAGCTCCAGGCTGGAGGAGAAGGGAAGATGGGCAGGAAAGAGAGGATAGGAAGAGGATACCTGATACCCTTTGTATAAGGAGTCAGGTGGCTAATTTCATCTGTCTTTCAATGACAAGAAAAAGTCGAGAGCTTCAGTTTATTTTGTAGGCCCCTTGGGACCCAACCTGATTTTCTGTTTGTTTGAAATGCACCCATGCTCTCTACCCAGGGGGATCCTGGTCACCAATCAAGACTTGGCTTATTTATCATTGCTGACGTGCTGCCTTCTCCGAGTTGCTCCCGCTGCCTTGCTTTTATGGCAGAAGGAACCAGAAACAAAGGTAAAAGTCAAACTACCAACTGGAAAAATTCTTGCTACATGTGAGACATCGTGATAGTAATTTTGATAATCACCTCAATAGAATAATGGGCAAAGGACATGAACAAAACACATAAAAAGATGCTCAACTTCTCTTTTAATCAACTGAATGCATATCAAAATGAGGCATCATTTATTTTTCTTTTCCAATTACCAATGATGACATGTACTAGTGTAGGCTTGGGGAAACAGTCCTTACGCTCTTGGTGGGAAGACCATTTCATCTAACCTTTCTGGAATCCAATCTAGTAATACTGTTTGTCTTTTGATCCATTAATTCTATTTCTTAGGAAGTTATTCAAAGCAAATAATTACTACAGGAATTTAAAATATGTATATATAAGGATGTTCCTTGCATCATTGTTTATGATATCAAAAGTTCAGAAAACCCAAATGTCTATCATTAGGAAATTAGTTCAATAAATAATGATAGGATGGAGTATAATGCAGCTCTTGATCAAGCAAAGATAGATCCTCATGTACTGATATATAAAACAATATTTTTCTTCTATTCATGACCCAAAAACCACACTCGTATAATACTACCCATGTGCCAGATGCTATTGTAAATATATTACAGATGTTAACTCCTTTACTCCTCTCAACAGCCCTGTGGGGGCATAAAATGCTCCAGGGGCCATGGTCTTGACACCACAGTCTGCTGCTAATGAAATAAAACAAAACAAAACAGACAAACAAACGAGTATTTTCAAGTGTATGCTCTCATTCATATGTCTGTGTGTTGATTTGAAAAAATATACAGAATGAAATGTATGAAGCTTTCAACAGTGTTCTTTCTAGAAGTCGATATTAGTTTATAGCCATCATGCATTATTAGTGAAAGAGAATTATTCAGTCAAGTGAAAAGTAAACTTGAGGAAGAGTGATGGTCATCAAGCCACCTTCCTCTGCTCCTCTGAAGATTATCCTTCAGGTCCCCAATGCAGGCAGGTCTGTGTCATCCTTTGCTGGGGCAGCGGGCCCCTCACCATCTAGCCCTCACGCTCCTGCCAGCCCCTCCGGACCCTGCACCGTCTACATGTGCCCTTTGCTCTTTGTTTGTTCTCTAAGATACTCCAAAAAGACACCACCTAGGGGAGACTACAGGTGAAACCACGGGGCTGGACCAAGACTATGACGCAGTGTGGCAGCACAAGCACCAAACTGGGAGTTGGGGAACGTTCTTAGCCAGCTGGGTAACACCAGGCACGTCCTTTCTGGGAGTCAGCACCTTATGGGAAAATGAATGGGTCTCCAGTGTCTTATGGACCCTCAGAAAAAACTCACCGGTGAGGCCACGAAAAACAATGTGTAGATACAGCATTGAGCACCATGCCTGATGCGGGGAGGTGCCAAATGAGGGGCCGTCACCGCCATTGTTATTCGATTTTTAGAGAAATTATTTTACTGAGGTCACATTGGTTTGTAACGTTATATAAATTTCACGTGTACGTTATTAAATGTCAGCTTCTGTATAGACTGCATCGTGTTCACTACCAAGAGTCTAGTTTCCATCCATCACCATACACATGTGCCCCTTTACCACTTTGCCCACCCCGACCTCCTTCCCCTCCGGTAGCCATCAATCTGTTCTTATCTATGTGTTTGTGTGTTTGTTTATCTTCCACAAATGAATAAATTACACAGTATTTGTCTCTGTCTGACTTATTTCGCTTAGCATAGTACCCTCAAGGTCCATCCAAGTTGCTGCAAATGGCATGACTACGCTATCATTAAAAAGACAAGAAATAAGTGTTGGAGAGGATGTGGAGAAAAGGGAACCCTCATAAACTGGTGGTGGGAATGCAAACTGGTGCAGCCACTATGGAAAACAGTATGGAGCTTCCTAAAAAAATTAAAAATGGAAATACAATATGATCCAGCTATCCCACTTCTGACTATTTATCCAAAGAACATGAAAACACTAATTCAAAAAGATATATGCACACCTGTGTTCATTGCAGCATTATTCACAATAGCCAAGACCTGGAAGCAACCCAAGTGCCTATCAATGGTTGAATGGATAAAGAAGATGTGGTATGTTATATATGTATATGTGTACACATACGCAATGGAATACTACTCAGCCGTAAAAAAGCCATTGTTATTCTTACCTGTCAGTGAAATGCAGATGTCAGCATGAGGGAAGGTACAGCACAGGAGGGGCACAGATCTGGAATCTGTGTATTTAAGAAAATATTCTCAGCTGTTAAGCCTGGTCCAGCCTCCGAGGGCTGAGGCTCAGGATTTGAGTTTTCTGGAGCTTGCTGTCGAGCCACCTTATGATAGAGAACCACACCAAGAAACTGGAAATAAGCCACAAAAATTTAAAGACCCTCCTCTTGTACAAAAAGCAAGCACTGAAATTCATGCCCATTATTCACAGGAAAATTCTTTCATTCCTAATACTAAAGTATCATTTTAATAACGACTAATATTTATTGTGTATTTGCTGTACTCCAGTCCCTGCCCTGAACACTTGATATGTATTATTTTATTTGATCTTCTCAATACTGCCCCGAAATAAGTACTGTTTCCATTTCCATTTTACAGATGAGGAAACTAAGACACGGAGAAGTTGAATAATTTGTCCAGGGTCACAAGCCAGAGAGTTTTGACACTTAACTCAGGGACCCTGTTGACAGGCTTGATTGTCTGGTTACGCAACCCAATAGAGACAGCAAAGCAGAATGAAGGCAAGCAGAACTGACAGCTGAAAGACACCGAGAAGCTGTAAAAAGCAGACACAGAACCTTCCAAACCATCCCGGCCGGGTGCCGCCACTGAGAGGGGGAGGAGGGGCCCGCGGCTGCGGGCCGCTTTACGCTTTACCTTCACACCTCCTTTTTCAGTTGACCCCCAAGTCAATAAAAAAGGTTCCATCCAATTTGGTATCTTCTGTTTAAAAACAAGGATGAATACCATACAATTGAGTAAGAATGATGGCTATTTTTAAAAACTTGTTGTTTTAGAAGAGTGAAAAAAACGATTACTCTGAAAGTTAATTTAGGTAAACGAGATAACGTGCCAGGTTACAAGGTGCCTGACATGTATGAGGTATGTCATTCCTGGTCGATGGCAGCAACCCTTCGGGCTTACTGTGTTATATATATACAGCTCACTTCTTCAGACTTCAAATCAAAGATGAGAAACTCACTTTTAGTAAAAATCATTCTTTTTGCTTAGTAAAAATCACTCTGCTCTTCCCTCTGTTAGTTATGAATGGTGGCTCCTTTTTCCCTTCCTTCTTCCTTTCTTCCCTCGATTCTTCCTTCCTTCTTTCTTTTCCTTTGCTTTCTCCTCTCCATTTTCTTTCTTTCCTTCTTTCTCACTTTCTTTTCCTCTCTCCTTCTCCCTCCCCCCCCTCCCTTTCTCTCTCTCTCTTTCTCTCCTCTTTTCCTTTCCTTTCCTTTCAATGGATGGTGGCCAACGCTGGCGCCTGGCAGATGGAGAAGTGCAGGAAGAGACGGGTGTTAAGCTGCGAAGGACTCAAGTTAAGAGGCTTAGCAACTGGACGAGGTTGAGCCCATCAGCTCAACCTGAGCTGAGTCCGTCAGCTCAGACTCCCGAGCCCCAGCAGCCCACCCCCAGACCCTGAGGGGCAGGACCCTCAAGCATCCAGTCTCTCCTGGGCTCTCCCCGACAGTCCAGCCATAATTTATTGGAAGGGGTTCCCGGGGCCAGGAAGGCGTGGTCTGTTTTTGTTTTAATGGTAATTTACAACTCGGGCTGCCCTCGTGGTCACCTTCCCCTCTGCTCAAGTAGGTGAACACAATGTCTCCGCCTTGGTCGCCGTGGAAAGGGGGCTTTCTCCGAGGGCGCCATGAATTGGCCGTGGCTGCGCCCCTGACAGCCGGGCAGGGGGGCGATTATCCCACACAGATGAGAGCCATTAACCAAATGGAGTGTGCCATCTTCACAGCACAAATATTTTCCCTGACCATAATACCCTCTTAAGGAGACCTCAAGTGGCCCAGCCTTGTCACCAGCTCTTCCAGGCACACCACCAATCCTTTTTACTGCTGCTGGCATTTGCAGAGAGGAGAGGGCAAGAGGAAGGCAGGACCAGAGAACATCCCAAGAGATCCTGGCCCTTGCAGCCTATTGTACTTTCTCTCAAAGACAAAGAACCCCCTAAGCCTTTCTCTAGTGAGTTGCTTAAGCTTCATCAATAAATCAGAGTTCGGCTACAGCTATTCAGATGTGGCCGAGAAATCCTGAAGGCTCCGATGCATTTCCTTTCTCGGATACGTAGGATAGGGGAGATTTTTAGCCTAACGCATTTTGTTTGAATTCTCCCCCCTCCTCTTTTCTTTGTCGCTTTTCTCTTTTCTCTGCGGCTCCGTGTGGAACAGAAGATGCGTTTGTAGGCCTGAATCAGGGGGATTGTTTCCATCATCAGACCATTCACGCCCGCCCCTCCCCAGTTGTAAAACAGCAGCCCCGCCAGGGAACAGCGGCCCCATTGTGTGCGCCCCATACCACCCAGATTTCACCTCAGCCTCCCTGAGCCCCTGTTTTTGTTCCCAGTCAAAAGAAAGCATTGCTCAGGGGAGGGGCGGGGTGTTCCTATTGCTTCCACTAACACGGGGGTTAAAGGCAAGATTGATGGGAGAAAGTTCACCTAGAAAACCAGGATAAATTTCTTGCCGGCCAAGGCCAGTTGTTTCATTGTCCTGGGGCCATGTTTTTTGTTAATTATCTCTCACTCTCTCCTTTTATCGAGGAGAAAGTAGCAAAGTAGGGAGAAAGAAACAGGATATAGGGGTCAGGGGTCCCTTTGGGCCACGTAGGTATTCCATTTTGAAGGCTAGGGTGGGTGAGGCCCAGGGTGAGTCTTGTCTAGCTCAGGGGTGGAGAAGGGTAGTGACCATCAAAATAATAACGAATTTGATGCTGTTATTTATGGTGAAAACTTCCCACCGCTGGCCCCTTGTATCCTTTCTCCAACTCCCAGGGTCTTTATCTTCTTTCTGCCCATTGCCCTCAACACACACACACACACACACACACAAACACACACTCTTTTTTCTTTTTAATTTTAAGCCCCACGAAACTGTAAGGGGGATTTCAGAAAGGAGGGGGGAAAAAGCCATCGAGAGAAAGACTAAGAAAGTTGATCCAAACAAGTACATGTTGTCAAGGAAATAAACCTTGGTGAGGGGAGGCATGAAACCACAGCTGCTGGATTTGGCCAGCCTCAGATGCTGGTGGTCATGACAATGATTCTTAATGGCAGTGCCCCAGCTCCCAACATAAATAGGGCTCAGCCTGAAAGGGGAGGAAATGGAACAAAACATTTCCTTGGGTACCACTGGCAGAGAAATAACATCAATTTCAGTTTGGGGTGGGGGGACAGCCAAAGAGTCTCCCTGTTTCCCCACATTAGCAAAGGCAAATTCATAACTCGCCAACAAAGTACCTTTGAAATGCAGCTGCGCTCCACGAACACACTGCCTTTTTCCACCCAGAGAGACAACCCTGTCTTGCCCAGAAAGAAAAGGAGAAAGAAAAAAAGCACACACTATTGAAAACCCACCAGAGAGGGGAAAGGAAGAAGGGAGGGGAGGTGCTGGCGGCTGGGGGCGAGGAGAGAGGGGAAATGCGTGGATCTTGGCAGATGCCAACGATAAGCTTTACCTAGTATAATGCAACCTTCTTTGCCTTTCCAAGAGGAGGCCTGTGATGAATGGCCACACAGATTCTCCGCAGAGGGACTGCACACAGGCAGCTGTTGGCCAAAGGCAGCCATGTGGCCAGGAAGGAAGCCCACTGGGCAGGCTCTGGCTCCCAGGTACCGGGCTCTGGGATCCCAGCGCCTCCGAGGAAGGGAGCAGCTGCTGCCCCCTGGGAAGAGGGACTCTGGGAATGTCTCCCACCAGGATCCCAATGGCCTGGGGATGTGTCTATATGATGGCACTGTGGGATGAAGCACAAAGATGGAACTCTGGGTGTGTGCTTCCCCATCAGGCCCTCCAGGATAAGCGATGACCACAGCGTAGGCAGATCCAGCTTCTACAGGTAAGAAAAAGCCTGTAAGAGTATGAATACAAAATTAGATGTGAACAGGAATATTTATTTAGGATGAGAAAAGACATCACAACAAACTACAAAAGTTAAAACCTGGAAAATACCACAAACATCATGAAATCCAGAAATAAATATGGTGTAATATATGTATCATTGTCTCTGTCTATTTTTTTGAACTGCTGGACGCACCTGTATGACACTTTTCCACAGACTGTTTCTCACCCTATGCATTTCAAACCTTGTTTCTCCTCCACCACCCACCATATTCTGGTGCTGGACACCAAAGGATGTGTCTGTATCACGATTTGATTTCTGGCCCTGCAGCCCCTTGTCACCATGCTGGGGGCCTCCACCCTGTGGGCAGCAGGGGTCTTTCTGGAAGCTGTTTCTATACTCAGGTGACTAGCACTAACTCAACTATAGGGAGTGAATGCAAAGCACACAAGTAAATCTCACTAACTAAACACACACCCCCATGCCTGATTCTACCACCCCTTAGCCGCATCCCAAAATGCTCTCAGCCACTCTGACACCCACAGACCCTGGGGAAGTGGGAAAGGGGCAGTCGGAGTGGAAAGAGACAGTGGTCTTAATCGATTGTGGCTAAAACATCTAACAGATGCAAATTTTATGAAAACATATGACCATGTGAACAAGTTGGTAGGGCCCTTCCCAAGCTTTGGAAGGGACTTTGCAAATGAAGGTCCTGTAAGCTTAAGCTTTATTAGCTTCACCATAATGTGGTCTGTGCCCACACGGGTTACTGGGTCAACGTCAATATCTGCGTAGCTGGGCCCTGATCATCTTCGCGGTGTACTCACACCATGAAGCCTTCCTGGATATCCCCAGGGAGAAACCCTGGACCTCATTAGGGCCATTTTACCCTTCTACACTGCATGGTCCTTATTGGGGTCCCAGGGACTATAAGTTGCTGCAGGACGAGTACTCTGTCTTATTCCCACGTGAACTCCTGCAGCAGCAATCACAGTCACCTGCCAACATGGGTCTCAGTAACTACGTGTCAAGAAAACAAGACAACAAATGAATGATGCCAGTTAAAACCCCAAGGGTAGCTGGCTTACACGAAGAAGGTTTGTGCTTCCCTGCCCTGCTCTGGGGCATGAAAGGGACTTGGAAAGAAGCGCCAGTGCTGGGGAGAGATGACTTGATGTAACCAGAATGGTTTCAGTGTCACTTTCCAAGATCAAGAAAGAAATTTCTGCTCCCCAAGGTGCCCAGTGACCCTGTGCGCTATTAACCCCAGGCTCACCCTCGGTGCCTGGGAGCCATTGCGTAGGTGGATTTCTATCTTAACGTGTGTGTCATCTGTTCATTCCTGTGCTAGGAGCTGAGAATTGTCCCATGAATGAACGAATAAATTTGAGCCAAGCATTTTATAGAAGCTTGTATGATCCACACAAGCCAATGAGGCACACTGGAAACGAAAATGTTTTGGAGGCAGAGAGAGAGGGAGAGAGAGAGAGGTGGTGGTGGTGGGTGAGGGGAGAATGGAAATCAGCAGGCTGCCATGTTCTGAATTGGCCACTGACACTGATGGATCCTCTCCTTGGAGTTGAACAAGCAATTTACGGGCCTGCAGGCCCTCACTCACACAATTCCTCACTCTAAATGAAGGGTCCACTCTGGTAAATTACCGTGCCTTTCTCTAGTTCACCCTTCTCAGCACTTGACCTTACCGCTTTTCACTAACCCAGCCCTGGTATGCCTGGAAAGACACAGCTCCTGAGCAGGGCTGAAGGACGCCAGCTGGATCCCAGCCTTTCTCCAACTGGAGATCACCACCAACGGCACAATTCAGCAGCAAGCAACTGGCAGCCATGTGGAAGTCAGTAGTGTCCTGGTGTAGTCGTGAGAGCTCCTGCTGATCCACTGCCCCTCGGATCTAACGGAGAATAAAAATGCCACCCCCTTCCTGTTCTGATGAGTCCGGTCTCAGTTCGCAGCCCTTCTTCCCTTCCTCCTGGGTGACAGCGGTGGGAGGTGAGGATGGATCTGAGCTGACATTTGCGCTTCCTGGTTTATACTTTTCCATTACCAATATGGGTGGGGCCTTAAAATACGAGTCTATGAGTTCTTGTTTCTTGTGCACTCCTGGATACAAACACCAAGTACACGCTCCCTGATTTGATGGGGCTGAGAAGAGAAGGGACGCCCACCCAGCTGAAGTGGATTTCCTTCCCGAATAGCAATGGATATGCTTCCACGATACTGATGCATTTTCTTCAGACCCTCGACTGCATGCGCCAAGTGGGCTATACACTGGCCACACTTGACTCAATCCCGTTCATGGATTTTATAGTATGCCTACCCTGTATGAGCCACTATGTCACGGAAATCCTAAGGCGTATTTTTAAGAAGGAACAATATTTGAGCTGGGCTGCTCCCAAGGAGTTGGATATTCAGGGATTTTTCTTTTAACCATGCCATGGACAGACGAGTTACCCATTTCTGTTTGCATAGTATTTCCAGAAAACAGAGCCAGGTCTAAAGCAAAATGCATCAAAGGAAGGATAGACTCTTGCCCCTGTTATTTTGCTTCCACTCCTTTATCTTTCCTCTTCCTATTCAAGAGAGCTCGAGACGTAGAGGAAAAGCAGAAAAGCCGCTGTGGAATAATTACAAGTCTTTGCAAGAGGTCACTTAGAGTAAAATTTCTGCTGCTCGAAATCAGTCCTTCAGGCGTTGATAAATAAATGGACATTCGTTTCCCTTAGTCTTAATCTTTTAGCGAAGTTTGGAGCTTTGTGAGGGTGTGAATGTATTTGTAAAATGAAAACTAAGTTATCTGACGGGGTGCCATGTGATTCTGGCTGTTTCAGGCCCAATTTCTTTGTTCTCAGTATTGAAGCTTAGCGTGCTCACAGAGAGGCGAGAGACAAAGGCATTTGGCACTACGAAGAAAGTATTTGATTCGGCTTGTTTTTCTATTTTCTTCTCCTTTCTGTTGTGTCCTAACCGCTATTAAGTAATCAGTGAGGTATATAGCTGCTTATAATAATACTCCCATGGGCATATTATTTAATCTCAATCAATTGGGATTGGAGAAATAAAAATACAAGAAAATCCTATAACTCAGCGCTGATGAGCCCATGGGGGAAGCAGATATTTCATTCTTTGAGAACCGGTACAATGCCTTTTGAGGGCCTTTGGCCATCAATACAGGTCAAAGGTCCTAAAAATGCTTGTACTCTTTGACCCCGTAATCTCATTCTTTGGAATTTATTTCAAGGAAGTAATTTAAACGAAGAAATGGTGTAGGTATTGATACATTTATAGCAGTGTTATTTATGATAGTGAAAAACTGAAAATGACCTAAAGGTTTAGCAACGGGCAATGGATAAACAAGTTATGAAATATGGATATAATGAAACATTACCTATTTACTAAAAAACATAAAGTTGATAAGTAATTAGGACCATGGAAAAGAACGCAAAAGTCATATCCACCGAGTTGTCAGAATGATGTTAAAACATTACATAGGTAAATAAAAATCCAAAGAGAACATGGAGAAATGAAAGCAGTTGTTAAATAGGATGGTAGAAATATGGGCAAAAGTTGTCTAAAATGAAAATGGCAATTTGTTTTATGTTTTAACTTTTGTTTAACAAATGTTAGTTTTAACTTAGGAGAAAGCTTCTATGGCACTCCTCCCATATTAAGCATTTCTATTACCTCATTCACTCCTCTATCTAAATCTTTATACCTTGCCAAGTAACTTGGGTTACTAATTTTAAATTAAATAATTATTTTAATAAAGAGACTCCAATCAGAACAAAATAGAGGCGACCTATGTGTTAAAAATAGCTCATCTTGCTATCAAAGGCCATGAACCCAGATGAAGGGAGAGAAAAGCCATGCCCCACCGTCCTTGCTTCTACCCCCAGACCACCACACATGCCGGCAGCCTGACATCTTGGATTCTGTTCACTTAACGCAGGAGAGGGGCTGTGGGTCTCAGTTTTTAATATTCCCAAACAAGCTTTCTTGGCAAGCAAAAAGAACCAGCCTCCAAATTTAAAACAAACAACGAAACAAACAAAAACCTTCAACATATTATTCTCTATTCCTTCCTCTGCACATCAGACGGGAATCTGTTCAGAGTCTGCACGTGAATGGCGTCCACTGCTCTCAAAATTAATATTTGAGTTGTTCAGGGGAGGACAAGACTGGACCTTGTGTGCAGTAGCCAAGGACACTGAGCAGCTTTATATCACAGACAATACCGGGGCTGTGTAGAGAAAGAAAAGGCATTGCACTTTGGTGGGATCCTGCTTCTTGCCCCCAAACTGACGAGCCACCCTCATCCTTTGGCTCTGTGCAAGGAACCGTTTGGCTCCCAGACTCAGGGTCTGTTCTCCGAGGGTTCTTCATCAATCACGCGTTCTGTTGGCCCCACACTGGCCGATTGGATCCAGCCCACCAGCTGCTGTGGAGACGTCTGTGTGGGTGCCTGCAAAGTGGGGGCGCAGATGTGTGTCTGTGTGATGGGAGACGTGGCCAGATGCTACTGGGAGCCTCTGCTAACAGCGAGCTCCCAGCTAGCTTATCTGCAGAAAAAACTTGCCCAAATTTGCTCCGATAAATAGAGAGGGCCCCCTCTTTTTTGGTCAGTGGAGATATTCACATGGACTTTGTGGGGAGCTCAAAATAATACCTTATTATCTGGCTTAATAAAGCAAAAGGGGTTTCATGTTAATTAGACTTCTAAATTACTAAGGCTTATTTCATATGGTGCCAAAATTTGTTTTAAAACTAACAAATTTAGGCAAAAGCGACTTTTAAAAGTTCGTACTTGTCCTTGCCTTCTTAATCAGAGTTTTATAAATACAATAAATCCACTGGAAATACAGATTCAACTTTTCCTGATGGTTTTTCATTAGAATTTTAAACTCACTTGTTCATATGTGAATAGCCTGATTTTTGTTTTATGGAATGGTTTGTTTTTTTTTTTTAATTTCACGCTGCTCTCTCTCATTGTCAACTATCCCTTTTTGTGGCATCTGTACCTCCTCTTTTGTATTTTCAGAAGAAAAACTGTGCCTTTCATTTACTCAAAATCAGCAACATTTATTGAACTCGTAAGTCAAGGACTTCAGTTTAACGTGAGATCTTAGCCATGAAGAGAACACACAGAAGTTGAATATTTACTTTATGCCCCGCCCCAGGATGGATTGGCTGAGAGGTCATAGCTGGACCCCATGGCTCAGATCCTTGCAGGTCGTGAAGGTCAGTTACAGACTGAGTGTGGCCAGTGAGCAACAGTTGTCAATTCCACAGTCCCGACCCACCTTCTGGTGTGCATGTTTTATTTCTGAGCAGAGAAACGGATACATGATATGTGGGACAGCTGGTCTGGTATGAGTAAAAGGTAGATATCAGACAGAGAGAATGTAAAGAGGCCTTAACAAGATAATGATGTATATTTATGTGCATATATGATGTATATGATGTGAGGTATTTACACGTATATGTACATACGTATTATATTGCCACCTTCTATACAAATATCTGTTAATTTTTCTAGATTGGGTCCCTCCTCTTCTCTTTTTCCTCCTTCATCTCGTCATCAGATTCTAGTTGGGTACCCCTGGTAAATAAGGGTAGGATCCTATAAACAGACCTAGTTTATATTAGAATAACCTAATATTCTTCTTTTCAGAACCCTAAGAAAGATAGTTTTATTGTCACAAAATAGAAAGAAAAATGAGGGAGAGAGAGGGAAAGGCGTTATTTCCTTATTTCCTTCTCTCTTAAGGTGGATCTCAGACAAGGAGCTTCCCAGGATTGGCACCATCTGCCACCAGCTGGATAGCCACTGGGGGACTGGGTCTCCCATTTTGTCCATTTGGTTTAATTTTCCTCGTCCTTCATTTCCAATTCTAATCTGCTGAAAATGTACTTTTTTTTTTTGAGGAAGATTAGCCCTGAGCTAACTACTGCCAATCCTCTTTTTGCTGAGGAAGACTGGCCCTGAGCTGACATCCATGCCCATCTTCCTCTACTTTATATGTGGGACGCCTACCACAGCCTGGCTTTTACCAAGCAGTGGCATGTCCGCACCCGGGATCTGAACCGACGAACCCCAGGCCGCCGAGAAGCAGAACGTGTGAACTTAACCACTGTACCACCGGGCTGGCCTCTGTATTTATTTTTTCAAAAGAAAGCAAAAAAGGAGAAAATATATTTAAAGAGTATAAGTCCGCAACCACTGTTTTTCTGAGTTGCAGATCTTCTTCATAATTAAATTCTTCAGGAACATCAGTATCCATGGCTGGCAAAGAGTAGCAACAATCGCATGGTCTCGAATGCAGTTCATTGAGTTATAAGACGCCCGCGTCTTTCCCTCCTCCAGCAATCATATATTGTTCCTAAATACCTGGGACACAGCTGTGCTTCTGGGGCGAATGCTAAGTCACACGGCAATAGAGAACAGGCTCCCGCTCCTGCCTCTGAAAACCCCAAGTCGCAGCGTCCAGCTGTCAGCTGGTGGAGGAAACCGGGTCTGTCAGCCTTTTTCTGGAATGTTGTATTTCCAGGAGGAGTGAATGAATGGCTGTGAGGCTCCCGTGCCCTCCACAAACTGCAGAGCCCCCGTTGACGTCTGCTTGGCCCTTAGCTGAGGTTAAACTATCGCTTTCGAGGAGAAAATGTACTGCTCTGAAGGTTTAAGCAGGAATCGGATATTTGCATAGTCTGAAAGTATTTAAAAATCACAAAGGGAAAAATAGTAAGTTTACTGTGGAGAACCTGGCAGGTAACGCCTGTAGGGGAGGAAGACTCTTCCTCTACCTAATGTGGGTTCGTCTGGCCGGAGAACAAATTAAATTCATATGAGACAGAATAGCAAGAGAAAATTAAACCTCATAAGCTTTATGAGGACCATGGCCCGGGGCCTTTCTTCCCGAAGGAAGAAAGGGCACCGAAGAAGTGGGGTGCACAGAGTGGTTATATACCCCCAAACAGGGTGTTTCACATGTGATTGAAATGTCCCTCCCACAATAGTCACAAGATTCCCGTCTCAGAGGGTGTAGCAGGAGGCAAGTCTATTGTCTGGAGCTGGGTGGCCACAGGTGAGCCCAGCAATCAGTTCCTAGCCTAAGGAAATATGCTTAATCCTTAAAGAAATGCCAATGTTGGGAGGGGGAGGGAAGCTGCACCCTTATCTCAAGGGCCCTTGTTCTTGCCATAGGGAATATCCAAAGCAGATATACAATGCATGCTCAACAGCCTCAGTCAGGCCCTTCTGGAAAGACAACATCAGGCCAAATTAGGTTTACACTTGGGGCCGGCCCTGTGGCCGAGTGGTTAAGTTCGGGCACTCTGCTGTGGTGGCCCAGGGTTCGGATCCTGGGCGCGGACATGGCATCACTCGTCAGGCCACGTTGAGGCGGCGTCCCATATGCCACAACTAGAAGGACCTGCAACTAAGATATACAACTATGTACCATGGGGGATTTGGGGAGATAAAGCAGGAAAAAAAAAAAGATTGGCCGCAGTTGTTAGCTCAGGTGCCAATCTTAAAAAAAAAAAAAAATTAGGTCTACACCAAATGGCTTCCTCATGTACTCCAATATATCCTACTGCTTGCCATCTTTACCCATCAATGTACACATGGGAGAGGCCTAGGCAAGCCAAGCAACCCGCCAAAATGGTCCAAACCACCACCCCAACCATCACATCCAGCTAAAGACAAAGGAGGACGCTGGGGGTGAGGGGAGCCAGTTACAGGAGGTTACCAGACAAGCACAATAAACAAAATGCAGATTTAAGTCCTTGCCTTTGGCATTGATTAAGAGTTTCTAGAGACAAGGTCATCTCCTTCTTCCTGGTACAGAGAGGGAGATATCTTTACAGATGGAGAATTCCTTTACAATGTAAATGTCTCCTAACAAAGGGCAAGCAAGTTCCACCCTCAGAGCCTCATTCCCTGTCCCAGTTTATCAAAAGCAATCAGCCTCAAATAATCCTCATGCCAAAAAGACATATCTTGGGGTGGCCAAATCCAGGTCCCCACACACCTTAGCCAAGTGATGGAGGTAGACGTGGTACACTGAGGACACATCAGTCACCTTGAGGTTTCCCTCCACTGATGCATAACCCTAGTCTAATCACGAGAATCCATCAGGCAAACCCAAATTGAGGTGTGCTATGGATTGAATGCTTGTGTCCCCCGAATTCATATGTTGAAACCCTAATCCTCATGTGATGGTATTAGGAGGTGGGTAATTAGGTCATAAGGGTGGTACCCTCACAAATGGGATTAGTGCCCTTGGAAGAAGAGATGAGAGAGATGCTCGCTCTCTCTGCTTGTGAGGGTACAAGAAGAAGATGGGTGTCTGCAAACCAGGAAGGGGGACCTCACCAAGAATTTCTGAGAAATAAATGTGTGTTGTTCGAACCCCCCAGACGACAGCGTTTGTTATAGCAGCTCAAGCTGACTGAGACGGGAGCGTTCCACAACGTCAGGGACCAGTACTCAAAAGTGTCACGAGAAGTGTCATGAAACCAAGGGAAGACTATGGAACTGAGAAGAAGACAGGAAGACTAAATGAGATGTGGCATCCTGGATGGGACCCCGGACAGGAAAGGGACTTAAGTGGAAAACTGATGACTTGTGAATGAGTTCTGTGCTTAGTTAACAGTCTCGTGCCAAGGTTAACTTCTTAATTTTGACAAGTACGCTGCAGTTATGTAAGATGTCAACAAAGGAGAAACGGGTGAAGGGGATCCAGGAACTCTGCGCTATTTTTGCAACTCTTCTGTAAGGATAAAATTATTAGAAATAGGGGGCTGGCCCCGTGGCCGAGTGGTTAAGTTCATGCGCTTCGCTGCAGGCGGCCCAGTGTTTCGTTGGTTCGAATCCTGGGCGCGGACATGGCACCGCTCATCGAGCCACGCTGAGGCAGTGTCCCACATACCACAACGAGAAGGACCCACAACGAAGAATATACAACTATGTACCAGAGGGGCTTTGGGGAGAAAAAGGAAAAAATTAAATCTTTAAAAAAAAAATGATTAGAAATAAACGGAAGTACTGCTGTGACTCAAAATGGCCAAGTGCAACTGGAAATGTCAGCATTTTTGAGAGCAAGTGAGCAAAAACTACACTGAGCTTATAAGAAAGACATTTGGAAAGGCGCTGTGGAGAAGCCTGAAGGAATATTAGGCAGGCTTAGAGTCCTCAATGTGGGAAAGAAACCGATAAATCATCCAGAAAGCTAAGGAGATTATCGATGGTTTTTACTCCCTGATCCTGTTTACCTCCCCCTGCTCATTAGAAGTAATAAAGATGTGCGGGTTGAAGCTAGTTAGTCTCAATTTACTATTCCCGTTTTGTTTCCCGTCCTGTAAAACTTCCAAAAGCTTGGCTTTACCTTTAATTCAATAGCAAGAACCAAATGGAAGTAATCAAATCCAGCTACTGTTATTATGTAAAGCCATTTTCGTGGACCCCTGCTTTGAGGAAATGATTCCTACTAACATGCAGATTTGCTGGGGATTACCAGAAAGTGCCTCAAAATAATCATCAGAAGATGTCTTTCTAAAGAACACTTTTCTCTCTGACTTGGACCAGGATTCAGTCCATAAATCTCTCCCTTCTTCTGCTCGGGGACAATTTGGGACTAGTGTGTGACCAGGATGGGAAAACGGGGACTCCGAACTCACAGAATTGAACACAACTGAAAATACGGAGCCCAGTTTCCTCCCCCTGAGTTCTCCTGATTTTAAAGTTCTGTCACAGCCGGGTCATAGGGAGAGCATTCTGGGGATGCGAGTATTAACACTGTGTGTGTGTGTGTGTGTGTGTGTGTGTGTGTGTGTGTAGAGAAGACAGGAAGGTGTGAATTCTCTATGATGCTTTTACTTGACTGCACTAAGTATAGAATTTCACATACCAGAGAGTGAGAGCCAGCACCTGCTGTGGTCAAGGAGAGAGGACTCCACCACCGTCAGACTGGGGTTGGAAGCCTTGCTCCACTGCTGTTTACTGTCAGTGACTCACTTAAACGCTCCGTGCCTCTGTCATCTTAGCTGTGAAAGCAGGATACCGTATTAGTGATACCTACCTTTAGGGCTGTTGTCAAGATTATATTAGCAAGTCTATATGAGAATTAACTCATGGAAGGATAATTATTGGAAGCTAAGAATTTTCCTATCTTACTTTAAAAAAAATATATATATATATGTACATATATGTTCCTTCTGTATATATGTATATATAAATCTTCAGTATATTTATCTATAATGGGGAAAATTCTAAGCAATCTCAGTACTGAAGGGTAGCGGAATATGCCACCTCGAATATGACTGCAGGAGTTCAGGACCTGCCAGCCTAAAATATGCCATTTTGGGATATTGATTATTTTGAGCTGTAGGCACCTGAAAACCAGCAAACAGGAAGAGACTTTCTCTGAGCTCCCCTTATCCAGGCTGATCCTCCAAAAGGAAGTCAATTATCACCAGTCTCCTCCCAGGGAGCGTCCACAACCAGGGAAGATGGACTCGTCACAGGAGAGCAGCCTAGACAAACTTTGTCACAAACTATCATATCTCCCATCTAGTCTTCTAAGGGCCCCTCCATCTTCCCTAAAAATCATTTACTTTCCCCTAAGAGGTCTACGTCCTCTCTGCCCTTCCCCTATTAAGATGATGTTTAATTCTGAATTCGAAGCCACCCCGGGAGTCACTCTTCTTTCCCTGGGTACCTCCGATGTATCACGAGGCATACGTGTTAGTAAACTTGTTTATTCTGTTTTTTCTTATTCATCTGTCTTCTATTACAGAAATCTCAGCTAAGAACTCAGAAGGGCAGAGGGGAAATTATTTTTCCTCTCCTGGAATGCCCATCAATAGGGAAATGATTAAATGCTGAGAGAGCCACTCAATAAAATATTCTGCACCCATTAAAATAATTTCTCTGAAGACTCTGGAGCTACCTGTGGCAATGATGAGGAAGGGAGATCACAAACCACTATGCACATTATAACTATACCTGTAAAAATACAAATGCATATGGCAAATAGCTGAAAGGGAATCTAGAAACATTAAGTAGTTCTATTTGAGTTGTACCATTATGGACGATTCCCAGCTCCCCTATTTTCCAGCCTTTTAATAATGATTTTTAAGAAGTTTTTTTTTTCAAAAGTGAAAAAGTTTTAAGTAAAAGATAACAGTGGAATGAGAATTTAGTGGCTGCTTCCATCAGAATATCCTTTTTTTTTCGCTCTCCCGTCCCTCCTATGCCTGATCCCCGTCTCATCTAAAAGTGACGCATGGGCTTCATTCAAACGTTGCCGGTACCTCCCAGGAGGGCGGCCGTCTGCACACGGAGACTGACCTGCGGAGGAGGCTGCAAATGGACCTGGGATTCAAACTCAGTTCTTGGGCCAAGGATTTGATTCAAAATTTTGGAAGGACATTTTCCAAATCCTTTTAAAGATTTGGTTTCTGTACTTACAACACTGACATAAATATGTGGGCCCATTTTATTTACAAAACAGACTTCCTAACAGGCACATTCTAGCACTGATCTGTTTCAAATAGTCAGTTGCAAAATTAGGTACAAAACTCGCAAACAAGACACGATAGTAGACATTTTATTTCCACAGCTATTAATTATAATTGGCGCTTCTCCATTCTCCCTGTCTAGTGCTTTCTATCCTGCCTTCCTGGATGAATGTATGCACTATAGATTTTGAGGTGGGGTGCAGATGCAAATTAAAATGGGCTGCATTTTTATTTATTTATTTATTTATTTTGAGGAAGATTAGCCCTGAGCTAACATTTGCTGCCAATCCTCTTCTTTTTGTCTTTTTGCTGAGGAAGACTGGCCCTGAGTTCACATCCGTGCCCATCCTCCTCTACTTAATATGTGGGACGCCTACCACAGAATGGCTTTTGCCAAGCGGTGCCATGTCCGCACCTGGGATCTGAACCGGTGAACCCTGGGCCTCCGAAGGGGAACGTGTGCACTAACCACTGTGCAACCAGGCCAGCCCCTGGGCTGCATTTTTAAATTGTACATATTATCTCTACCAACCAAGAAAACTGAACAGCTAAGAAAATGAACTTTTTAGTAAGTTTTAAAGTCACTTAGCAATTTTTTGAAAATATCCTTTAAAAAAAATACAGTAGTATTTAGATAAGGTCAGGGTGAGCGCAAGGAGGAACCTAGAGAAAATGAAGTTTTTCTTCCCAACTTCGCCCAAAGTTCTAATCAAACGAATGAGAAAGTTGCATGCCTTTTTTTTTTTCCACCAGCAGCAATAGGATTTGTTGAAGGAAAAGCACAGCTTCCCAGATTTGTGATCGAGAGGCTGTGTATCCTGAGCTCGCCTCTGCTATTTATAGCCCTCGGCCCAGAGCTCAGCAGAGCCAGAGGCTCAGGAACCTGGCGCCCCTGGGGAAGGAGGCTGCAGACTCATTATTTTCCTCCACCTTTGGCCATCCTTGCTTTCTCCCAACATCATGATCAGCCAGTTTAATGTGAGTCTTGGCCCTCACACCCCACAGAAGCTTCACGCATGATTTTGATGGCCTATGGGGGTAATTTGCACTTTCTGCCTTTTTTTTTTATTATTATTTTGTGAGATATTGGAGAAGAAAAAGAGCAATCTAGAGGCAGCCCATTATATTATGAAGTCTTCAAGGGCAGGACCAGGTACTGGCCATCTCTGGGTCTCCATAGCCTAGCACAGTGCCCGAAGAAAAGCAATAGTAATAAAACAAAACGACTAATAGTTATTGAACTCTTGCTCTGTGCCAAGCACTCTTTACATGCATCAACCATTGAACCCTGAAAGCAATCCTATAAGTAGATACTCTGATATTCTCCTCATGGACTTAAGGGAACAGAGGCTCAGAGAGGTAAGTAACTTGCCCAAAGACACACAGCCAGGGCTAGAATTCAAGTCTGTATGACAAACTCCATGCCCTTAACCACTGAGCTACACTGCTTCAGAGCACACAGGAGATGCTTGACAGATCTTGGCTGCAGGAATAAAAGAATCTTGGAAACCCCCTCAGGAGGTGGCTTGGTGTTGTAAGAACGCTCCTAGCCCATGTTGTGAAAGAAACTCCGATGTACGTTGTCCCATTCCATATCTCCACTTCCTTCTTCACCAGAACTGGTCTTGGGCCTTTCAGGGCTGGACCCTAGATTTTCCCACTGAGATGCTTACTGCTAGGACAGGAGTTGTGCACACCCACAGTCTGGGAGGATGCTCCATGTTCCTTTGGAGCAGGTCAAGTGCAGCTCAACTGCTCCTTTCCTAGCCTGGTTACTGGGAGGGACCTCAGTATTCCAGGGAATGAGAAGGAAACCTCGTTCCGCAAGAGAGCAGATGCCTCAGCCGCAAATTTCAGGACTAGCCGTCTGTCCTCTCCAGCAGGATCTACGGGCAGGGGACGTCCTCAAAGTCTAGACTGAGAACTTCCCCTGTGATCTCAAAACCCCAAGTTCCAGTGAAGAAAGCAAGACCCAGAATGATCCGTTTACACACTGACATAAACTCAAAGTCAAAAGCCAAATAATGCCTTCTGTTGTTCTCGGAGGCGTAGAAAAGTATTAAAACTGGAGAAGGACATCAACAAACACAGGAGCCCCCATTCCCCCAGACAGGAGTGGGGAGGTGATTGGGACAGGGGTTGGTAAGAAAGGGGTCTTTCTTTAAAAAAAATACTGAAAACAACTATGAAATTATATTAACAGTTATAAATTCTAGATGATTACATGTTACCCTGTGTACTTTTCTGTGTCTCTAAAATTTTCAAAATAGGAAACAAAGACATAGTGGACTGATTTACATAATTTCTCTGAGTGAACAAAAGGACATACATAGAGCAGCTTCTAGAAGCCATACTATGCAACAAGCCAACAGGCTCCCTGCGAGGGTGGAGTTCTCATCGTCAGTCCTGGAAAAGAAGAGTTGAATGACTATGTGACAGAGGTGTCTATTCACCAGAGAGGAAAATCCTAGATTTGGAGGGAGATCTATTCAAGGACAATGTTTCCAAATTTTGTGCGCAGAGTAAGAAATGTTTATATTATGACCCTGTGTGAATGCATATGTGCATGCACACACATACACACACTTGCTCCTGAAATTAAATTTCATCGAACTCACCCTAGCTAGCTATGATGCAGTCTGATATTTCTCTTTTATTCTTTTGAGAAAGATTAGCCCTAATCTAACATCTGCCGCCATCTTTTTGCTGAGGAAGACTGGCCCTGAGCTAACATCCGTGCCCATCTTCCTCGACTTTATATGTGGGACGCCTGCCACAGCATGGCTTGCCAAGTGGTGTGTAGGTCCGCACCCGGGATCCGAACCGGCGAACCCCAGGCCACAAAAGCAGAACATGCGCACTTAACCGCTGCGCTGCCGGTCTGGCCCCTGATATTTCTCTTTTTTTCAATGCTAGTTGAGACCCACTAAATTGATTTCATGATCTGTGACTGGTTAGTGACCCAGAGTTTGAAAAGTACTGGATGGATGATCCTTAAGGCTCCCAAGAGGTCCACTGAGCTGTGTCTCCTCTCAGACCGTTCGTTCCTCTCTCGTTCCTGCCTGGATTGGATCTACCCATTCTCCAGGTTTCTGGTCACATCCCCTGTCTTCCAAAAAGCATCCCGGAAGCTCTAAAGCAAAACAGATCTCTCCTCCTCCTGGGCTCCCTGTCACTGTGTTTGTGCTCCGTATGGCATGTTTTCACATTTCACCATTCATCCAATAAGTACTTTTTGAGCATTCATTGTGACAAAGTTTGTCCGGGTGTGTAGACTTCTATAACACATCTCGTGTCCTGGAGGTGCTTCAAAGGCTCTGAACTCCCCCTGGTGTCCCCTGCATTTCCTGACACATGAACAGGCTTCAGGAAAGCAGTTCCTTTAAAAACATTACTCCATGAGAATCTGCTCCCCCGGCAGCACAATAACAAGTGCTGGAGAAGACACTCAAAGATACAACGTTCAGTTTAATAGCGACAGTAACAACAGCAGCAACAATCTCAAGAGCTGGCTCTCACTGAGCACTTACTGTGCCCTGCTCTGTCCTAAGTGACGGCAGCTGAGATGCTCCATGTCCCATTCTTTCTGTGATAAACTCTGATTTCACTTTATAAAAGCAACAGGATGGCTCTTTGGGTGAGTAACGCGTCATCTAGCTGACGAACTTGCCTCCATCACAGACTTTTATGTCCAAACGTTTGGAATCCAGTAAAGCTAAAAACACTGGGTTTCTTTCTGCTACCATATTCCACACAAAAGTAGCTATTAAAGCCTAATCTGAAATTATCCAGGGCTGCAACTTCCCGCAGAAAGACTCAGTGCTCAAGCTTCTTTGGAGTTCCTTTCCTGCCGGGTGGAAATTTGCTGCAACAGAATCATTTTGAAATTTACATAAGCTGGAGTATTTCGCCCCAAACTGTTACATTGCGTGAGGCTTTACACTCAACGCCACTCCAGGGCTAAACGCTCCTTGGAAACGTGGCACCTGAGGAGGGATTTGACCAATGGAACCACATACACAGTCCTCGCTGCTCTACCCTTCTCCTCTTGTCTGACCAATATTCTGCTTGTGTGTGAGTAAGGGAAGGAGTAAGAAGATGAAATCAAGTTCTCTTAATTAGCAATTTTGGTAAAAGAGCAAAGAAGGAAGGACAATGGTGATAATTGGTTTGGGGATTTTCTGTGGCTTTAAAGTACCTAATCCGTTCCTGGTTTCAGAGGCAGCTGGGAACAGGACTGCCTATATGGTTGGGCAGGTTGTTCACTGCACAAGAGCGCTGGACCCCAGCGGTGAGCAGGGGACTCAAATCCAGCCTGCATCCTGTTTACCAAGCCTGGTGCCCTGCACGAGGCTGAATCCCCTGTGGTTCACACAAAGCCATCATATGGGCTAGCAGTGGCCCCCATTAAACACATATTCCACAGTTTAGCTTTATGGATTAGCATCTGCAGTGGAGGTCAGGGAGGAAGGAGGGCTGGTGGGAGAGAAAAGAGAAAGCACAAAAAAGGTGTTGCAAATGGGGAGGAGGTTGTGACTGAAGACACGAGATGAAGTTGACACATGACGTGGCGCAATTTTTTTGGTTGCAACCAGTTTGATGGTTCCCTTCAACAGGGTGCATCTAATATAGCTTAGAAATCCTAACACGGAGGTGGGTTACTTTCCAAACATTTCCTTAGGGACAGAGTTTCTTTTATTCTCCTGGAACTCATTTTCCAAGAAAACTTTCAAAGTCCAAGGGAATTTTTAATCCAAGTGAATTTTCCCCTGTCGTCTTTTATCCTACCACAGAGACATCGCTCCCCAGCAATTGTGGGCACCGCACGCTGTTCCTTCCACGGGGTTAATGGCCCATGGCGGTGTTCTGGAGATGGCAGTTTGTAATGTAAAGAGCCTGAATTGTTTGTTTAACCGTCAAGTGACAAATTATTTAATTAGCACATATGCCATTTGTCTCCACAGCTGTGATCATCGGTACTAATTGCAGAGCAGTCTTAATTTATTGTAGATATATTGCCCCATGATGCTAATGTGGTCATTACAAACGGCCATTATGCCCCTGTATCACGTTTGGAAATGAGAGCAATTCCACCACATGGGGAAAACCACACTCCTAGTCCCGGCCAATATGTGCAGCCACTGCTGTCTCCAGTCAGGGGAATATTCCAAAGACAGTGCTCCTTTGGAAACCTTCTCTTACGCCACACTTATGAGAGTCAGGGCTCCGACCAGGTTAACGCAGAGAGCCACCGGCTGTCCAGCCTGTGCCCGCTTCCACCTGCCTGCCTGCAGATAAAGGCGGCACCGCCCCTGGCACTGGCTGTCCCCGAGATGGGCCCTCCCTCGCCCACCCACCTCTCCAGGGGAAGCTTTTCCTTTCTCCCCACCGGTCATCAGATATGCTTCAGAGGCCCGCGAGTGGGAAACTCAAAGCAGGGTGCCCTCCTTGGGACAAATCCTGCAGGCCAGCTGGGCTTTAGCAGCTTATTAGCAAACACCAGTGATCAAAAATAGCAATACGATATCCCCGTAAACAGGAGCTGTGGCCACTGTCGCCGCTGCAGGTGAAGGACTTGTCGGGGTGGCGGCGGGCAGGTAGGGGTGTGTGCGGGCAGCGGGGAGCACGTCGGGGGCTCAGGGTAGGTGAGGAGTGTGCACATACTCAGTTGGGGAGAAACTGGCTTTATCCCCAAATCTTCCATTCAACACTCTATTTGCCTCTAATAAAGGTGATAGGTGTTAGACTGGGGAGTTTGGTTTGGTTTAAAAGGTGGTCCAAATAAAATGATGCCAAACCCTTTGGAGGAGGAGCTGTGGGGAGCAGGAGGCAAGGACACGGAGCGCTCTCTGTCTAGCATCCCCGGTGATGTCTCCTAGTTTAAGCTGGAAGTTAGGGGGAGAGTCTGACAGCACAGCTGAGGCATGGGAGCCACAGGTGAACCAGCCAGGCTAATTAGCGACCTTTCTGGAAAGCAGCTACCCATCTATTTTCTTGTTATCCTCTTAACATCCTGAGATGCAGGCAGAGGAGGCTGCTGCCCTGACAGAGGAAGGGAGGGGCAGCCCAGGGGGCATAGCGGGGTGGGAGTAGGGTCGCCAGATAAAACACAGAAGGCCCAGTTAAGTTTGGCTTTCACATCAAACATCGTTTTTGAGCATTTGTTGTTTTTCTGGAACCCAAATCTAACTAGGCATCCTGTATCTTTAGTTGCTAAATCTGGCATTCCTGGGTGATGGGAAGATAATGGAGGACACAAAGGCCAAGACATTTCTTTCTAAAATCTTGTCTGGGGTGGGGACTGAGGGTGTAAACGCGACATCCCTGCCTGCCTCCAGCCACAATCCACAGGAGACATTACAAGCCAGGGGGGTCCTTCTGCCAGACTCCTGCAGCCACCAGGCAGCTGGGCGGCAACCCCAGATGCACTTCCCAGGAGCCCTGAGGCTCCAGGAGAAATGCCTCTTTGGGAGGCTAGGCCTTTCTCCCTCGGTGCCGCAGGACCCCGCTTCCGTGGACGTGTTTCCTCATCACTCTCTTGAATAAAAGGCTTTATTAAATCAGGCAAACGTCAGCCCCGCAGCTCAGTACTGAGTTAACCGGACGACAGGGGTGGACGGATAAAAGTCCCCTTGCGACAGCATTGCCATAAAAGGGGGCCCCAGGGGGTACAGGCAGAGGGGACAGTAGCCAGGCCCCTGCTCTACTTTTCAGGTGGCCACTGCTCAGAACTCTGTCAGCTGGGCCTGTCCCCCAGAAGGCAAATTAAAAACAGCAAATGTAGCTCTATTCTTTTTTATTTTTCTCCCCCTCCTTTTCCCCTTTTTTCTTTCTTTCTTTCTTCTTTTTTTTTTTTGTCAATGCGGAATACAAGGCCACTGCCAAAAACATATCCCACACAATCAAACATCAGATGGTGACTCCTTTCCCACAGCTTGTGAGAGTGAAAACAGTGAAATTATACCCATGTTTCCGCCGCGAGTCCCCTGGTGGGCGAGCAGAGGCCAGCCCCGCACTGGCTCTTGTTTGCAGCTTTTTGTTCCTGCCTGCGCAGTGTTTTTAGTGCTGGACACCATTCAGCCCGCATTCAGCATTGTATGTCCCTTCACATATGGTTCATCCGCTCCAAATGTGTGCATGTACCCAGAAAATGCAGCTTTTCATTATGTATTCTCCATGTAACAGAAAAGATTAAGATATAAGCCCGGTGAATGCGGCAGGAATTAGTTGCACAGATGAATAAGGGAAAAATGAATCTAGAATGATGGTGGATTTGGTCTAATGATTGTGGGAGGGCGTTAAGAACTTGCTGGTAGGTTTCAGCCCTTTTAATCCCAGGCTGTGTGTGTATTTTGGCAGGAGAAATGCTCCTTCAGAACTCCATCTCGGAGGGTACAGTAAAAGACACAGGCGCGCGCACACACGCACACACACACACACACACACAAACCCCTCCAACCTGAGGCAGATGAAAGACTTCCACGAGGCTGGGTCCCCGGCCTCGATCTCTTCAAACTTTCTGCAGAGGTTCCGCGGATTCTATATTTCAACGTCCAGCTTTCAAAATAAAAGTGGGATGCCTTCGTGCCATTGATGGTGTCTCTTTTGTATTTCATCTTATTTTATTTGTCTGGACTTAAATAAAGGATTCAGGCCGAGAAGGGCAAACTGATGTGTATTTGATTTTGAACAGTCCACAAAAGCCAAAATGTTCTTAGCTGCTTTTTTCCATTGGCATCCAAATTAGAGAAGTGGAGGGGGTGGGGGGGAAGCGGTGGTCATTTAAAATGCATAAACTCAGTGCCTTTGGGGATGGAAACTAGTCAGTTAGCAATGCGAGTTGCCGCAGTGGTGTTTTCAATCAACGTTTGCAGAAAGCGTTTGTGTTTAACATCATTTGTTAGATGGCTTCACAGGGAGCCAGAAGAGAGAAAATTTGAGATTTAGGCTGACTTGCTTCCGACAACAGTTTCCAGAGAAAGATTTTCTTTTTCCAGCCAATTTTGATTGAAAATCAAAATTTGCATCACAATAGAGATATTTCAAAAGTGTAAACACAAAAGGCTGCAACTTCAGAGACCTCGTGGTCAGACGCGCTGGTCTCCCGTACACCATCTCAGAAAGGCGTTGGAAGGGCCGGTCTTCAGATTCAGCCCAGAGGAGGCTCCTTGCAAAATTCACACGGCGGACTCTTCTGGAAACTCCTGTGTGACTATTCAATGTGGGAGGAGTGGAGTACAGCAACACTTCAGCTTTTAAGGAAACTTTACATAATTCACTTCACAGATTTTTTATGGGGTGGAAAGGAAGCATGTTAGTCCATAGGACTAATTTGCATCAAAAGGAAGTTGCCTAGAGTTTTAAAAAATGAGAAAAAACTACTTCCTTGCATTGTTGCATGTTCTATATATTTTGGTATTCCCTTGCATAATTGTGGTCCAAAATTTTGCCGAATTCCTTTATTTGAGTAAAAAACAGGCACATTGCAAAGCCACACCCTACCCTGAGATGTAGTACTGACTTTATTTCCTCTCCCAATTTAAATAAATTCATTTTAATTTTGACCCATGATGTGATCAATATTTTAGTGATTTAGCTATGAGGTTTAAATTATTCTCATAGAAAGGTTAACTGTTTAAAAGTTTCTTTTTTATAACTGGCGATGCAAGATTTTTCTAATTTTTTCCCATTCCTACAATCTTCTCATGCATGTGCGACAACTACTATGCAAATCAGAAAAAAATCTTTTGAGGCTCCAAGTTTTATTTTTCTTAGCCTATTCCAGGGTTTGGACATGTGGAAGAGAAAACGTACGGTGTCAGTGAAAACGTCATCCAATTTTCATATCAGTTTTTATACAAGTTGGTGTCTTTTGATAACACCTTAGGAAAAATACAGTGTTGAGCTGTGTCTTGTCTCTCTATGTAAAACTTAACACGCCAGAACCATCTTCCTCCTTCACTCTTTGTTGGTCAATAATTGCCTTCGGTTCTTGTCACTCCTGTACAAGTTGGACAAATTTAGCAGAGGCGGCCTTCCCTGCATCCTGCTTTAGTCTTATATTTTCACGCAATTCTTGATGCACCCTTTCCTCTCGGGTCCCTCGCAAGGAGCACAGCCAGGCATAACATCTTCTCCTTTAGCCTCGATAATCTGGTATAATTTTCCACAATCCTTTTCCTTTTTTCACGATAGGAGCTGTGTTTCCATTTGAAACAGTTTACACCTACATGATAAGCACACTCATGCTCTCTCTGTTTATCCCAGAAAATTTAATTGCATTTTAGAATCCCAGTAAACAGGCTGCAGTTGCAATAAACAATCTGGAAAAAGTAGTGTTGGCAGAAAACTTAGATCATAATTTGCGTGACAGAACAAAACGGCCAGGCTTTCTGCTTTGTCCTTGTGGATGTTTGGGGTTATTATCAGTGTCGTGGCTTCTAAAGTGTCTTTCTGTGCTAAATACAGGACTGGACCGTGGAAAATCAAAAAACAAACTGGCATTTGGAAGGGCAATAACTCTCCCTGAAGAAGGGAGGGATCGACCGTTTGCCTATTGTTTCAGACTTACTTCTGGCTCTCTACATCTTCCAAGGTGACAAATGGAGACGAGTCACTCACCTTCAGGCTTGCAGCGCAAGAAAGCGACAGAAGCCTTCTCTCCAGGAATTAGAAAAGGAAACCTGTTTGCTTTTAAAATTTCCAGTCCTCCCATAGAGATGAAAGGGAAATTAAAGTGAGTTACCCCTGTGGAATCGCCAAAGGAAAAACCAGCCGCTTGATCCGGGCTCTTCAGAGTTCTTTCAGACTTGAAGCTCTGGGCTGAAATCCGTATAATACTTTCATTCACTAAGTCAAGATTAATAGCACTGATGTTGTCTCCTTGGGGGAGTATCTCCAGAAGGCATTTAGAAATAGAGATTGTCTTGCTTTGAAACACTTCCTCTGCAGCACACATCAGAAAAATGGATTTTATTTTCTTCCCTAGGAAAGATTCTTTGGCATCTGACTTAAATTCTCTAAATCCTTTCCCCTATGTAGCCACGTTTCCGCAGGTCTTGTCTTTATGTCTCAAATATTGCCGTTTCTCACTGTTTCTCCTCTTCCCACCATAACTTTTAAAAACAGTCATGGATGGGTAATATTTTGCCCTCATTTCTTAGCCATCCGCATCCTTAGCATCACCCTTGTCCTTCTATGCCACTGCTTAGAGTTTCAATAGCGATGTTTGAGATAGCTGTATTTAGGACCGGAAATAATCTGCTTTTCTTCTCAAACATGTTTTAAAATGAAATCAGAGGGAAATAACTTTGAATTAAAGTACTTTTGATATTAAGTCATTAGCACAAATGCTATTTTGTTTGCTTCCTGCTTTGCCCTAGAAAATAGGATAAAATAAAAAATAGCCTAGGACCCAAACAGCTGTTGAGCGAAGAAAGTGGCTCTCCATGGGTAGAAGAGGGAAGAAGAAACTGGCTTTGCAAAGTTAGCTTCCGAAACTTCCACTGTGTAGAGAAGAGTGATCAACTTTGATGCTTTCTCCAGGAAAGCCTCTTTCTACGGGAAACTCCCAAAGACAATTTGAGACATTTGTTTTCTTTTCGCTGACTATCACTCTTTCTCTGCATCTGAATGTGGTTCATTTTTAGAGGTTGCTTTTTGCATGTTGGGAAGATTTTACTTTTTAAAGTCAAAACACTGAAGACAACTCCTTTGGGCTCAGTTTAAACCACACAGCCCTCCACGCAGGCTTCAGCGCCGGTTGTGTGTTTGGCGATAAATCCTGGGGAAACAGCCTAATCCCATACAAGCCCCCAATGCAAATTCTGTCTCTGGCATTGTGTTTCCTAACCACCTTGGGTGAATACCATATTGATCCTAAAAACGTGCAGCTTCTTAGCTTGCGGGTGCTCCCTTTATGGAGCACAGACAGCCGGGGCAGTGGAGCAGGTATTGCAACTTAGGGCAAAGAAACGGACAGGCAAGGTAAGACCCTCGGAGGATGTTGCCTGACGTGTGCGCTTATTATCGTCAATTGGTTTAGCCTTTCTGTCAGCTGTTTTACTGGTGTCTGATTAATCCTACTGGTCACCAGGGGTAAGCCAGGGGTTCAGCTGATGTAGGAACAAAACTTTTCCTCTCTTGGACAGAAGGTGGTCTGTCCAGGTCAGGGTATGGGTCATTGAAAGGGCAGCCTTAGGAAGCCTGCGTTTTCACAGCAACCACTTGTTACAATTAGTTATAAAAAAAAAAAAAAAAGCTAACATGCAGTGAATTGACACTTTGGTAGGTCCCTTCGTCTGGATGGTGCAATTGTTCTGGAAAACAATGTCACCATCTTCGTTTGAAAGTGGAGAGTACCACCGTATTTCAAGTAGCAGAATCCGTGCACGCTGAACCATTTGGGAGTTTCATTTCCTTCATATTCTAGAACTCTATTCTCCTGCTCTGTACTAAAGCCGAGTGTACTAAATGAAGATGCAGAAGTGAAGAAGGGTGAATTGAGCATGACAGGATCTGCGTACGCTGTCCTAACCAGCTCCCTGACCGGCATCACAAATCATTTGCAGAATTGAAATTGGAAGCAGATTCCCTGAGTCCTGGGACAGAGTGCCTTCAGACTCTGGCTGAGAAGTCTAGACATCCCCCCTATATCACTTCTGTTTTTCTTCCTTCGCGATAGAGACCCCAATTTATAGCCAGGCACGTGTCTGCTGCAAAGTGTCCTTAAAAGGCAGGGATGTCCCCTTCTTTGCTCTCCCTCCTTCCTGCTGACTGGAATACAGAGGTGATGGCTGGGTGCCTGACACCATACAAACTTGCACAAAGGAGGCAGAACAGCTCCCTATGACCCCACAGAGCAGTGATATCCCACCAGCCCTGGGCCCTTGAGAGAGAAAAAACCTCAGGTCTTTTTCAAGTCACTTTCCTTTGGGGCCTTGGCTTTAGGCGGATGAACCTAATTCTAACACATGCAGGTGCTGAGGGATTCTTACTTAGTCCTGCCAAATCCAGATCAAACTTTTAAAACAAGGGCCAGCCCTGTGGCCTAGTGGTTAAGTTCACGCACTCCGCTTCAGCAGCCCAGGGTTTTGCCGGTTTGGATCCTGGGCGCGGACATGGCACCACTCATCAGGCTATGCTGAGGCGGCATCCCACATAGCACAACCAGAAGGACCTACAACTAGAATATACAACTATGTACTGGGGGGCTTTGGGGAGGAGAAGAAGAAAGCAAAAAAAGATTGGCAACAGTTGTTAGGTCAGGTGCCAATCTTTAAAAAAAAAAAAGGACAAAGGATTTGAATACACATTTCTCCAAAGAAGATGTATAAGTGGCCAATAAACACATGAAAAGATGCTCAATATTATTAGTCATGAGGGATATGCAAATCAAAACCACAAATGAGATACTGCCTCACATCCGCTAAGATAGGCTAGAATCAAAAAGACATAAAATTACAAGTGTTGGTGAGATTTGGAGAAATTGGAGCCCTCATACACTGCTGGTGGGAACGCAAAATGCTGTAGCTGCTTTGGAAAACAGTTTGGCAGTTCCTCATCTTAAAAATAGAGGTCCCGTATAACCCAGTAATTCCACTCTTTTGTATATATCCAAGAGAATTGAAAACACATTCAAGCAAAAACTAGCACCTGAATGTTCATAGCAGTGTTGTTCACAACAGCGAAAAAAGTGGAAACAACCCAAACGCCCATCAACTGAAGAATGGATAAATAAAAGTGGTATGTTCATAGAAGGAAATATTGTTCAGCAATAAAAAGGAATCTGGTACTGACATATGCTCCAAAATAGATAAACCTTGAAAGCATTATGCTAAGTGTAAGAAGCCAGTCACAAAAGACCACATATTATATAATGCCATTTATATGAGATGTCTAGAACAGGCAAACCTATAGAAACAAGAAAATAGATTAGTGGTTGCCTGGTGGTGGTGGGAAGCGGGGATGGGGAGTGACTGCCAATGGATATGGGCTTTCTTTTTGGGGTGATGAAAATATTCTACATTGACATTGAGGTGATGGTTATACAACTCTGCAAATATACTAAAACCATTGTATTGTATACTTTAAATGAGAGAACTTTATGGCATGCAAATTAAATCTTAATAATGATGTAAAAAAAAAAGAGAGAAGGAAATAGAATTGACCCAGCAACCAAAATGAAATGAGCCCAAGAGCGAAGAGCTTGTTCCAACCATCTGGATCTTTCTCGAGGGCTCTTGTTGCTAACTGCCTCACCTCCAGGGTCCACCCCAGTCTGCACCTGGTGCCTGAGCCTTCCTGCCTGGGCTGTGCCTCCTGGCCTCTGATCTGTGTCCCGCCCAGCCTGCACACCCCATCAGCCCCTGTGTGCTCAGCCGGCGCTGACCCCACTGTGTCCTGGCCGACCCCCCCTCACTGTGCGTGTTGCTGGCAGAACCACTCTGCAACCACATAGTACTAGCTGACATGTACTGAGTACCTGCTATGTGCCAGCTGATGTCTTAAGTGCTTCACATGTTATAATTCACTTAATGCTCAGAACAATTCTCTTTGAAACAAGTTCTGTTATTATCTCAATTTTACTGAAACGCAAAATGAGGTCAAAGAGATGACCAAGTTCCCAGAGCCGGTAAATGGAGGAGGAGGATTCGAATCCAACTCAAGAGACGACTGTTGGCCATGGACCACTTTGCCTCAGTGGGCACGTGTTGACAGTAGGTTGGTGGAGGCCAAGTTGGTGACCTCTAATCTTCAGGAGCCAAGTGACACTGATGCGGAAGGACTGACTGTTCGAGCCCTTCTCCTTTGAGATCTCCCTGGATCCCTTTTTTGCACTCTTCCCCCTGATGTTTGTTTTGCTTCTAATAGCTGAACAAGGCCTGTGGCCTCCCTGGGCCTTCTGGAGCCCCACTTTGCTCCAAGATGTAGAGCTGGGGGTACTTGGGAATTTATACTCCCCAAAGTGGCTCTTATCCTCTAACTGGTGTGTGTGATCAAGAAACACAGTTTCGCCAGCCCAGTGGTGTAGTGGTTAAGTTTGCATGCTCCACTTTGGCTGCACTGGGTTTGCGGGTTCAGATCCTGGGTGTGGACATATATACCGCTCATCAAGCCCCACCGTGGCAGCCTCCCACATACGAAATAGAGGAAGATCAGCACAGATGTTAGCTCGGGGCCAATCTTCCTCACCAAAAATAAAACAAAGCCAAAAAAAGAAAGCCCCAGCTCCTTTGCCTCTACTGGGGACAACTCACATGTAAATGACAGTTCCCTGAAGGATCAGGTGGAAGCCACTTGTGGGCAATTTTCCCTGACATCACACCTTTGATTGGTTTCCTTCCCTTCCTTGTCCTGTTTCCTCACTTCCTTACCCATTCCCCCTGGGAGCTGCTCCTGAATATATCATGTGCGCATGAGCCTCTGTTTCTGGGTTTCCTGGGAAACCCAGCCCAGGACAGAACACGTGTAAAGTACCCAGCCCAGCTGAGAGCATGTAGGATGTGTCATCAAACGGCTACTGTTACTGGCTTTGCTGGTCCAGTGATCACAGCTTCCAAAGGATGTTCTTCTCCTACTTGCCCCTCAGGTTTTTGCACTAATTCTTTTTTTTTTTTTTAATAATTTGATTCTAAGCGTTACTTTTTTTTTTTCTCCCCAAAGCCCCAGTACATGGTTGTATATCCTGGTTGTAAGTCCTTCTAGTTCTTCTCTGTGGGACGCCACCACAGCATGGCTACTGACAGACAAGTGGTGTGGTTCCACAGCCAGGAACTGAACCCAGGCTGCCGAGGTGGTGAGAGCACCAAACTTTAACCACTAGGCCATCAGGGCTGGCCCCCTAATTCTTGAAAGGTGAGAAAGAGGTGGGGAGAGCAGAAAACTAGAGATCAGGGGTCAGTCTTGGGTCCCAGCCCTGTTTGCTTCTCTTAAGAGCTCCCCTGCTCCCATCACCCAACGATGTTCACATCTGGCCTAGAAGGTACCACCTGATGTACAAAAATTTTCAAGGTTTGAGACGAGAAGTTGGAGGATTTAGGCCTCTCTGTAGCCAGCTTCCAATGCTTTCCCAGCCTTAACCCCTAAAAATAAAAATTAAATATTTATTGAGAGTTTAATGTACAAAATCAAACTCTCAAAAATCTCTTGTAATAAAATAAAAATATCAAACATTTTTATAATCCTTGTTGTACACCAAAGCCTTGTCTAAGTGCTTCAAATATATTAATTAATTTAATCTTCTCAAGAATCCTATGAATCAAGTGGCACCACCATCAGCATTGTCACTCCCATTTTTACAGATGAAGACATAAGCACAGAGAGGTTAAGTAACTTGCCCAAGTTCACCCAGCAGTAGGTGGTGGAGCTGGGGTTTGAACCTGAGTCGTGTGGCTCTGGAGTCTACGTTCTCAACTGTGGGGCTGTTCTAGCTCCCTGTAATGTAATAGACAGGCAGGTCTTATGAGTTAGCAGAGGGAGCATCACAGACATATTCCTCGGGGGCCTGTTACATGCAGAAGTCCAGTTGCCTGGAAGAACCCCCATTGCCATGTGTGCACCACCATACACACTCACTCACACGGGCCTTCTACCAGGGTGTGAAGGTACCATGGTCTGGTTAAGCCTCTAGGTCTCTGTTAGGGCTGCCGTTACCGGGCAAACCCACACATAACAGTTAACACCTGCTGATGCCCCCAGACGTGCTCATTTTAGCGAATTACCCAGCAATGCTCCAACGAAACTACCATCTAATCTTTTCTAGACAGTCTCTACTTGGCTGACGGTGGAAAGCATGCTGTGGGCATCTGTGGTTGTCCTCCTACAGAGGAGCTCAAAAAGCCTTTGGGGGATGCACGAATGAGGGAGAAGGGACAGAGCCACTACGTGGTTTTCAAACTGTGTTCCAAGGAACCCTGGGGTTCCCTGGAGCTACCGCAAAGTCAGGTACTGGGAGAATCAAGAGAAAGACCATGCAAGGGAAATGCTGGGGGTGGGTGGAGCACTGTCCTTCTCCCCACCCTCTCCTGCCTCCAGGGCCCTTGCTCACCCTCTTCCCACTTTGACCAGAGGAGCTCTGCCTCTGTGTTTTTCATATCTGTAAACGGGTCTGCTGCTCAGTCTTTGAAACCCCCTTTTCAAGGGGCGGATGGAGGACTACAGTCTCCGTCCCTACCGCTCAGCCTGCAGCCGGCGTGCTGACTCCCTAGAGACATTCCCACCTCCCACTGCACTTCAGACCCTAGCCCAGCTTCTGACGATGTCCCCTCCTGGAGGTCTGACTCTGTCACATGCTCCTAAGCAGATGCTGAGCCAGCTAACAATCCACCAGGGGTGACGGTGTCTGTTTTTAGGTCATCCAGCTACGGTGGCCCGTCACCGGCTCATTCTCCTGCATCCTGCGCACCAGCCTCACTCCTGGGGAGGGATGTGAGCTGAGGCCAGCAGTCTCAGAGCCAGCTGGCTTGGTGACTCTGCTGAGACTTTGGCGGGAGACCCTTAGGGGGCCTTTGACTGCCTCTCTTCCCCATGCTCCTTATGTCCGGAGCACAGTGATTCTCTGAGAGCGGTCCTCGGGCAGCATCAGCGTCACCTGGGTACCTGTTAGAAAACAAATCCTCAGGCCCCAGCCCAGACCTGCAGAATGGGGGACTCTGGAGCGAGGGCCAGCAGTCTGTGTTCGCAGGCCCTCCAGGGGTCCCCCATCTCCGGAGCTTGAGAACCTCTGCTTCGGGGAACGGAGTCAGCCGTGCCCTTTCCGCTCTCTGTGCATCCCGCGGGGACTGAGGGACCAGCGGGCCCCATGCCTTGGAGCTGAGAAGGGTTCAGGAACGGCCCGTTATGAACACATTTATTTGCAAATTATGATTTAAGAAATTGCTCAGACCGAATGAAGGTATATGAAAACCAGAACACGTGTGTTTCCCATTCCAGAAAAACCCTCAGAGCCTGCTTGTATGCAGGTCTCTCAGGAAGGAAAACATCAAGCAGGTTTCGGTTCTACAAAAAAAGTCAGTAATCCTGAGAACGCTGAAAAGCCACATGATGTCTTGGGGTCCAAAAGCACGTAAACAGGATGGGAGCAGAGGAGGTGGGCCTCGGGACAGGTCCCACTTTCCAGATGCTAGTACGAAGTTCTAGTCATGTGATATTTGGAAAAGCTCATTTCTTCTGTTTTAAAATGTCATTTGTTTTCATCAGCAGAGAGAGACACCGGAATATTCCATCAAGCTGCTCAGGTCCCGTGGGATCTGGAAATGCTGGGTGGGGCACAATCACGGGAGAAGTTTGCTTTACAGTGTATTTCTCAGAACGCCGAAATTTATCAAGCCCTGTGAATTCCCAGTTTCCGTGAGGTGCTTGCCTCCAAGAGTATGCCACGCCTTTCATTCTCTGTGGCTATTTTTCTAATTTCTACGTACAGTAATAATCCCACCTTTTCTCCCCCTGCATGTCATTTCTGTGAAAATCCACCAGTATGTGTGCACGTGAGGGAGGGAAATCACTTTCAGAAAGACGTCCGACTCAAAGCTTTGAATCGCCTTATTTTTATACACCAGCAAAGAACAGACGCATTTCTCAGTTATGAAACCCATCTGTGAGGTGCCTTTCAAAGCGTGTGGCTGTGCAGCCAGACGTGTGATCAATTCTTAAATCATCTTGAAACAGTAGTAGCCTACCCTCCACCGCCCGTCCGCCTGTGCAATACGATAGCATTGTGTATTTCGCTTTTTAAGTTCGACACGTTTTCCATTCGTTCCAACTGCCACCAAAGTGGTTCTGAAACACCGATGGTGGCAATACGTAGTGGTAGCAGCCCCCTTGGGAAGAATTGTCACCAATCAGCTTTAATATTCTAGCCGGCAAGCTGGAATTGGTTTTCCCCGGTGAGACAACCAGCCCTTCCTCCTGGAAGGCATTCGCCGGATGCACAGTTAGCTCCACACGGAGTCGGTCTTCTTCTCAACACTCTGTAGCCATAATGTCAAGAAACTGGAAGAGACTTTAGAAGCCATCTGTTATGGGTTGAATTGTGTCCCTCCAAAAGATGAAGTCCTAACCTCCCAGACCTGTGAATGTGACCCAATTTGGAAATACGGTCTTTACAGATGACAAGTGAAGATGAGGTTGGGCTCCAATCCAGTATGTCGGGTGATGTCCTTATAAAAAGGGGACATTTGGACGCAGAGACAGACATGCACACAGGGAGAACGCCATGTGAAGATGAAGGCAGAGACTGAGGTGACGGATCTACAAAGACTGGCAATCTACAAAGGATGGCAACCAAAGATTGCCAGAAAACCACCAAGAGCTGGGAAAGAGGCATGGAACAGATTCGCCCTCAGAAGGAACTGATGCTGCCGACACCCCGAACTTGGACTTCTGGCCTCCAAGGCTGTGATTTAAGCCCCCCAGTTTGTGGAACTTTGTTACAGAATCCTAGGAAATTAATATGCGAGCCAATCCAGCCAAGTCTACAGACGAGACTCTGAGCCCCAGGAGTCCCAAGGAACTAGGTAGTTAGGGTAAAACTGAGCCTCCTTAGGACCTGATCTGCAGCCAACGATCGTTCTGTTACTGTGCGATGAATCTCACTGCCAAAGGACATAATCGTAGGTCTTGCCTTGAGAGATCACTGTAGCATCACTCTCCATGGCTTGTTTTCAAATTAAAATCTCCCTCTCAAGCACCTACGGGCTAAGAATATGAAGGTGCCCAAGATTCAGCCCTCAGCCAGCAGGTTTCCCAGTGTCAAATGTTTATTCAGCTACAATGTCAGGAAGTGTCGCTGAGCCACTTTGAGCAGAAGAATGGGGTGAACCAGCGTTGGTTAGTGAGGTGGCAGAGATGAAAGGGAAAAGGTTGAATCTTTAGCTTCTTTCCCCAGCCCCTGGGACGCACCATCTAAAGACAAACAGAATACCTTGCCGGTCACCTGGTCGCCTCCTCCTCTCTCGAGCGCCCTCTGGTGATCTCAAGTAGTGACAACAGCAGCTCTTTTCAGAGTGGGGAAGGTGCCTGAAGGAACTGGCGGTTTCTTAATTTAGAAAGCTGGACGGGTTGTTTCGGGCCACTCCTCTGCTGAGTTCAGTCTCTTCCAACCCTCCAAGGACCACAGAGCTAGCAATTCTGAACTCAGAGTTTCGATTACTTCCTCACTCTTCCTGGTGCCCTTTCTAACCCCAAATTTCATGACTGTATTTATGGGGTCCGTCCAAGTTCACTAACTTTTCCTTCACCCTCCCATCAACTCATTCTGAGAGAAAGAATGAGAATCTGACCCCCGTCCCCTGGGCCCATGCGGAGAATTGAGTCAGTCTCTACAGCCGACTCTCAACCTTGACGCTGTTGACACTTGGCCCCATCATTCTTCTGTGTGGGGGCCGTCCTGTGCCTCACAGGATGATCAGCAGCACCCCGACCTTCACCCACAGGTGCCAGCAGCACTTCCTGCCCAACTGTGACAACCAAAGACGTGTCCAGATGTTGTCAAATGAAACCACCCCCTCCATTGACAGAAGTATCTTTCACTCGAGAAAATGGAGCCACCATTCGTAAAGTTCTCTTTAATTGTTGAATGTCATACATGATCTATTTTTACACTTTTAGTTAATCTGATGCTAATTTATTGTGATACCAGTGGGCCAATTAACAGAACACAATATTCCAATCTGGGGTTGGAATAAAACCTCCAAGATATATGTCAAACACATATATATACACATATTTAATATATAAAATATATTATGTAGTATACTTATGTTATAATGTATGTCAATTATATAATATACATGTCTACCTATATTTAATGCTAAAAAAACATTATTTATGTTGAAAAATTATTTTCAGGGTCTCTACTTTGTTCCAGAATACTCTGTCACGTACTTTCTTATTACATTCTCAAAACAATCCTACAGGCTAGGTATTGTAATCCTTGGTTTAGTTTCCTCCCTGTTTCAATCTTGAGGGACTAAATGACCTGATTGAAGTCACGTGAGGGGGAAGAATCAGTTGGTGACAGAGTCCGTTTCCGTGATTCAAAGCCGTGTTTGTGCCACTTCATCGGCTGCCTCCCCGAGCTTGGCAACAGCCGTGTGTCCTGTTGTCTTCCTCTGTGACATGGGGACTGCCTTGGATGACCACTGAAGGTCGTTAGGATTAATCATTAATGGTATTAGTAAGCAGCAGTAGCGGCCGACATGGTTTGGGAGCCTCCTCTGTACCCTGTCTCATGTCATCCTTATGACAGCTCACAAGGGAGGCATCATTGTCACCATTTCACAGCTTGGGCGGCGCAGTTGCAGAAACCTACCGGGGTCTCGGAGTGGCTGGCGGGCCGGACACCAGGCCTCTCACACATGCTCGGGCCCCCAGCCTTCTCGCGGGCTCTGCTTCTGTAACTCTCGACTGGCAGGTGCAGACCCCCAGCCCCCTGCCCAGTAACCACGGTTCCTTCCAAGAGCCTCTGTTCCGCATCTGCTTTAGCTCCTCAAAACATCATATAATTGTGTTTAATTTGTATAGATTTTGCATTGTTTCCCCTAAGCAGTTGCATTGAATTATTAATGTGCAAACCCAGTTTGGGGGCCAAAATCATTTTGTTTCCCGGGATGATAAGTATTATATCATAGTAACAATGGTAGTAGTCACAGGAGTGGCAGCAGCCATAGCAGAAAATTTAATGATCATAGTTGGGAAACTCCATTTCATCAATGATGGAATAGAGAGGAGTAATTTGATGGGGATGGTGGAGCATCAGTTTCCTGGGTGTACTGTGACAAAGTACCACAAACTGAGTGGCTTAAAACAACAAAAACTTATTGTCTCAGAGCTCTAGAGTCTAGAAGTCTGAAATCAAGGTGTTGGTAGGGCCATATTCCCTTTGACGTCTCTAAAGGACGATCCTTCCTGGCCTTCTCCAGCTTCTGGTAGCTTCCGCCATTCCTTGGCTTGTGGCTGCATCCCTCTGATTTCTGCCTGCATCTTCACCTGGCCTTCTCCCTGCGTCTGTGTGCCGTCACATGGCTGCCCTCTTCTAAGGACACCAGTCATACTGGATTGGGGACCCACCTCATCCTAACTAATGACACCTGCACAACGCTATTTCCAAATGAGGTCACATTCTGAGGTGTTGGGGTTAGGACTTTAAAGTCTTTTCCGGGGGGACATAATTCAACCCACCGTAGTTCATCTCAGGGCTCCCCGCTAAATCTAACACTGTGACGAGAGCTTGCGCAGTGTTTGGTGGTGTGTCAGGGTAATTACTGGGAGTTGGGATACATCTGGAACTTTGGCCTAGTCCCATGGACATTCAAGGAGGAAATAGGTAGAAATGAACAGAAATGCCCCTTGCTCCCTGTCCCTCTGGAGAGGGGGAAGCAGGTTTGGTTGGTAAGAAAACTGGCATAAGTGTTAGAGGAAACGCACATGATGAGGAGGCGGCCAGAGATGCACTTTCTTATGCCCATGCGCCTGGGAGGTTTGATCAGCTTGGGGACGGGGCCAGGCACGTTTTTATTATTATTATTTTTTGGAATGAGATACAAAATAAACACGCTGTGTCTGTTCTGTAATGTCTGGTCATCTGGTCAGAGACTCAGAGCAACAGCTGCTCTCTTGGATTCTAAAGCATCTGAAAGGACACAAACAGGACCAGTCACCAATCACCAATGGCAACTGTGAAATGCAGGAAGGCTCTTTACAGCCCGGCAAGGACCATTCACCACACAGCATATCCTGTGGCAGGCTTCGGTAGCAGCCTCCACCGTCATCACTTCACTGTCTATACTGCCTGATGGCAAAACCTTTCCCCTGCCTTTCCCCAGTGGTGTGGCAGCCAGCCTCCAAGATGGCCCCCAGTGAGTCTCACCTCCTCGTAGTCACCCTCTGTGTGCCCTCTTACGAGAATCAAGCTGACTCGTGTAACTAGGATCTTTCAGGACTAATGGTGTGTGACTTCTGGGGCTGGGTCATAACAGTTATTTCGGCTTCTGCCTTGCTCCCTCTTGAGTCACCATCTCTGGGGACACCAGCCACCATACTATGAGGACACACAAGCAGCTTGTGGACAACCCACGAAGGAGAAACTGAGGCCTCCCACCAACAACCAGCACCAACTTGCGAGGCGTGTGAGGAAGTCGTCTTGGAAGCAGATCCTCCAGCCCCAATCTAGTCGTCAGAGGAATGCAGCCCCAGGTGATATCTTGACTACGTCCACACGAGAGACCCTGAGCCAGAACCACCCAGCCGAGCCGCTCCTGAATTCCTGACACACTGGGACTGCGAGATAAAAAACATGTTTTGTTGTTTTAAGCTGCTAAGTTTGAGGGTGTTTTGTTACACAGCAATGGATGACTAATACAGTGGGTCTCCCCACAACCCTGTAAGGCAGGTAGGACAGAGGTCACAAATGAGGAAATGCCCCTCATGGCTGTGATGGGAACCCGGTGTGTCCCTTTCCACTCTAAAGGACTTCAACAGAGCAGATCCTTTCACCGTGAGGCTGTGAGGTTTAGTTTGTCAGTGCCCCAAGCAAGAAGCCGTTGTCTGAATTCTCTTTATTTTTTTTAAAGATTGGCACCTGAGCTGACATCTGTTGCCAATCTTCTTTCTTTTTTCTTCTTCTCCCCTAAGCCCCCAGTAGATAGTTGTATATTCTAGTTGCAGGTCCCTGTGGGTGTGCTGTGTGGGACGCCACCTCAGCGTGGCCTGATGAGTGGTGCCACGTTCACACCCAGGATCCAAACCTGGTGGAACCCTGAGCCACAGAAGCGGAGCACGTGACCTTAACCACTCGGCCACCAGCTGGCCCCCATTCTCTGAATTCTAAGTCTGTAACTGGCCAACTGCAATCTGTGAGCTAAAGAAGCCGGCCCATCTAGGGAGCTGTGGTCTCAACCTAATAATGATGTCAGTGCATTTGGAGTCATCAAGTGAGGGTTGTGACAAATGCGTGCAATATCCCCACTGAAGTTCTGCAGGACAGGACAGCAGTAAACTGCAGCAGGAGAGCTGTCAGGGAAGACCCGTCTGCTGCCTGGAAGGTTGGAGGCCTGGATGTCATTATTGGGGCCGTGGTTGATTCGCCTCTGGAACGGGGTGCACCCGAAGCTGGCAGGAAGCTTCAGTTAAAGGCCAGCAGAGGCCACCTTGAGTTCTTGATGTCCCTCCACACACTACAGACCATGCCAGCCACGTGGGGACAGGAACACTGAGAAGCTTGGCTGTGAATTTGTCTTTTAAAATAAAAGGTCCCGCACGTACGAGAATTATCCTCCATCGGTGAGCTCCCCTCTGTGAATGCTTTCTCTCCTGGATTGGTTCTCAAACTGGACCATGCGTTAGAATCATCCGGGGGCTCTGTCAAAAATGCCCACCCCAAGCAGCTCTGAGCTACGCCCAGAAAGATGGTTCTTGTTTTTCTAAACTGCTCCCCAAATTTTAATTTGCAACCAAACCTAGGCCCACGATGGGCCGCTTAGAGCTTCCTACCTTTGAGCCAGTTAGCTAACCCAGCTAGGTCTTGGTGTCTGGCTCCGTACCATGGGGCATGCATCAGTTGGCTAGGGCGGCCAGAACAAAATACCACAGACGAGGGCACTTAGACAGCAGATGTTTATTTTCTCATAATCCCAGAGGCCGGAAGTCCAAGATCAAGGTGTCGGCAGGGTTGGTTTCATCCTGAAACGTCTCTCCCTGGTTTGTGCATATCTGTCTCCTCCCTGTGTCTTCACAGGGTCCTCCCTCTGTGCCTGTGTCCTAATTCTTTTATCTTGGAAGGACACCAGTCATGTTGGGTTAACGCCCACCTTAATGACATCGTTTTCGCTTGATTCCTTCTTTAAAGGCCCTGTCTCCTAAACTGTTGCATTCCGAGGGACTGAGTTAGGGCTTCAAAATGGGAATCTGGGAAGGGACGCAATTCGTCCCTTAACAGAGGTACTGTGGCCATTGTGAGGTTTAAATGAGATAAGGCCCTTGAAGCTCAGGGTGTTGCATGCCATCAGGAGAGGTCAAATTTATTTTTCATTCCCCCAAATTGGTGGCGCTATGTGGAAAAATTGCCTTTAAGTAGTCGGTGACAAATGGGAAAATTGGGCTTTTCTTTTAGGTGATAATCCCCTTAGAACATCAGTTCTGCCCCCACCCCCACCCCAAGAGCTGGCGCAGGCCCCTGGTTTCCTGGAATCTGAGCTCAGCACTTCAGACTGAGTTTCCTTTCAAAAGAGCTGAAGCCTCAAGCTCTTTCCGCACCTAATCCTTTTTCAGAAGGAGGGGAAGGCACGTTAGTGCAGCCTCGAAGTCCTTGCTGTGGGCTTGCCAAGGGCTCTGGATTGTCACCCTTGTTCTCACCAGTCCCCTGAGAGGCCGGGCGCCAGAAGCAAGGCCAGCAAGCCCGCACTCGAACCCACCTGATAGGGGTGAAGAGGAGGGGCCGTGGCCCCACAGAGCCTGGGAGCGCCCCTCCGGGGCCCGATTCCTGCGTCTTGGGTGCAGCTCGCTCTGAGAGGCCGCTGCTAGGTGACGTCCCTGACCTACGCCATGAGGGAACCTAGCATCCTCACTGCCCCCTGCTGCAGAGATTGGCAAAAGGTGAGTCCCTTTACTTCCTGTTACTGATTAGGGTGTTAAGGAGGGAGGAAGTGGGTTATTGGTGCCCCCAGAGCAGGCTACCATGTGAGGTACTTCGACCACGAACACTGAACGGTTTTCGTTCCAGGTGGTCCATCCCCTCGGGTGGAACCAACAGCACTCTCTGTCCACACCCCATGCTTTGGGGCCTGGGATGAGCAGACAGGGTGGAACCTGGATGTGAGTTTGGAGACCTGGCCAAAGGACATTCCATCTCCGGGTCTCTGGTTCTTCATCTGGTTGGACCAACGACCCCTAATACCTTTTCCAGCTCTAACGTTGTATAATTCCACAATTCTGTCTACACCGACACTAACTAGACCTGACCCTTCTGGTTCAGCCCAGTTAGCAATCTAGCATTGAGTGTGAAAGGCGATGTTCATTTTGAAAGGAGACAGACAGACAGAGACAGAAAGCAACATGCTGTCTCAAGAAACCAAGCTTGAAGATCCTTAATTCTGTCTGGAATTACGAATATCTGCGAACTGTCCCAAATTGCCACAGGGGAATAGCCCAGGACAGACCCTTGGGACCCACCCGACGGTGTTCGAGTCAATAGGTCTCAGGAAAGGTCCGGGCGTCTATATCTTTTGCACCCACGTGGATTGAAAGCTACCGAAGTGTGACGTGTGAGACCATCTGCCTCTTCCTGACCTCCTCTGTCGTGCCTCCTCCCAGACTTTCAGCATCCAATCTGAATAAATCATTGGCACCTTTGCAAAGTGGGCCAAACTCTCCTTCATCCCGATTTTCTATTAGCAGGAGCCTCACGAAGGTGTGGAAAGACTAAGGTGATGGCCCGGGGACCCACGGAAGTTAGATTCTCGCAGCTGTGCTGAGCCCCCGTGCAACGGGCGGCAGGCCTAGCTCTGACCCCTGGGCCTGGTCTCTGCTTTGGGTGAACCCTGGGCTCTGTGTCATTGAGGCCCTCTCTGCGCCTCTCTCAGGCTCGGCTCGGCACCCAGCACTCCCTGGGGGAGTGATCCATCAAATAGAGTCTCTCCACGTGTCCTCTTGCAATTAAGTTTCTGACAAAGGCAACCTGTTTCCAATCATTTCTAGGTGAAATTAATTTTTCTATGATACTTTCTAAAATGCGATTTTAGGAAAATGCCCTCTAAGAAAAGGATAGAAAATACTTGACTTTTTTCTTTCTGTTTTATTTTTGTAAGAGTCCAGATAGGTTAATTAATCATGTACTCTTTATAGAGCGCCTAGTCTGTGCGCTAGGCTATGCAGAATGCTCAGGTACAAGGACGACAGAGGCAAGCACCCCACACCCACCTGGACGTAGTCCCTGAGCTGGGTACTTCTGAGGGTCTACCTCCCTAGCTGAGGCCTCTGGGGAAGTATGGTTACCTGATAAATACAGGAAGTCTGGTTAAACTTGAATTTCAGACAATGAATAATTTTTTAGTTAAGTATGCCCCAAATATAGCCCCGAGAACTAGGTATGATTCTCATTATCCCTATTCTATGAATGAGGAAACCAAGGCACAGAGAGGTTAAGCAACTTGCCTAAGGTCACACAGCTGGGATATTGCAGAGCTGGAATTTAAACCCAGGGAGAACAGCATCAGTTGTTCCCCTATACCCGACTCCAGCAGCCTCACAGCATGGAGGTGGGTATGATTCCTTTCTAGTACCAGAATGTGGGTCCAGACTCAGGGGCCTCCAGAAAACTCTGGGGTGTTCCCAAGATCACCTTTACCACAACTCCCCAAAGGAAGGACTAGGCTTGTATTCCAGCACCCAGGATGGAGTGACTCACAGAAGGTATTCAATAAGAACTTATTAAATGATTAAGTGAATGAATGATAAAAGTGTATGTGTTCTTGGCAGAAAACTTGGAAAATGTGAAAAAAAGTATTTAAAAATCCCACAACTGTAATCTCAACCCCTAGAGACAGCCACTGCTAATATCTTCTGGCCCCAAACATTTGGAGTCGGTACATTTTATGGTCAGAGCCCTTGCCTTCAAGTTCTGCATTTTCCCTCAGCTTCTACTTTCTTTCCTCTGGAGTTTCTTAATGAGTTCTTTCTCAGAAAAGGATCGCACACTCATTCACACAGAGGTGTAGTTGAATGATAACAGCTGAGAGTATTATCTTGACTAGGCAATTTGTATTTTTAACAAGGCAAAACTTTCAGCTGGAAGGACAAAGCAGCTAGCCCCCTCCCTCGCCGTCTCCTCTTCATTAGGTATCTCAGAGTCCACCACTCTTGGAATCGTTAGATCTGAGGTCTGGGCCCAGCACTGTCACTAATCAGCCATGTTGTGACCTTGGGCTAGTCATTTCATTTCCCTAGGACTTCTCTGTAAGGTAAAGGAGGTTGAGCTGGAAAATAATGAGTCACCAATGCCCAACACTTTTCCATAACAGAACTTATACATACATACATATAATACTTATTTAACATTTTATTATAAAAATTTTGAACAAGCTAAAAGTAGAGGAAATAATATAAATAACCTCTATTTACCCTTCATCCGACTACAAAAAGCATCAATTCCTGGATCTCTGGTTACCCTTATACTGCCCCCTACTTCTCTTCAAGCACCAGGTCATTTAGAAGCAAATCCCAAACATCATATAGTTTCATATGTAAATATTTGGCACATGCCTCTAAAAATCAAAGAATAGTAAATACCTCTTTGTTTAAACAAGATGATTGTTATACCTGAAAAAAAATGAAGGATAACTTCAATTTCATCAAATAACCAGTCAGTGGAACTGGCTGTGTTTGTGTAAGTGTGTTCAGGATTTCGTTTTATTTTGTGGGGTTTCAGGAGCCAAATCTACAAGTTCCGACTGAGCTTTTCCCACATGCTCAGGGGCTAGTACTGAAGCAGTCTCAGTCGGGTCCCTTGTCCTCAGATGGCGCTTGGAACAATAAAATAGAGAATATGGAGCAGCATGCGCTCGATGCTTTACTGAGAAGGGCTCTTGGTGCCTTGCAGCAAGAGGGTGAGAGGGGGCAAGGAAGCTTGTCTTGGGGGAGCCTGTCCTGGTTCAGAAAGACGGAGTGGAGAAGGTGTGCCAGAGGGTGGGGCTTGAATTTAGGAGGATGCAGAAGGACAAAGGGAGGATGTGAGAGCAAAGGGGAAAACACAACTCATTTGATTTTGCAAGTCAGCTTCCGGGAGGCCTGGAGACACGCAGCAGCTGGAGGTTGTACCCATCTCTTGTTTCTGTGCTTGTCAAACGTATTGACATCGACATAATGTTGAAACTGAGAATTCGTCCGTGCTGGGTTTGTGGGGAGATGGCACAGGAGAAAGAGACACAAAGTTGGAGAGAGTCATTGAGAAGCAAGCCCTCAATGACTATATGTTGAATAAACACTGGTAGGGGCCGGTGACATGAAGCTACCGTCATGTGACAAATCTGAATGATTTTCATGTAGTCAGTGAAGCAGATTGTCCTGTATTAAGGGCAGATCTAAGAAGGGGCAGACTATAGCACTGAGAGTGGCCCAGCCTTGGAACCCGCTCTTTGCGAAGGAGTGGCTTGCTGGTCCCTGGAGAAGGATTTCAATCCGTTCTTATTCTCCTATACTACTCTGTAACTTGTGGCCATGTATCTCTCCCTTTTATTTCAACATTGTTTTAATTAAAGTTATAAGTCCACAGAATTTAGAGAGTCAGATAGGTTTGTAAGCTTATGATAAACAGCAGTCCCTAAACTGTCCGTTCCGTCTGCCTTTTCCTCGTCCTGAGGCAATCGCTTTTATTCTCACAGATCCTTTTGATATTCACATCCATAGGTCTGCAATAACATGACTTTATTGCCATTTCTTGGTTTTTGAGTTATAGGCATTGACTACTGACTTCCTCTACAGGAGAAAACGATTTTACTCTTTCACATAACACACATGTACACACACACGCTCATACATGCGTATACATACACACTTGCACACACAAGCATGCACACACACACAGATGCCTTCCATTCATTCTTTCTCTATAGTTTCATTGAATTTTTGGAGATTAATATTTAGTTTTTACATTATTATAATTCTGCAAATGCTGTGAACAGCTGAACCCCGAATATGATGTTTATTTTGCCATTCCTGAACAACTTACACTTTTCTTGAAATTAACAGTTACCTATTCTTTTGGTCTGTTTTAATAATTTATCCCCAAACGCCGCCCTTCTCTCAATGTGTTCACACAACAATTCCATCTTTTTGAAGAAGTCTCTTCCAGAACCTTCTGGATTGGTTACCCTCTACGTCTACTGTGAAGCTGCTGTATTAACACAGATTTCCTTCATCTCTCTTTTGTGACAGAGCCCGTTTCCACATCTTCCTCTTTTTAAAAATTTTACTCCTTTTGATTAAAAAAAATAGTTCCAACAGCTTCCTTATAAGCCCTTGCATGTCTGAAAACACATTTATTATACCATCAGATTTGATTAATAGTTTTGCTGGGTATAGAATTCTATCTTTGTAAATATTTTTTCTTTAGGATTTTGAAACATTTCTCCATCGTCTTCTATCATATTCCTGAGAAGTCCAATGCCATTCTGATTCTTGAGCTTTTGTTTAAAATATGTTTTATTTTTTTCTCTCTGGAAACATTTAGTACCTTTTTTATCCCAGTGTGATGAAAGTGCACAATGATGTCTCTTGGTGAATCCATCTTCATCCATGATGCTGGGTGTAAATGAGAAAGTCAGGAACTTGACATCTGGGAAGTTTTCATGAATTACTTCTTTGGGAGATTTCCTCCCATTGTCTCTGGATTTGCTTTCCATATTTGGATGTTAATCATTCTTGTGTGGTCCTATAATTTCAGTACTTCTCTCTTATTTTCTCTTTGTGTTTTTGTTGCACATTCTGAGTGAATTCCTTAACTTTTTCATTTTTGTTATTTCCAAGCACTTTTTGTTTGTTCTCTGAATTTTTATTAGAATCCTATTGTTATTTCATGAATGCAACATTTTGTCCTTACTCTCTGAGAATATTAATGCTAATTTTTAAAACATTATCTTCTCCCTGTAGGACTTCTATAGCTTCTGTTGCCTCCAAGTTACTTCCCCTTGGCCCCCAACCTCAATGGTTCTGCCTTTTCGGTTAGAGGCTGTTCTCGAAGGTCAAATGATCCTTAAGTGTCTCTCCATATTTACAACTGGGGCACGAAAAGCGTGTGGTAAGCTCTGTGCACATGCACAGGACTTGGCAGCTGTGGGCTTCAGTTCCATGATCTGCCTGGGCCATTTCCCTGGGGAACCTTCAATATCAGTATCTTTAAGTCTTTCCTCTTGTATTGTTGGAAGAGCAACAATGAAACCTCCTATAATTTTTCATGTGGAACTTACAGTCCTTACTACCATTATTCCGGAAACAAGATTGGGAAAATGGCCAGAGATCTCAACATTCAGAATGTGAACATTTGTCTGACTGGCTTCACAGAATAGGAGAGGAGGACTAGAGATGTATCTACTTCTGAAAAGGACTTCAAATCAGTCATCCCGCTTGCAGATCTGCCTTTATTCCCACTTCCATAGGTCCCTAATGTCCCCAGTTCCTGAGCAACTGGGTTGCTTTTGGCTTTCCCCATTGGTGGCTTATGGTTCGGCTTCCTCAGCTCTGTTATATAGGCTGCAAAACATACATTTGCTTTTCAGCTTCCAAATTTTACCACTATTATCATCTCTCCTGTTCTCTTCATCTCGTTGGTCTGCGTGTCCTCCAAAATCCCTCCTCTGTTGCTTTAGTGGGGTGTCAGGAGGGACTGGAGACTAACCCCTGCATTTGACTTGCCATCCCTTAATAGAAGTGCCCCATCTGCTCGCAGTGGCCCTGGCTTTGGAGCTTTTCCTTGCCTGCCTTTATCACAGAAGCAATCAAACAAACAAAGAAAAACAAAACCAAAGCCCATTCCAGTATCCATTGCTATTTTATTGACTTTGCTCTAACACTTGAAGAGAAATTTGCTTCACCACTTCTCCACTTGTTTTAGAGCATCTAACAAGGCAATGAAGGAAAGAAGAGGAAGAAAAATCTTCAGTAGGACTTAAGTGGTTCTCCTCACTCCCTGGAAAACCACGACGGCCTGTAAGGTCCAAGCAACGCTGATTGGAGCGAGTGATCTCGAGGTGCATGCACTGCCCCCTGGTGGGCGAGCTGGTACTGCTTTTAGGGTTCTCTCCTGGCTCTCCAAGATGGCAAAGGGCAGGGAAGTGCAGATGCTATTGCCAGAGGAAGTGAGATTGGAACTCAGGAGAAAAGGGGGAAAGATATTCTAAATTTAAACATCTTTCTCATGTCTTACTAACCAGTATGTCCGTACCACATCTATCATTACACCCACTGTGCGCGGCCTCATAACTCTCACTGAGGACTTAGCATCACCGAGGGGAGAGCTCATGATTTTCCCCACTTATGGGATGTTGTTGCCCTGTGCAGAGGGAAAGCGCCAGTTTAAGAAGAAATGTCATTCCACATGAAACTCTCCACCAGTCAATTTATAACCCCAGGCCCTCTAGGATCAGTCCAATGGACCCCATCTGATCAACAGAGAAATTGAGTATGGTTTTTCAGGAACTGAGACCCCCTTGTCCAGTTCAGGCTGGTGAGACCACCAACCCCTCAACTGGGCCTGTGCAAATGCTCAGTGAGCGACCTTTGGATGTCATTGAGCTGAAAACTCCACCCTCAGATCATGGTAAGGCTGTGACTTTGTGAACATGCGTCCTATGAAGACACACGAAGTTTGACTATGCTCGCACGATCATCAATTACCTCACTTCTCCTTGCCTCCAGTCGTCTCTCTCCACACCTGCCCTTCATCCCATAAACCCAAGGGCTGGATCGAGGAGACAGATCTGAAAGCATATACCCCTGACTCCTTGTGGATCCATCTCGCTCTTCCCAAAAGCTGATGCCATAATTAATTGACTTTTTTATGCACATCGGGCAAGAGAACCCCAATTTTGTGCAGTAACAACTCCCCCCCACTACCTTCTAAGCTATGCTGTCCAATATGGTAGCCACTACCCACACGTGACTGTTTAAACTTCAATGAATTAAAATTAAAAATTCAGTTTCTCGTTCACTCTAGCCACATTGCAGAAGGCTGATAGCCAATGCGGCTGCCATGTTGACCAGCACAGACAGAGACCATTCCCATCCTTGTGAAAGTTCTGTTGGACAGCACTGATCAAGAGCTCTTAATGATGCTGGAAACTTCTACGATTCTCACAGAGTTGACCACGACCTCATCTATGTTCCTACGGGTCTTTATTCCCTCCTCTGCCACAGCGTTGATCACAGTCTGACTTGAAATGGAATTAGAGAAATAACAGGCCCGTCTCTCCCACTTGACCCTAAGCTCATAGACCAAGCTTGTGATGTTTGCCGTTATTCCCAGCGCCCAGAGCAGAGTCTGGCAAAGAGAAGTCCCGGAATAAATGTTAGTTAGATGAATGACTTGATTGTAAACTCCTTGAGGGCTGGGATGAAATGTTCTCATTTTTGTATTCCCCACAGTTCCTCGAGCAAAGAGAGACCCTCCGTGAACGTCTATTGGATTGTTGCACGCTCTCGCGTCTGCCAGCCTAGGGAGGTATCTCAGCGCTAAGACAAAAGCCAGACCGCTGTGTTCCCCAAATTCACCAAGCTCCCTCTCAGCGTCTCAGCCTACACGGACCCACCTGATTTTCGGGGAGTTGACCCGAGCCCTTACGAAACCCTGGTGTCTTCCGTTTTCAAATTCTTCTGGTACCTCCAGGTATCACACTGCATTTTGTTCCTGAATTCTTTGGATTGTTTTCAGTCACTAGCTTTGTCTTTCCAACCAAATGGCAAATCCCATGGGCATCCCACGCTTATTCACACTGAAGACCCCCTTAGAATGGAAGGGTAGAGGGACTCTCCGCTCCAGTTGTATTTTATAAATAAAGAAACAGAGTCGGGAGGTAAAGCTGACCTGCTCGGGGACACGCAGGTGAGGGCCTTACCTGCTCCCATCACAGATTGGGACAGAGAAAGCTCAACAAACGTGGAAAGAACCATGTTCTGAGGACTCTGCCCCAGCCCCATGAGGGCCAGCAGCCCCGGTGATGAGTTCTGTGCCTGCCTTCCGCTCGCCATTCTAGTGAGGACTGAAGAAAGTCTACACGCAGAGGAGGTGTCAGCTGCGAACTTGACAACAGATGAGAGCCAAGGTCATGACCTTCTAATGGCGAACCAGCCTATTAGTTTAGCAATACGTGTCTCCGTCATCAGAGCTGTGCCTGGTGGAAATTTGATTTTTTATCCTTCAGAAAGCCCCTTACTTGAAAAAGAGAGAAACCTCTAGCACCTGCTGGAAATCCCTTCTTTTAAAATACTAACAAGTCAAATCTTCACCTAAGAAACTTGGCTCCATGCTCTTTCACGTTCCGCGGTGCCCTTAAACTGGCTGAGTAACGGAGCAGGAGAACGATTCGAACCTCTGGACTTAAAAAAATAAAAAAGATGCCAATCAAATGTAAATGATGATCCCATTAAATAATGATTTTCATTCAAACTCAACAATACAAATTTCTCAGACTTTGTGATTAGCTCCGTGTCAAACTTTTGCTCTTTTTCATTTTTTTTTTTAGCAGTTCATTGGTGATATTCTGTGATCATTTTGGGTTTGTGGGTTGGATTTTTTTTTTTTTTTTAAGGACTGACCAAAAAAATCTTGCTGCATTCAGTCTCCTGAGAATGTTGGGTCGAGTTTTTTGATCCCTCTGGCTCATTGATTTGCGGGCTGATGTAGTGCGAGGGGTCCTTATTAGTGGCGTCTGTCCCTGCTGTAATGTTTTTGTTATTTTTCCTCATTTGTTCACTCTGACATCATGTCATTACAGAATGGTGCTGTTCAGGCCCTGCCTGGGCTGTTCGTTAGCTTGTGTTTAATGAGCAGCTTTAATTGAGCTGTCTAATAAGCCACCTGTCGCCCTCCGGACTTATTAACATACTAATGGCCTGACATTGTATTCTCTGACAGGCAACAGGGCTTACTTATTTGATGTCTGGACATGAGGATTTTAGGCAGGAATGAGAGCCGGCATTGGGAAGGAGGTTTAAAAACGCAAATTAACTCTTTGGTATCTTTGTGTTTATGGCTCTCTTGCGGGGGGGGGGGGGGGGGGGAAAAAAAAAGTTCAACCCATCGCAGACCAGGAAAGCATGTTCTGGGGAGGAAGGCTTGCTCCATCCTTGCAGCCCCAGGGTGGCTCGGGGGTCTGCTCCGCCTGAAAAGAGCAGACTGTGCTCCGATTACAGCAGTATAGCTGGGAGCTCCTTCAAAGGGGAAATCTCCTGCACCCAGGGGAAAGTTTTGCGATGAGACTTCTCTCTACTGTGGCTGAACAAATGAAAAGCAGCAATGCTCTGTCTGAGGGATGGGAGTGTGGCCAGCTGTCCTTGCCCTTTAAACCCACCTGACGACGGCATCCTGGACACACGGCCCCACAGGAAGGCTTTGGAGGGGTGGGCCGAGCTCGCACAGGCGCGTCAGTGGAGGACACTGGTTTCGTTTGGGTCTTTCTGCTGGGTTTGTGTGGTTGGGTCTTTTCCCCAGGCCTCCCTTGCAGAGGCAGGAGGAAGACCTTCTGTCCTGGGAAATTTCTAGAAAGCCAGCACAGCGCTCCTGCGGGGGGACTGCACATTGCTCTTCTGTCCCCTCACCTTTTCTCCCTGGCTGTCTCCTCCTTCCATGCCTGCACGGACAACAAGCACATACAGAATCCTAAAGAAAAGACTGCTTTAAGATTTCAGGAAATCTGGGAAAAGTGATGTCTGTGGAAGGGTCACGACTAAGGACTGAGCAGAGTGAGCCAGACCCCCTAGCAGCTCAGAGGTAGGGTGGGAGGCGATGTGCAAGAGGCCTGTATGGGTGCTGGGGTCAGTGGCAGCATCCCGCCAGCCCTGAGATTCCCCCACCCTGAGATTCAGCCCAGTTGCCTCAGGGGGCTGGGTCTGCAGAGGGAGCCAGAAAACATTCCAGATGGGCTGCCCAGGAGCTGCACGCCAGGACTCAGCATGTTCAACCTGCAGCCCGCAGTCTGCAGCCCTTCTTTAGGGGAGGTCACAAGTGGGTGCTGAGCAGGGGCACGCTGCCAGTGGGACAGTCACACTTCCTCTCCTTGCTGGGACCCAGCCATGGGCGTGGGGGGAAGGAGGGGAGGAGGGGGAGGAGGGGGAGGCGGGGAAGAAGAGCAGAAACCCACCCACTGTCTATGATGATAGCCTTTATTTTTATTTCCTAAGCCAAGACTTTCACACACATTATCTCATTTAAGTTTTCTATCCCAGCATGTCTCATTGATACCGGGATGGGATCAATCTTTGTTGTGGGGGGCTGTCCTGCGCATCATTGGATGTTGAGCGGCATCTCTAACCTCCACCCGCTGGATGCCAGTGGATACCATCAAAAATGTCTCCAACCTTGCCAAATGTCACCGGGGGGAAAAGCCAGCCCAGTTCAGAAACACTGCTCCAGAGGAAGGGGAGCCACCTTCAGTTTGTAGCTGAGACACAAGCACTGAGAAAGGGTGAAGGAGGAACCCCAACTCCCACAGCTCGTGTGCGAGGCAGAGCAGGGTTTAGGCCAAGCCTGCCGGATCTCAAACCCCGCTCATTCCTTTGCACCGTCCTCCCTGGTGGTGATGAGGGTGGGTCCAATTGTGACCAGAGGTGGTCAGCTGTCCACGTCCCCAGTGCTGACCGTTGAAGAGCTATTGCAGGTTGGGTATTTTGCTAGGGATTTTCTGTATTACCTTTTTAATGCTGTCAATATCCTTTTGAGGTGGGTACTATTATTATTCTCCTTTAAAGGATGAGGAAACTGAGGCTCAGAGGAATTAAGGGGGGGAGTGTCTCATCTGGGTCTCTCTGGCTTCAGAGCACATGTGTTTTCTACGATAGTGCCCAGAAGCCCAGCCATCTGCGCCTAGAGACCGCCATCCTGATGATCCATTCTCCCATCTTGCCAAAAAGAAGGGGTGCTTCCTCCCTGGCTGACCAGGGTGCTGTGCTGGGTAAGTTTCCCAGGCCATGTGTGATGGTTCATTTTATGCGTCAACTTGAGCGGGCCATGCGCTGCCCAGATTTTTGGTTAAACATCATTCTGGGTGTATCTCTGAGGGTGTTTCTCGAGGAGGTTAATGTTCGAATCGGTAGACTGAGTAATGCAGGTTGCGCTCCCTAATGGGGGTGGGCCTCATCCAATCAGTTGAAGGTTTGAATAGACCAAAAAGCTGAGCCTTTCCTAAGTAAGAGAGAATTCCTCCTGCCTGACGTCTTTGAACTGGGACGTTGACTTTTTCCTGCCTTTGGATTCTGACACCTTGGCTCTTCCTGCGTCTTGAGCCTGCCAGCCTTCAGACTGTAATTAAAACGTCAGCTCTTCTGCATCTCCAGCTTCCCAACCCACTCTGCAGTTCCTGAGACTTGTCAGCCTCCATAACCATGTGAGCTAATTCCTTAGAATAAATCTCTTTATACATATATGTATATACATATGATGAGCATATTCCTATATATCCTATATAGTCACATATGTCCCATATATTCACATATGTCCTATTGGTCCTATTTCTCTGAATAATACAGCATTTTGGTTATCCTTCACAGATGGTACCTTTCTATATCCCATATTTTCAACGCCTAGGTTTCATTTGGTTTTAGGACTAACTTGTATCCAATATCTAGTTGTTTTTTTAAAATGCAATCTGAGACTAATGATGTCAAACACCTTCTCATGTTGTCGGCCATTTGGATGACTTATCACTCTCTGCTACATTCTGGATGAATTCCTCCATGATGACCTTCCAGCTCATCCGGTCTCTCTTGAGCCTTCCAACCCAGAGTTTATCCTGTCTATTGAGCTTTGTAAATTTCAGTTCCAAGCTGCTTTATCTCTATGATTTCTAAATGGTTCTTTTTCCTACCCACTGGTTCTTTTTCCTTTTCTGCCTCGTTCAAGTCCTTAATTTTTTTAAATTTAAAAAAATTTTTTTTTGGTGAGGAAGATTGTTCCTGAGCTAACATCTGTTGCCAGTCTTCCTCCTTTTGCTTGAGGAAGATTGTCCCTGAGCTAACATCTGTGCCAATCTTCCTCTATTCTGTATGTGGGACGCTGCCACAGCACGGCTTGATGAGCAGTATGTAAGTCCGCCCCCTGGGATCTGAACCTGCAAACCCTGGACCGCTGAAGCAGAGCGTGCAGACTTAACCAATGCACCACCAGACTGGCCCCAAGTCCTTAATTTTTTAATCTTTTTCTGTCCCTGTTATTTTTTCCTTTAACTCTTAGAAGATATTCAGCATAGTAATTTTAAAAATCATTTTCATGTTGCACTATTACTTTTCATTTTCTCTAAAGTGATTTCATTTCCTGATTGTCGATTTCGTCGATTTGCTGTGAGCTCATCAGGAGTTCGTTTCTTTTTGTTTGGTTTCACCTTGTGCGGTTGCAGAGGCTTGTACTCGCCACTCCCTTGCTGGGGTGGCTGGTTGTTTCTCTTGTCCCCTTAGAGTCTCCAGCTCAGAACCACATCTTAACGTGGGTTTTCCGAGTGTTCATCCCAAGGAGATGATGGGGGATGATGGCAGTCCTAGTGACAATTTGGTAGAATGGCCAGATCCTGGCTGCAAGGCTGTCCGTGCTTCTCCTCTTCTTAACAGGAATGTATCTAAAGTCTGTGGTCGATGGCAGCATTTCCATCCTCTCTGGAAGCAGGGAGCTGTGCCCCACCCCTGGCTCTGTTCCCTGCTTTGCATGAGACATTTGTAGTTTTGACCACTGAACGGGGACAAGCTCCTTTCTTCTCTAACCCCTTCCAGACCCATAGTCCAGCAGCCTGGTAGCTTCAGTCCCGCCTTCAGTTTTGAGTTTCTGGTCCATGGAGATGTTATCTTTTTTTTGAGCATGGCAGTTTTTAAAAATCTGTCATTACTCTGTGTTGGTGCCCACGGAAGGGTCAAAGCACGAATCGTGGTAGAGTTTATGATTCCCTGCTGTACCCGTGTCTCATCACCATTCTGCAATATTTCATCAAAAATCTCCCGACAGGGCACGGTTGCCTGCTCGTTATCTTGGCTTTACAAAAAGCTGCGATTAGGGTGGCAGAAGGCTAGGTAGTCAAAAGCGTGGGCTGAGGCAGACTGCCTGGGTTCAAATCCCGGGTCTGCTCTTACTAGTTATGGAAACTGGGGCCAAGTTATTTAATGCTCTAAGCCGCTTCAGTGAAATACACCAATGGTGTAACTTCCTAAGATTGTTATGAGGATTAAATAAAATAATCCATGTGAAAGTGCATTCCACAGATTCTGGCCCATGGTCATCCCTCAAGAAATGTCTGCTGTTATTATGGTGGTTATTACCTCCTGGTTTGAATAAAATATCCAACTTTAGAGAATTATTATTTTTTGTAAGGCTCCCGTGGCCTGTAAGGCAGAAGAGAGAAATGGCAAGAAATGATTTGATCACTAAGTCTTTCAAGGCACCTTCTTATCTATTATCCATAGTCCCCCAACAAATCTGCTTTTTTTTCGCCATTTTATAGATGGGAAAATTGAACTGGATCACTGCACACTTTTGACTGATTAGAGGCACAGGAGTGAAAAGTCACGCTCGACTGGCACTCTCAGGGGCACCAGCAGTGCCACTGTTTCTTGAGAAGAGATTAGGAAGCAGCCCTAGGACAACGGTGGCTCCTTCGTGGGAATCAGGGCTCTCCACGTCCCAGCCGCAGCAGAGCTCTCAGTGTCGCCGTGCTGGCGGTGCTCTTGAGCACCTGGGAACATGCACGCCAACGGTATACGCTGGGAAACTGGGAGGGCTTGTGTCTCCTCCTCCAAATCCACGCCACAGTCACCCCGCTCTGCTCTGGGCCCTGTGCCTGACCGGGTTACACCCCAGGCTCCCCTGCCCTCTGGCTCCTGGCTGCGTTTGGCCAACGGGCAGGGTGCCCAACTTTTTAGAAAGTCAACCTGCGACATGGCCATATAAGATTAACACCACCAACAACGACCCACAGTAACACAATATATAATACATACTCAGACACGTATGTTATTCCTTTAACATGAAAATTTGAAAAATAAGTATCTGAAATTATATACCATTGTATATTACTTACCATCCTGTTGCATAAATGCTATTATTTAAACAAAACAACAGTAAGGCTAATTAACAATGGCAATTAGTAGTAATTAGTAGCAGAAGTAATTAAACAAATAATCTATGTAGGAAACAACTCTGTTTGGATAGTGTTTCTTTCTGTCCTCTGAGACAGCAGTTGATTTCAACTATCGGATATTTAAATTTTGAAGGCTATTTTAAGACACATAAAGGTAAGACTTTTAGAAGTAAGGCATAAACACAACAGGAGGAATTAAGTAAATACTGCCCATATTTAACCAAAAATAGCAATGATCAATTTCTTTCCGTGCCATGAGACGGGGGATATGTTTAGTCTTTCTGTTTTCTTCTCTAGTAATACTTCTCTGAACTGCCTGTGGCCTTTGGGAATCCTTCTTTTTCTTCTATGAAGGGGTGAAACTGAACATAGTCAGAAGTGAAATCCACCTCGACTCGCAGCTCTCCTCTTATGAAGCCCACGTGACACTGAGGCCTGATGTCAGTCCAAGCTGAGGCCATCGAGCTGAGCATCCTCTCAACAGCAGCATCGGAACATGGAATACCGACTCACTGGCTGGGAAGGTTAATTTTTTTTTTGATGATTTTATTTTCCTTTTTCTCCCCAAAGCCCCCCAGTACATAGTTGTATATTTTTAGTTGTGGGTCCTTCTAGTTGTGGTGTGTGGGACGCTGCCTCAGCATGGCTTGATGAGCAGTGCCATGTCCATGCCCGGGATCCGAAGTGGTGAAACCCTGGGCCACTGAAGCGGGGTGTGCAAACTTAACCACTCAGCCACGGGACTGGCCCCTGTGAAGGTTAATTTTATGTGTCATCTTGGCTGGGCCATGGTGCCTGGTTGGCTGGTCAAACACCACTCTAGATGTTGCTGTGAATCTGTGTTTTAGATGTGATTACCATTTGCAATCAGTAGACTTTCAGTAAAGCAGATGGCCCTCTATAATGTGGGTGGGCCTCATCCAATCAGTTGAAGGCCATAAGAGCAAAGACTGTGGTTTCCTGGGGAAGAAGGAATTCTGCTTCAAGACTGCAACATAGAGACCCTGCCTGAGTTTTCAGCCTGCTGGCCTGCCCCATGGATTTTGGACTCAGCACTGCCACTCCAACTCTACCTGAGTGTCCAGCCTGCCAGCCCATCCTACAGATTTCAGACTTAGCAGTCCCCACAATCACGTGAGCCAGCTCCTTCAAATCTCTGTCTCTCTCTCTCTATTTCTCTCTTCTGTTTCTCTGGAGAACCCTAATGTAATATACTATCAACAGCAAGTTTTTAGACTTGCAAGAATTAGTTCAATCAGGAACCATGGCCGTTACATAAATTATAAATAATTATAAAAGTAATATCAAGACACCATTCCCCTCCCCTCTTTCCCTCATTACCTTATATGAAGAATAGTGATGGTGGCTCAGTTTTTAGGTTTCAGGTGGGAGTTTGACTAGATTGGTGTCACCCCACAATGGTACAGTGACTGATGGGACTTTGTGTGGCCCCTGAATTGGGGACACACGTTTTCAATTGGATGAAGGGCAAGGGTGAAAACTGGGGACGAAGGGGTGGCCTGTGCTGAATATCTTCCATTTGTGCCTCCAGCTCTGCTCTCGACCCCTCTCCACCTGCTCTGTGCCCAGGTGGCTGATGGGGAGGACAGCCTCCCAGGGCCCCCGTGCGCTCTGACTGCCCTTAGTCTTCAGTCAGTGGGGCCAGAGAGGAGACGGAGCTCGAGGGTGAGGTCAGGCCTGTGTTCTCCTGACTGGCCCCGGGGCTCGCTGCAGGCTGGCCGAGCCCCTCCAAACCCCGTGGGGCCGGGTGTCCTCTGCACCCAGCCCTTTCTGTCTCAGGCCTGAGTGTGGTTACAGCGTCCACCACGATTACCAGCCCGGTAATGCCACACTCTTCCTTGTGGCGGCCCGTCTCCCGGGCCACACCTCTGCAAGTTGTCCCTTTATTAAACTTTCCTCAAATACCACAATTTGCACGGACTGTCAGTTTCTTGCTTGCTCCCTGAATGAAACAGGACTATTTGGGCTTATTGAAACTCTCCGAGGGTTTCCTGGAAGATTATCAAAGACTCACGGTCTGGGAAGGACTGTGGATACGGCTGAGACCACGCTCCTTTCACAGAGAAGACAAACTGAGGCCAGTCGTGGTGAAGTGACCAATCAGAGGTCAGTTGGCCAAGCGGAGAGAGGGCAGGCTCGCGTCCCATATCTCCCAGCCCCTCCTTCGTCAGCCTCCGTCTGTGCGAATGGCCCTCAGGCCGGACAGGGGTGTTAGGGCTCCTTTGTAAATTCCTCTGAGCTGAAGGAAGTGCCAATAACAGGATGAAGGACTGGGGGCAATGTTTGCTTTCCAAGGACCTTCAAACCACGCGGGGAATAATCCTACATCCACATCAGGGTGACAGGGCTCCCGGAACCCGGCCCTCAGGCCAGCGTGTGGGGTCCCAGGTCTAGGTCAGGCCCAGTCCACCCTGTGAGAGGATGAAGCTTGTCTGTAGCCTGTCCCCTCCTCAGCCCACCTCTGTTCCTCCTGCCTCTGTCCCCACCAGCTGCCACTCAAGTGCCTCGTTCTTAGGAACCCCTGTTAAGATGTCACCTGATAACTGAGGAGTTAACAGATTTTTCTAGTGCATTATCCAAGCAGTTTACAAGGAGTGAGAGAACTCTCTTAAATGTGGGCTTCTAGAAGTCATTATGTGGTGAGAGAGTAAAGAAACAGCAGTCTCCCTCAGCTCGAACGACCTCCTTCTCCTAGGCCAGCAGTGGGAGAGAACTTAACTTAGGAAAGACGTGACTCCATGTCTCGCCTCTCACCATCCCTCTGAATGAATATTCAATCGTCGTCATCTTCCCGCCCTTGGATAAAGTTCCTGCGGGCCCCAGGAGTTGGACTGTCCCTTGAAGAGACGGGCACTGCCTCATTTCGGAAATTAGCATGTCCCTGTCATATACTGATCACGATCCTGGCCGTGAGGTGGTGTTACATCTTCTCCTCAAACCCAGCTGAGCCCCGCTTCAGGCTGGAAGCCACAGCGGGCAGACAGACTTGGCTGGTTTCTCTTCTTTGTCACCTCCTTGCACTTATGTTCCTCTCTGTCTCCACCTCCTTCTTGCTCTCAGTTTCTCTCCTGTCCAGGGTAGGAGCAGTTTGGTGGGGGGGAGGCCATAACGGGGTTGCAAATGTCTTAGAGACTGTAGGCTGCTTGCATATTTCAGTGAATCCTTTCTTTTTTTTCATGTTGTTTGCTTTGAAATAATTCCACCTTTATATAAAAGTTGTAAGAATAGTACAAAAACTCCCATAGTATAAATAACCTTTCACCCAGATGGACCAATTGTGAACATTTGCCACGTATCCTTTATCATTCCTTTCTCTCTCTCCTCTCCCTCTCTTTCTCTCTCTCATCCACCACCTGAGACTCACCTACCCCATTTTTTTCTCTAAATATTTTGAGAGTTAGTTGCAAGCATCAGCCTCTTCATCCCCAAGCACTTGAGTGTGTCTTCCCGAGAACATGGATTCTCTGACAGGACCACAGTGCAACTACCAAATTCAGAAAATTTAACATTGACATATACTATTATCTAATATATAGACCATATTCAAATTTTGCTAATCGTCCTTAAAATGTGCTTTATGGTAATTTTCCCCCTGATCCAGACTCCAGTCTGGTTTGTGTATTGCTTTGAGCTGCCATGTCTCTTTAGTGTCCATTAATCTGGAAAAGTTCCTCCGCCCTCCTGTGGCTTTCATGACATTGACAAGTTTGAAGAGTTTAGGTCAGTTGCTTTGTAGGATATTCCACAATTTGGGTTTGAGCTGAGTAGGGTTGGTTTCTGCATCTTTGGCACAAGCACTACATACATGATGTATGTTCCCAGTGCATCAGGACACATGACATCAGTTGGTCCCACTGGTGATGTCAACTTAGGTCACTTGATAGAGTGATGTCTGCCAGGTCCCTCCACTGTCATTGCTCTGATTCACTTTGTAATTAATAAATAATCTGTGGGGAGATATTTACAGACTATTTAATACCTTGTTCCTTTTCAAGCTTTCATCCAATAGTTTTAGCATCCATCACAATTCTTGTCTTAAGCCTCAAGTCTTGTCATCAAGTCAGTCTGGGGAGGGCCCCCATCCCCAGTGAGGAGTTCTTATGAGTTAGAGCTGCCACCCAGCCCTGGGGGAGGGAGTCGCTGCTCCCTCTTAACATTCAATTTGGGCATGGATACCAGACCCACCCCCTAATCCTCCCCAGCAGAGCTAAGTTGCTATGTTTAAGCCAATTTTTACTTGCAGGCATCACAGAAGAAAAGAGAGATGAACGTCAGAGGAATTCATCAGAAGCCACTTTTCCTCCATCGCCTGGGACTGCCCGCCCTGGATCACCCTATGCAGACTCCTCAATATTACATTCTCAAGGGAGAGAGAGACAGGTTCCTGAGGAACTCCTACATTCCCAATTCCCACCAGAGGTCCCTGCTGTCTTACAGAGACCCACAGTGGGGCTTCTGTCCCTTCCAGAGGAGGTCCCCAGGTTCATGGGTCTGGCCCTACGCTAGAGCTCACCACAGGCTATTCACATCTTCCCTGGATAATGACGTCCCCAGCCCCAGTATGCACCTGCAGTGTGTGCGTGGCATCCAGGTGTTGTGTGTGGGTTGGGAGAGGACAGGGGAGAAGCCACCTCATGACCAAGGCTTCAAAAGGAGAATTTAATCCAAAGAGCTGTTAACTAGGCATACAACTGTTTTAAAAGTAACTGAAAATACAGAGAGATGGAGACAGCAACTACGAGAAGCAGCTACCACTCGTAGGGCTGGTGGGAAAAAAAGGAAAGAGGTATTTTTCAAACCTAGAATTGAGAGACCTCGAGAAACAGAAATTCAGATCTTAGAGGGAGGGGCCCTGCTCCGCTGGTGCTGGTGGCTCTGGGCTTGTAAGAGGGACCTCGTGGGGCCGGAATGCAGATCTGGGAGGAGGGTGCTCCAGCCAGCTGAGGCTGGCTCTCGAGGTGGGGGAGGGGTGCAGTGATGCTGATTTTCTAACTGTTGGGAAAACCACATGCTGGATGCAGCTCCTACAGTGAGAAGGAACTGCTGCTGCCGGGTGAAGAAGTGTGCGTGGCTGAAGCAGACAGGAAGGAGCAAGTCCTCCTTTTCCACTTCAGCCTTTTAGTTTCTCTCCTGTTCACCCTACTGGCAGAGCCTAACTTGGAGCCTGCAGGGAAAGCAGAAATGTGGCTTGCAAAGCCCCAGCCCCCATCCAACAGCATACAGCAGAATTTAGAAGGGTGAGTTTGGAACTGAAAGCCAATAGTAATTGGCACACTTCAAATTTAAAATGATGGTGTCTGTCAAAAGGACGTGGCACACGTGGATTTGCAGTGGGTGCCCCATGGCAAGAAAGGCGGTCTCTCAGAAAAATAATAGTTGGGTTTTCTCTGCAGCCATGCTGAACAGTGCGCCCCATCTGAATGGAGGCCAGGACAGCCTTAGACAAGTTGGGTGTGGCCAGGAGTTGCCCAAGCTTCTGGCTGAACAGCTTTGGATGGGGGGTTGGGGGGGGCGGGAATTGAGGTTGAGGACAGTACTGGTCTTACTAAAAGGCAATCACATGGAAACAACCCAAGTGACCATCAACAGATGAATGGATAAACAGAATTGGTCTATCCATACAACGGAATATTACTCAGCCATTAAAAAGAACAAAGTCCTGACGGATGCTACATCATGGGTGAACCTTGAAAACATAATGGCAAGTGAAATAAGCCACACAGAAAAGAACAAATATTGCATGATTGTATGATTTCACATATACGAAGTCTCTAGAATAGACAAGTTCCTAGAGAAAGTAGATTAGAGGTTACCAGAGGCTGGGGGGAGGGGAATGGATGTTATTGGTGAATGGTCGCAGAGTTTCTGTTTGGGAGGATGAAAAAGTTTTCGAAATAGATAGTGGCAATGGTTGTACAACATTGTGAATGTAATTAGTGCCACTGAACTGTACACTTAAAAATGGTCAAGATGGCAAATTTTAAGATACATGTAATTTTAAAAAATTGGTAATGTAATATACCAAAACTATAGTATGGTACACTTTAAATAGGTGCATTGTACAGTATGTGAATTATAGCTCAATAAAGCTGTTAAATATAAAAGCAATCGCAGCTCCTAAGTCACTTTCTCAAATACAGCACAGCCGTTAGTGGTGATCACAGCCCATGTGGGCCCTGAGAGGACTGCCTTAGAGAATTTCTTGTTCACACTTTCATGTCCCTTGACTGATCCAATGATCTGAGGTGAAACTCCCCCCGTTAATCACATCATCTCATTTCACAGGAGAGTAAGAATGGGTATGCGATGAGAGCCAAGTGCAAGCTACAGTCCACTCAGCATGAGGCCACAGAAGCTTTCACCAGCCCGAGAAGCACTTGCCTGTAAATTAATTGGTGATGAGAGGGAAATAGGAATATTACTCCCTTTAATTAAAAAAATTAAATTAGTGTGTTTTCTTTATTTAAAATATAAAAACAACCACAGTGGGATAAAATCTCATACCCATTAGGGCAGGTATTATCAAAAAACAGAAAATAACCAGTGTTGGTGAGAATGTGGAGGAATTGGAAACCTTGTGCATTGCTGGTAGGAGTGTAAAATGGTACAGCCACTGTGGAAAATGGTATGGCAGTTCCTCAAAAAATTAAAATTAAACATAGAATTACCGTATGATCTTGCAGTTCCATTTCTGGGTATAAACCCAAAAGAATTGAAAGCAGGGACTTAAACGGATACTTATACACCAACATTCACAGCGGCATTATTCACAATAGCCCAAAGATGGAAGCAACCCATATGTCTATCAATGGATGAATGGATAAACAAAATATAGTGTATACATACAATGAAATATTACATAGCCTTAAAAAGGGAGAAAATTCTGACACATTCTACAACATGGATGAACCTTGAAAACACTATGTTAATTAACTGTCAGACACAAAAGGACAAATACTGTACGATTCCACTTTTATGAAGTACCTAGAATAGTCAAATTCATAGAGAAGGAAAGCAGAGTAGCGGTTAAGAGTCTGGGGGGAGGTGGGAATGGAGAGTGCATGTTCAATGGGTACAGAGTTCCAGTTTGGGAAAACGAAAAAGTTCTGAAGGTGGATGATGATGTTGGTTGCACAACAACGTGAATGTACTTAACACCACTGAAAAATGATTAAAATGGTAAATGTTTGTTTACTACATTTTAAAAAAGGAAAAAAATAAGACAAGCAAAAAATGAAAGATTACTGAAATTTCTCTATCCAAAGACAGTTGCTAATGGTAGCAGTCAGAGTCATTGCAAACTAATTCTAGGAACAAGGGTTAGGTTAAGCCACGTTAAGGCATTGTTTTAATTCATCCATGCGTGTGTTTATTGACTCATCAACAACACTGATTTCAGTCACTAGAAACATAGAAAGGGGACACGGGTTGTCCAGCAGTGCAAAGATAAGTAAGATATGGTCCTTGCCCAAAGGAACTTACAGTCTAAGAGGAAATCTAAGACCTTGGCAAATAACTTGACCACAAGCGGGAGAGTAACAATCTTCATCCATGAGAAAGGTAGAGAGTTCAGAGAAGCGAGCTCCCTTATACCATGGTATCTTGGGAAGCATCATGGAGGAAGCAGTATCTGAACTGGTCCTTGCAAAATGAGAGGGGGAGGGACTCTCAGGCAGAAGTCACGTCTTGAGCAAAGGCTAGGAGTTGAGAAATTGAGAGCTACGTTCAGGGAGTGGAGTTTGACCAGAGCACACCGTAGTAAGTGAACAAGAAGAATTAGGGAGTGAACCAGAGAGGAGGACATGAGTTCAACAGAGTCCTGGGGGATGTGACACGATAGGACCTGTGCTTTAGTAAATGAAATCTGACTTCCGAGGGTGTGTGCATGTAAGTCTGAGGGGTGGGGGTTTTAAAAGGTAGGGTTTAGGAATATTCTTTAAGGATGCCTATTTTGTCAAACTATTATATCATTTATTTTCTAAAAGTCAGTTTAAAATTTATCTTTGATTTCTGAGACCACGTGCCCTCAGTTCTGAACATCTGCCCAAGTAGCACACTACTACCACCTGTGGGCAGCACCTCTAATTGCAGGCAAAATACTGTGTGTGTGTGTGTGTTTTGGAGGGTGTGTGAAGGGTGAGGAGAAATACTCCAATAGTGAGTTTACAAACCAAAATATATAACAACAGCGTAGCACAGGAGGTTTTTATTTTGACAAGAGAAATTAATTGCAATAACCTCACAACTGACCATACGTGGAAACATAGCTTGAGCAGATGTATTATCCTCAATCAGAACGTGCATTTTAACTTGGTGAGGAGCAAGGGAGAAAAAGCACAGGTCACTTATAATGAGACTTGTAGCTCCTTCTGGGCTAACTTCACCAAATTACACCTGCAAATAATAGGAATGAAAATCGGCAAGAGCAACTGTTTATCTCTGGGCTGGAAATCACCTATTGAAAAATGGGATCCTTTCCACTCATTATAAGAGAATGCCAGCTGTCCTAAAATCTGTATTTTTATTGTTTCATTTTAGTAGAGGCACCAGGCACCTGTCTGTCCAGCTACACAATGTTGTCCAGAATCTCTTACAGTTAAGTGTGGCCACAAGACTAAGCTCTCTCTAATGAGATACAAACAGAAATGATGCTGGGACTCCCTGGTTCACGCACATGTGTCCCTCCATGCTGTTTCCTCCTTCTCGCTGACTGAGAGGATGAACAGCCAGGACATCCTTGGAAGCCCCATGGTAAAGATGGCAAAGCCACCATCCCGCATGACTCCCTGAATGACTGCATGGAGCGGCGTTGCCACTGACCTGACCCCTGCCCTGGGCTATTACCTGAACAATAACATTTTTATCCTTAAAGGCGCTGAATGTGGGGAGTCTATTTGTTACCATAGTTCAGATTACCCCACCCCCTACCCCTTTCCTGTGTCCCCTCCTGTATTCAGAAACTGGAAGCTTTAAACTACGTTTCCCAAACTCTCTCCCACCAGAGTTCTAGATGCTGTTTAGGTTCTGCCAATCAGATGTACTTGTGCACAATTTGAAAGTCAGAGGTGAGGCAGAGGTGTCTGACGGGTAGGCTCCGACAGACACGAGCATTGCACCAGCCAGATTTCCTGCTCACTCTGGCATTGGCTTTGCAGACCAGGCTGTTCTGTTGATGATGGAGATTTCCTCCCCCCTGGACACAGCTCTTGTGATGTGACCTTGAAGCCTAGCAAATGCCTTCTGCCTCTGCTTCTCCAGCCCTTCCAACACTTACGTAACGTAATTTCCTATATTAAATACCTTTCTGCATTTCAGTGTCCTGCACTGATATTGTGCCCCCACTCCAAGTGGGAGAGTGACATGTCTCATCTTTTTAAACTGGTTCATGGTATTCACAGCAATTCACCCTTTCACTGTAATTTATTTGCCCTCTTCAGAGACTCATCATCTTCCCATGCATCTCCCTGGTTCAACCAATTGTCTCAGTAGTTAGTCAATATCATTCTCTGAGCCTCAGTTTCTTCATCTATAAAATGGGAATAACAATCCCTGACCTACAAAGTTGTTCTAAAGATAAAATAAGATAACAGTGCAGGAAAAACCATTTGACAGATTGGTATATGAAACGTTAGATACATGAAAAATAGAATAAGTTTTACTTGAGTGAGTTGATAGGTGAAGAAACTATAGTATTTGCCTCTCTTTTGAAAGACGTCTATTTTTATATGTATTGATACAAATGCTATGTATTTGTCTATATATTTTTTCAAAATAGATGTGCAGTAATATATACAAAGATCTAGAAATTCTAAGTACAGGTTGATTGCTTCAACGTGAAGTCTAAGTCATAGCACAAGCTCTGCAAAGCATGGGCGTAATCATTTAGAACATCTCACATCACTTGATATTTATTTTCTAAAGGCAATTCATCTTACTGTGACCACCAATGACCAACTGAAAAACTTTTAAAATCCAAGATAAGGTTTCTGTGTCCCACCCTCTGATCAGCAGCCATTCTCATTAATACTTGTGTCCCTGCTCATTTCTGCTCTCATTTGCACAGTGTAAAAGGCCTCCGACAGCTTCCTCTCCTCTCTGTTCAAACCAACAATAGCCTTCAGAAGAAAGAAAGAAATTTGTAGCAGGTGAAAGTTTAGTTTTAATGATGCAGAGACCAAATTGTTTTTAAACTTGAAATATATGAAAGACTCCAAACCCCCTTTAATTTCTCACTTCTCACAATTGTCCATTAGAGTTGACCAAATCCTTTGTTTTGAATCGCAGAATCTTTGAAAGAAATTCAGAAACTAACCTTTTGCCCATACGTAGCTTATTAGCAACAGGAAAAATTACTTTTCCCTCTGACTGTGAGCTTTTTCCCCTCCAGAACATAAAATAGAGACATAAACTCATAGGACATAGAGGTAGTGACCAGTGACACTTTCTTATTTCCTTAGGGAAAAAAATATCCAGGCTAGAGAGGCTGAAAAAGCAGAAGATTGGTTATTTGTACCCACATGTAGCAAAGAGGCTATTAGGCACTGATGCGCTGCTCAGATCAGAACACCCAAGGCTGCCGCCACTTCTCTTCCTGCCCCACAATCCTTGAATCAGGACATTTAATTGGTATATAAAAAGTCACCTTAATAAGGCTCACTGTCACCTTTCCTGGAAATCTCCAGAACAAAGGATTTGTGAAAACTTTTCTAAACAAACATCTCCTCTCCAAGGTTCAGCTATACAGGAAGAAGAAACGTCAACTTTCACACGCATGGTCATTCCCACCCTTCAAAATCTCTTTCCTATTAAAATCCAGAGGTAGCACGGAGGGTGGAGAGACCGGGTATGAGCAGGCAGGGGTGGGAACAGATGTGTTGGTCAGGCTAAGTTACGCAAGCTGCCGAGTGAAAGGGTAAAGATATTTGCTGCTCTAAAAGCTACTGCCCGACTCCCTTCTGTAGGGGTTCAACCCATTACATTCCCACCAGCCCCATTTCCTTGTTTCCTCCCAGCCTGCCTAGCAGAACAAGCTGGCAAATTTCTGAATTCTGTTTTAATCCACTAAACAAAAAACAGCTAACACCAAAGTTTCTGAAAATCTAATGTGTCCCTGGGATATTTCTTCTTCTTCCCCTCCTCCTCCTTCTTCTGGACTATTTTTTTACTGTGATAGAATATGCATAACATAAAATTGACCATTTTAACCACTTTTAAGTGTATAGTTCAGTGGCATGAAGTACCTTCACATTGTTGTGCAACCATCACCACTATCCATCTCTAGAAATTTTAGAACATCCCAAACCTAAACCAGACCCATTAAACACTAACCGCCCATCCCCCCGCCAGCCCCTCCCTAGTAACCGCTGTTCCACATTCTGTCTCTGTGAATTTGCCTCTTCTAAGTACCTCACGTGAGTGGAACCATACAGTCCTTTCGTATCTGGCTTCTTTCACTTAGCATGTCTTCAGGGTTCAGCCACGTTGTAGCATGTGTCAGAATTTCATTTCTTATTAGGGCTGAGTCATAGTTCATTGTGTGGATAAGCCACATTTGGTTCATTCAGTCATCCGCCAGTGGACACTGGGATTGTCCCAATGGACACTTGTGCTTTCCCGAAACACTTCTGGCTATTGTGAATAATGCTGCTGTGAACATTGGTGTACAATATCTATTTGAGTCCCTACTTTCAACTCTTTTGAGGTGGAATTGCTGCATCATATGGTAATTCTACGTTTAATTTTTTGAGGAACCACCAAACTATTTTCCACAGCGGCTGCTCCCTATGGCTTCCTCTTAAATTCAAATAACTGATGTTTACACAATTACTCAGAATTTTCAAAATGTTCTTTGCTTAAAGAATCTCATAAAATCCTTATGAAAATGCTGCAAGGTGAGCGTTACTTCAATCCCCATTTTGCACATGAGGAAATCAAGGGAGGCAAGGAGGATCACAGAGATCCAGGTGGGGTTCTTAGCAGCAAACAGCCAAACCCACTCCCGCTGGCTTAAGGAGGAAAGATGCTCATCAAAGGGTTCTTAGGGAGTTCAGTCTCTAGGAGGCCCAGAAGATGAGCCTTGGAGCCAGGAAACCCAGCCACATGGCAGAACAAAGATCCCACCACTGGCCCACTGGGCACAGACACGCCACTCACCATGGTGGACACTGGACTCAGGATTTCTGTCACTGCTGCCCCCCAAAGCCAGATGCCCCCAGCACCACCCTCGCCAGAGACAGGGATTTCTGTGGTGCCTGTTTTCTCATGCTCCTTTCCTCCAAACTAGAGTCGGTCACAGGTGCATCTGCCAGCCCAGCCCAAGCCACATACTTGTGTCCCAGCTGACAACAAGGTGGGGAAGGTCAGTGTCTGCCTTCCACCTTAGGGAGAAAAAACGTCCCAAGTCATAACAAGAGAGGTATTCAAAAGGTGCTGGGAAGCTAGAAAATGTGACAGATATCCATACACACAGATTGTAACTGCAGGGCCATAACTCCAACCTTCCTTCTGTCCCTACTTCTAGTCTCTTGGCAAAATTCTGTTGCTTATCCCTATGATTGTGGATGCTGATCTTCTCCCTTCAAAACAGAAAAGGAAAGAAAACATTGCAGTGTGGAGAGCTCAAGAGCTTATCAACATTGAATGACATTTTAGGCAAATGACTGGGACATGAGCTGTCATGCTGATGTCAGCCTCAGCCTCTCTCTCTGTCGTCACAACATTTCAGCATTAAATGCAGACTCAGCACACCGAATCCATGGATATGTACCTGCCATGTTCAAATCAAAGCTCAGAGTGGGTGCTTTCAAAGGGGGCTTTTAATTTGAGAGGTTTTTTTATATGCTTATTTCAACGAGCTGCCATCAAATTGACATAGAGCTGTGGGGCACTCCTATTTCCGAATTCTCTCTAGAGCCAGAGGCATATTCTTATGATTATATTCAGTGGTTGCAAATCTGTGCCTCAGTTTCCTTATCTGTAAGATGGAAATAGTAATCATTTACACATCTTAGTGTTCTTGAGAGCATCAGATGATGCAAAGCGCTCAGCACAGTGCCTGGCACCTATAAGAGCTGAATAAAAGGTCCCTATTACTCACATTGCTGTGGTTGAGCCTGGTCTGGGGAATAAGGTAGGGATCAAACTGAGCTGTATTACTTTGGGTCCAAAAGGAGCCGTGACTATAATAAGACACATTTTCTTTCATGAAGCAGTTTGGGGAACTCTTCAAGGCTTGCAAAGCGGCAGTGTCAATGGAGTGGGTCTGTGTTGACCTTCCCAGGATGACGGCGGAGGGAGCGTTCACTGAGTAGGACGAGGCATGCTTGTCCTGTACGCTCCTGCCTGCTATTCACCTCTTACAGGAAGCACGTGAGTGGCTACCTCCTTCCTTAGTGCCGAGTCCTATAGTCTCTCCAGTTACTCCAGAGAGAGAGTTTCCATGATGTGGGGGATCTGTTACACATTCTCCCTGCATTGTCAAAACCAGCCCCCTCCCATTGGCCTGCCAGATGACAGTGCCCTGGGCAGTGACCTGACTCTCACAACAGGTGAAAAGAGCATCTCAGAAAATCCATGTAGATGCTGACTGCTGCTGCTCATCCCCGAAAATCTTTAAGGGTCTTCATGTTAACATACGTAATGTCAATGCACCCCCTGTTCCGAAAAAGGAACTTTGCTTTACCAGGTAACTCGATGCCCTCCTCACCCAAGGGTCATGCTCAGACCTGGCCAGCTTGGTGGACTCTGTCTGAGGTCGTGCCCTTACCCTGCAGGAAGGCTTCCACAAAAGGGCATTATCCGGACCCCCTGGGAGGGAAATCTCCCCCTAAGATGCTGCCCTCAGCATTGCACAGGGGCCTGGTCCCCTTCAGAGTGGCCACTCCCCAGAACAGATGCTGGGTCGGGAAGGACAGATGGTCTGATGTTGTCCTCTTACCCACTGTCATCCCATCACAGAAGGACTCAAGATCAGAGCAGTCCAAAGCTTCCTTTTACTGTCTTTCATAGAGAAATAGATAGATGTGGTTAGTGCCTTTGAGTTGATTTCAACTCCTAGCGTCCCTGTAGACAGCAGAGCGCAACCCTGCCCAGTCTTTTTGTGCCATCCTCTCACCTTCCAGGGCTGCATTAGACAATGCTCCTCCTCTGCTATTTCTGGGGTTTTCGTGGCTAATTTTTTCACAAGTAGGTGGCCAGGTCCTTCTTCCTAGTCTGTCTTAGTCTGGAAGCCCTTCTGAAACCTATCCACCAAGGGTGACCCTCCTGGTATTTGAAATCGTGGTGGCATAGCTTTCAGCATCACAGCAACACACAGCCACCACAGTGTGACAACTGCCGGCCGGGTGTTGTAGGTCCCTGACTGGGAAACTAACCCAGGCTGTGGCGGTGAGCATGCCAGATCTTAACCACAAGATCACCAGGGCTGGCTGATAGATGGTTGATAGGTAAATAGAGAGAGAGAGAGAGCGAGAGAGAGAGAGAGAGAGAGAGATGTGATATAGTGCAATGTAATAAGCAGTTGAATTTGTGTAATTCTTTATTTCTCTCCCAATACCCTGTAAATCTTCAAGCCAATGAATGAGTCAGCCAATAGTAAATAGCTATTACTTTTATTGTCATTATCATTTTTACTATTATGTGCTTGCTACTACCCTTCTTTCTCTCACCCTTGAGCAAGTATTAATTGAGCACTTCATACAAGCCAAGGACCCTATACAGCCTGACTCCAATCCATCCATCCAGACTTACCTCAGGTCACCACCTGTCAGGTACCCTGAGGTCTCATTTCACTGAATTACTCACCAATCCTCCATCCACTAGAACCCACCACTCTGTCTCACCTCTTGCTACACCATCTGCCTTAAAATAGCCTTTCTTTTTCTGCACCCAGCAAAGCTCATTCATCCCTCAGGACCTCTGTCAAATGCCACCTCCTCTCTGAAGCCCACCCTGATTGACTTCCCTTCTTATAGTACTTATCATACCGTATCCTAATTATTGGCTCACATGTGAGGTGGTCTCCCTAGACTGTAAGATTCAATCATTTCATTCCTTCTATCCACTCCAGCCCCCCAACAGAGTCTGTGGCATATATTAGGTCCTCAATTAACATTTGGTGAATGAATGAAGATGCTAAAATTGAGAGGAGATCCCAAAAAGAGAATGAAGGAAGCCAGAAGACAAACGTTGCCCGCTTCCCAAGTGAGTGCTGCATCTGCCTTGATATTACAGACGTGTGAAGGCAATTTGCTCCCTCTTCACGTGGGTCTCGACTCTCTTCCTCCAGCACCTAATAGTTGGGGAATGGATTGGTCTGGTTAATATTTTTGTTTTCCCCTTTACCACTGCCTCCTCCCAAGTGGTTGTGGGTAATCTTTGTAGAGAGAACCATGCTGTGATGGGCCCACGAGGGCCTCATGTTCTTGTTCCCTGCCTGCTATTCGGCCAAGGAATTCAGGGAGCATCCCGCTTTCACGGTGTAGGATGAAGAGGACAAGAGCACATTTAGAAAGTCTGATTAGCACAAACTGCCCCACGGCCCACCATTGGCCTCTTAGTTGCATAGTGTTTGATAACGCGTGGGTTGTTCCTCTGATCAGACTGTGAAATTCCACGTTCATCCAGGGACTAACAAGCAAACAGCCTGAAAGCAGGCCCACGGCTGGCTACCACCTGCCCCAGCTCATCCTTCCCTGTGCTGTCATCCCTTTGGCTCTATCAGAGAGCCAGACCTCGGGGTGTTTGCGGTGACCTGTCTGCCCTGATCTTGCTGAGAAGCCATTAGTTAAACTTCTGCAAAAAGAGCAGCAACTTCACCGTGAGAAGAGCGGGAGCCATTAAAATGTTCTTTCTGAAATGAGAGCAAAAGTTGGGTCCAGAGATGGAAAAAGTTTCTCCATGAAAGACGCCTATCAAATTCTGGGTCAAAACAAGCAGGAATGTTAAAATTTGCAAATGCAAAATACTTCGTGTTAATGTACCTTCCCAGCACGCCTCAAACAGCTCTTTTTCTGGTCGTGTTATCAATCAGTCCTGTGGGTCCTTAAAAGGCGATGTGTGCAATCAGGGAGCCAGCACGTGCTCTGAAGAGCCTACTGGAATGCACTCTGGGAATTTGTAATGTATGGATGTTTTGTCTCACCCACCACACACATACACGCACACAAACACACACACACATCCTGTTTTACGAGTCTTTGAGGAAGACAACTATTGCTTGGGAGCTGCCCTTCACCCCTTTGGATCCCATGGGATCCATCGTGTTCCTACCTCCTCCTACTGCCAGCCTCAGATGTCTTTTCCTGGGCTGGTTCTTGACCCAAGTGGACCAGTGCCTTCCTGCCCCAAGATGTGTAGATCTGGGATGCAGAGTCAGCCCACGGCCACGCCTCTGAGATGTGAGGCTCAAAAGGCCTCAGTGGTCATGTTTCCTACATGAGGAAAACGATAGCTTGCAGCTAGAGAGAAGAAAGAAGTAGAGACAAGAGGCAGAGAGGGGTTCTCGGGACTTGTGGGGTCTCTGAAGGCAGTTATTCCTGAAGCCAAGCTCTGTCCATCCTTCCTGTGTCTTGTCTGGGCAACAATTCCCTAGGTTCATTGAGGCCTCCCAGGGTTTGTTGCCTACTTTTATATGACCCACAAGCTAAGAATTTACATTTTTTTAAATGGCTACATTTTTTTAAATGGTGGGTGAGACACGGGTCAAAAGAATGAAATATTTTGTGACATGTGAAAATTATATGAAATCCAAGTAAAGTTTCCTAGGAACACAGCCACGCTCATTTGTTTACTAATTGCTGTGGCTGCTTCTGTGTTACAATGGCAGAAGTCAGTAGTTGTGACAGAGCCTGAAATCTGTAAAATATTTACTATCTGGCTCTTTTGAGGAAAAAAAAAAAGGACCTACCCTAAAGTCAGAAACAATGGAGCATTTTTAAAGAAGCTATGAAACTAAATCAGCTTTTAAAAATGTTACTCATGGTGCAGCCACTAGAGAAAATAGTATGGAGTTTCCTCAAAAGATTAAAAATAGAACTACCATATGATCCCATAATTTCACTTCTGAGCATATATCCAAAGAAAATGAAATAACTATCTTGAAGAGACACCTACACCCCCTCCATGTTTGTTGCAGCATTGTTTACAATACCCAGTGGAAACAAACTAAACAACCTTAATGTCTATCAATGGATGAATGGATAAAGAAAATGTGGTATATATATATCACACATATATAATGATACATATTACCGATATATATCACATATATATAATGGAATATTATTCAGCTATAAAAAAGAAGGAACTCCTGCCATTTGTGACAACATGGATGGACCCTGAAGGCAATTATGCTAAGTGAAATAAGCCAGAGAGAAAAAGACAAATACCGTATGACTCACTTATATGTGGAATCTAAAAACATTGAACTCATAGATACAGAGAACAGATTGGTGGTTGCCAGAGGCAGGGGGTGGGTGAAATGGGTGAAGAGCGTCAAAAGGTACAAAATTCCAGCTAGAAGATAATAAGTCCTGGAGATGTCATGCACAGCGTGGTGACCACAGTCAACAATACTGTATCATATATTTGAAAGTTACTAAGAGAATAGATCTTAAAAGTTTTCATCACAAGAAAAAAAAAACATTTGTAACTATGTGATATGATGGATGCTAATTAAAGTTACTGCCGTAATCATTTGACACATGTATCAAATCATTATATCATATATCCAAAATGAATACAACGTTACACGTCAAATATATCTCAATAAAACTGGAGGAGAAAAAAGTTGAAACGTTACTCATTGCTGCAGAAACTGCAGCAATTTAGAGAGAGGTTTTAACTGTAACCATTATTCTTTAGGGAAAAAAAAGCAAAAGGAAACACAAAGAAGCCACCTTCAGTCCTTATACACCTGGGGGCTCCTCAGTTATTTGCATGTATAAAATGAATGAAGGAATGAATTCCGTCTTAGTGGAAACTCCCACTGATTAAGAAAAGTAGTGGCATTGCTGTCAGCACGTCCCCAGCCCTGCCATCTGGAAGAACCTGGCCAGCCCGCACCTGTCCGACAGTGTGCCCAAGGAAACCCTTAGGCACTGCGCAAACCTGGCCTGTCGTGAACAGCTCCTTTTGATCCTCTCACAGTTTCATCCTTCCTGAGGCGAGTTCAAGAAAGCCCTAAATTTGCAGCCTTCTAAAGTCTCCTGAGATTGGATTCTAATCCAAACTGGATCTTTAGAATAGAGGAGGTTATTTACACTTGGCAAAATGTTCCTGGCAAATTATGCACCAGGAAAATAAATAGCAGCAACACCCTGTATCAGATAGTTCTGACTAAAGGAAAAAGGAAATAACGCAAAAGGAAGAGTGGCGTAGGTTGAATAGTGTGCTCCCAAAATTTGTGTCCACCCAGAACCTCAGAATGCAACCTTATTGGAAATAGGCTCTTTGCAGATGTAATTAGTTAAGGATCTCAAGATATAATATTGGATTTAGGGTAGACCCTAAATCCAGTGACTGTTGTCCCTACAAGAAGAGGAGAAGAGACAGAGAAGAAGGACTTCTGAAGATGGAGGCAGAGATTAGAGTTACGCTGCTACAAACTAAAGAGTGCTGGGGGCCACCAGAAGCTGGAAGAGGCAAGAAAGCCTTCTCCCAGAGTCTGTGGAGGGAGTGTGGCCCTGCCCACAATTGATTTCAGTCTTCTGGCTGCCAGAAACGTAAGAGAATAAATTTCTGTTGTTTTCAACCATGAAGCTGTGGTTATCCTGTGTCATGGCAGCCCTAGAAAACTCGTACAGAGGGGTCTTGAGTTTCCATACAGAGGGGGAAATATGATGGTGGGTTAGGCGAGAGGCAGAGACAGAGGCAGGTATCCAGACAGGACATGAAAGGCCTCATGGGCCGTGAGACCTCCCATCTAATGCCTTCCTCCCTTCCCTCTCCGTCATGTACGATGTAGTTAAGACTTACATACTTCCAGTAACAGGAACCTCATTCTACAACATTCGTCTAATGGTTAATTTTATGTATCAACCTGACTGGGCCATGGGATGCCCAGATATCTGGTTAAACATTATTTTTGGGTGTGTCTGTGAAGGTGTTTCCAGAAGAGACTAGCATTTGAATTGGTGGACTGAGTAAAGCAATTGCACTTTCCAATGCAGGTGGGCATCATCCAACCGTTTGAGGGCCTGAGTAGAACAAAAAGGCTGAGTAAGGTTGAGTTCTCTCTCTCTGCCTGCCGACTTAAGCTAAAACGTTGGTCTTCTCCTGTTCTTGGACTGGAACGTACAGCCCGGTTCTCAGGCCCTTGGACTCGACCAGAATTTACACCATCAGCAACCCTGGGTCCCCAGCTCGCAGATGGCAGATCGTGGGACTGGGCAACCTCCACAACTGCACGAGCCAATAAGAAATCTAATTACGATTATAGATGAGAGAGAGAGAAAGAGAGAGAGAGGAGTGGGATATTGGTTCTTTTCCTGTGGAGAACCATGGCTAATATCCATTTGAAGCAACTGATCCCATCTTTGGACAATTCTTCTTTCTAACAAACCCCAAACCTCTCTCTTTGGAATGCCACCTACTGACTCTATTTGCCCCTCTTGAGGTCATCCAGATAGAATATGCCTTCCTCATGACAGCCTTTCAACTATTAGGAGAAACTATCATGTCTTGCGTCTTTTGTTCTCTCAATTCTTCATCCCAGTCCTTGCAGCTGTGTCTCTCGTAACATCAGTTTCACTCTCCCTGCACATCTCAACTCCTCTCCTTTGAACACGTTCTGTTTCTTTTTACATCCCCCTTCACATGCACGCTTAGGAGCTGGATGTCAACTGCAGTCACCATCTGATGTCCACAGAGCACAGTAAGGCTATTTTTGTCCTTTTTCTAGATATTGTCTGTTGACTTTCACTGCTTCCTTTGAGTCATATGATATTTAATTTGAGAGATCCCAATGGCCTGCTCTGTCCATTGGAAAAGTCTCACGTTAAGCTTCCAAGAAGTGGACTGCTTGCTGTGTGTGTGAATCTGTCATTGGAGAGAAGGCAGCCTGGAATGGAGTTCTTTTGGGTAGGTAGAGAGAAGAAAAGACTAGGGCTCTATAGCAACTTTGGGGGCAAGACATTTTCTCTGCTAAAGGAAGGGAGGAGTTGCACCGGATTCCTAGGCAGGGCACATAGCCAACCAAGAAAATCCATAATTTCAATCTTTGAAATAAAGAAATGCTGTGATAATTATTCCACCTACTTTAAAGCAATTTTGAAGGGCATTTGTTTGTATCAGTAATAATTAGTAATAATTGCTGTCAATTACCAGGCAATTACTGTGTGTCAGGTGCAGTAAGAAGCGCTTCACATCCATCATTTCATGAAACCCTACAACTCTATGAAGTCTATGTGATTAGCCCCATTTTACAGTCGAGGAAACTGAGGCTTAGAGAAGGTAAGCGACTTGTCCAAAGGCCCACAAGTGATGAACAGCGGGGCATGATCTGAACCAGGTATATCTGATGCTGAGGCTCATGTTCTTGACCACCAGGCTCCAGTCGTGTGAACCAGTTGACTCAAAATGAAGATTCGGGAGGCCAAAGGTCACACACCTCAAACTGCAAATCACACACTATTTATAAGCCTTCAGCACTGCTGCTGCCACAGCCCCACAGCCAGGTCCCATCCACTCTTTTCTGTCTCTGCTTTTAACCCCAACACTCAGCCTTCTTACTCAGACTCAAGAAAGACCAACCAACTCATGAAAGCCTGGCCTCCAAGTTGTCTTCATTGAACCAAACTCTTTTCCTATTTGTAAAACTTTTTATTTGTCATCTTATATCCTAGTTTGTATTTTCTATGTCACATTCTTTTCCTATTTGTAAAATTCCAACTTCCTTATCACCACCATCCTTTCTGCCCTTAGAGAAATTCCCTGTAGATATCATCAGCCCCACGCACAGCCGGACACCAACCTTCTCCCAGAAACTCCATAGTACTCATTGGGCTGTGACAACACCGCCAACCCTCACTAGCTCAGGGGAGCAAGAAGGGTAGGGAATTCATCTAAATCCTGAGTACCTTTCATTGTGGCAAATACATCATGAACAACCAGAACAAAGCTCTTAAAACATTCTTATTTCTTTTAATTTTAAAAACATGAATGTACTCTGCCCCTTACTAATGGTATACTTTAAAACTAATTCTTCTGCTACTTCCCTGTCAAATGCTTGAAGTCTGTTTTTAAAAAGAGGTCACATATTATTTACACTCTTTGGGATGTCCTCAAATAGATGTTATTTTTTTGTCAGGGAAGAAAAAACAATATGGGTGTTAAGCGCTCCCCCAGAAAAAGTATCTATTCATTGGGATTTCTGGTCCTCATAGCATATGAACATGGTTGGGGTGGATATCTGAAATTTTAATCCCCTAACTCTTCAGATGTTCATGAATCAGGGGAAATACAAATATTCACTATTGGTTGCAAACAGGTCGTTAGGCTACAGTCAATGGAACATTAGATCAAGCCTGGATCTTCCCTTCATAAATTCATCGTGTGTCCTTTAGAAAACCACACAGCCTCTCTGGTGTTCTGTTCTGTTTTGTGTAAGGCAGGCTGGATTAAATTGTCTCCAAGATCATTTTTGACTCTAAGCCTCTACTTCTATGATCATTGTTCTCTCCCTGTTCTTTTGCGTTGTTTGAGGGGTTTGTACTTGCAACAGACATCTGGACAATTTCCATGGGTGAAACATAAACACCATCATGGGGAGACACTAAAGTGGTGACGCTGATTCTGTTCCAAGCTATTGCAGCAAAGCTGGTACACAGGGCCTGCCCCCCCCCCCCCCCACTGTCTACATGGAGAAAATCCAGCTCTCAGAAACGATGCTGGATCCCACAGATGCTTGTCTCTAGGACTCATCAGGGGACAAAGATGGAGCCACCCAGCGCCCATTAATCCACGAGGAAATAAAAAAGATTAAGCAGCACAGACACCATGACCACGGGGAAAATTACAGAAATAAAGATCATTACATGCATCTGGTTTTCCAGGGGAAAGAAATGGAGATAAAGCCTTAAGTCTTTAATAAGCCTAGAAATTAAAACTGGGATTAGTGGCAACAAGAAGCATTTATAAGAAGCTGTACATGACACTCCTGCTTAAGTTTTGTTGGCCTGATTTCTGGAACATTTCCTATGTTGTTAATATTTATCACTGGCTTCTTCTCTAGTTGAAAAAAAATAGTCACTGCTCACTGGTTTCAGGTCCACAGCCTTCCCTGGACACATATTCGACTGCTTCAAGACTGTGTTTCTTTAAAAAGCAATCATTCAGCACTGTTTCCACGAGGTTTCTGCAGAGATGGAGGAGTGTGAATCTCTGAATTTCAATGGAGCTTTGAGGTCTGACCTTACCCTGAGATACCCAGAGAAAACGGCTCCCATGAGAGGTGACTGAGAGTCACATACCTTGGGCCGGGGGAGTGGGGGGAGGATGGACTCCCTCCCACATTTAGATGCCTCAGATTCTCCTACCTGAGCCACAGTGGACGTCCAGAGGACTCTGTTAAAGTATAACTGAGCCACTTGGCTGATCAACTGCTGTGGATTGAATTGTGCCCCCCCCCCAAAAGATATGGTGAAGTCCTAACGCCCAGGACCTCAGAATGTGACCATATTTGGAAACAGGGTCTTTACACAGATAATCAAGTTAAATTGGGTCATTAGAGTGGGCCTTAATCCAAAATGACTGATGTCCTTATAAAAAGGGGAAATTTGGACACACACACACAGAGGGAAGATGATGAGAAGACACACAGGGAGAATGCCGCGTGAAGATGGATTGGAATGGTGTGTCTAGAAGCCCAGGAACACCAATGATTGATGGCCAACCACCAGAACATAGGGGAGCAGCCTGGAGCAGATCCCTCCCTCACAGCCCTCAGAAGGAACCAACCCAGGGCCGGCCCCAGGGCCAAGTGGTTAAGTTCACACACTTGGCTTTGGTGGCCTGGGGTTCTCCAGTTAGCATCCTGGGTGCAGACCTACACACCACTCATCAAGCCATGCTGTGGCAGCATCCCACATGGAAGAACTAGAATGACCTACAACTAGGATATACAACTATGTTCTGGGGCTTTGGGGAGAAAAAAATAAAAAAGAGGAAGATTGGCAACAGACGTTAGCTCAGAGTCAATCTTCAAGAAGAAAGAAAAAGAAGGAACCAAGCTGCTTATACCTTGATCTCAGACTTGCAGCCTCCAGAACTGCGAGACAATACACTTACGTTGTTTAAGTCATCTGCTTGTTGGTACCTTGTTACATCATCCCCAGGAAACTAATATGCCAACACTTCAACCAAGTAGAAATTATGAGCGCCTTAGCTATTATCACCCAGCAAAGACAGCATTTTAAAGGAATGGATAATGTGTCAGAGAGGGAGGCTGGGGAGATCCAGAGGAGGGGTTGGTGCGAGCAAAGGGCATATCAAGGCGTGTTGCCACGAAGCCACAGGATACCCAAGAGCTCACCTAAGGGCACTAGGAACCTCAGGCAGTTGGGGACAGAGCCTAAACTGAAGGTCAGGAGGGTGTTAAAGATAAGCTCTCCCTACTTCACAGTTTGCTGAGGCTTTGAACACTAGGTCTGATCCATATTTGAATGTGCAGTTAATTATGGACTTTCAAAATTAATTATACCTAGTAGCACAACCTATCAGATTATTTTAGTTCTCTTCACCCGTGACCATTAACCATGAACAGGAGCCACAGCCTAAGTTCCCATCACTCCCATTGTTTGCCACCAAGGCTGGAGTAATCGGGGCTGCCATGCGTGGTCTGGTAGATAGATCCAACCTGAGCTGTGAGGATGTGGGGACATCTTCCAGAGACTGGCTGTGGGGACCGGCCAGACTCCAGGCCCACCCTAAATGAGCCTGCCGGGAAACGTGAAGCCTGTGTCCAGCCCCCTCTGGTTCTTGGCCCGTTTCCACCTTTACTTCTTTTCCTCTTGCTCACACTTCCCACGCCTGCTCAGCTCCTTCCAGAATGTAGCCCCAACATCATGGCATGACAGATCTCAGTATATAGAACATTCTCGAGTGCAGAAGGTGGGTGAAAATGGTACACTGTACTAATTAGAAGTAAGTTCAGCTGTAAGCAGCAGAAAAGGACATAAAATAACAGGGGATGAAAAAAGATAGGGTATTTCTATTGTGAATTGAGGGAGTTGTCAGGCAGAGATTCTAGGGTGGCGTGGTGCTTCACAGTGTCAGGGACACTTTCTTCCTCATTGCTCCACTTTGGATGCCCCCAAAATCATCCTGCTGTCCCAAGATGGCTGCCAGAACTCCAGCCATCATCAGCACATTCCAGTCATGAGGAAGAAGAAAAGAGGAGAAGAGCATGCTTTCTTTCTTCAGAGACAGCTCCCAGAAGTTGCCAACCACATCAGCTTAAGTTTCATTAGCCAGAACTTAGTCACATGGTCACACCAAACTACAAGACAGCCTGGGAAATACAGCCTTCAGTGTTGGCAGCCATGTGCCTAAAAATCAGGGATTCCTATTTTAGAACAGGGCTGTTCAACCTCAACACGATTGCTGAGCCTGATGAGTCTTTGGTGTGGGGGCTGTCCTGTGCACTGTAGGATGTTTAACAGTATCCCCGGACTCAAACTTCTAGATGCCAATAGCAACCCCCTCCATGTGACAAACAAAAATGTCTCCAGGCATTGCCAAATATCCCCACGGCGGCCCAAATCATCCCTGGATGAGAACCACTGCTCTAGAAGAAGAGGCAAAATGAGAGTTGAGACCAAGACAAGGGGGCAGTAAATTGTGATCTTAGAAGCAGGGGCTGTTCCAGGGACCAGAGACTTTAGCAGCAAGACCAGCCAGCAGGTGCCCAAGATGGTAGTAGACACCGCTCTGCAGACACAGCGGAGATGCCCATGAGCAGGAGAGATGACCTGGGACTTAGAGGAGGCCAGCAGGAGGACAGAACATGGAGGAAGAGCAGACGCGGCAACTCATATGTCACAAGACACGAAGCCATCACTGACCTTGAGTTACCCCCATGGGAAAAGGAGGAAGAAGAGGGAAGCAGAAAGAAATCCTGAAAAACTGATTATTTTTCTGAAAGAGATTGAGTAATCAAAAGAAGCTGTTTTAACCTAAAATTATCAAATAACAATTTAAGTAGTGTCCTAGTCAGCTTGGACTGCCATAACAAATAACCACAGATGGGGTGGCTTAAACAACAGAAATCTATTGCTCACAGTTCTGGAAGCTGGGAAGTCCAAGATCAAGGTGTTGGCAAGGTGGGCTTTATTCCAAGTTCTCTTTTCTTGGCTTGCAGACGGACACTCTCTTGCTGCGTGCTCACATGACCTCTTCTTTGTGTGCGTAGAGAGAAAGCGAGCTCTCTGGGGTCTGTTCTTATAAGGACATCAGTCCAACCAAATCAGGGCCCCACCCTTATGACCTCATTTAACCTTAATATTTCCTTGCTCCAAACACAGCCAAGCTGAGGGTTAGGGCTTTGACATATCAGTTTAGGGAGGACACAGACATTTAGTCCATAACAGGCAGCAAATTTAAGTGTTTTCTTCTACCAAGTTGGAATTGGAGTTCAAGATCAAGTTCATTTCCGTTATAGAGAAATAAACTTAAGTTTCTCCATTCACATCTGAGTGTGTGACCTGTAAAACTTGGGCCCTGCAATAATGTGTAAATATCACGTGTATGTGTTATATGTATAAGCATGAATATATAAACTACCAGAGGATTTATGCAAAATGCTAGCATTGGGTATCATTTGGAAACGGCCTCAAAGGTGATTAATATTTTATTCTTTTCACATACTTATATTTCCATATTTAACCTGCATTTCTTTTTTTTTCTATGAAATTTGCCTTCTTTTTTTTTTTTTTTAAAGATTGGCACCTGAGCTAACAACTGTTGCCAATCTTCTTTTTTTTTTCTGCTTTTTCTCCCCAAATCCCCCCAGTACATAGTTGTATATTTTAGTTGTGGGTCCTTCTAGTTGTGGCATGTGGGACGCTACCTCAGCAGGGCCTGATGAGCAGTGCCATGTCCACGCCTGGGATCCCAACTGGCGAAACCCCAGGCCACCGAAGTGGAGATTGTGAACATAACCACTTGGCCACAGGGCCAGCCCCTACGTTTCTTTTATATTAAGAAAAACACATAAAACACTAAAAAATAAAGAGTCACTAGCATCCATCAAGACTTGGCACAAAAAGGACAAGCATGATTATATCTAATCCTGGAAAGATTTGGGGAAATGAGTACTTTCATTCCTTGCTGGTAGGAATGTGAATTGTTCCAAAGTTTCTGAAGAGCTATTCGGTAATACGTATGAAAAGCCTTAAAATGTGCATACGCTCTGACTTAGCAATTCCACTTCTAGGAATTTATTCTTTAAAGATTTGTTCTAGGGAACATGAGAACATGCATAGGATGTTTGTGGCAGCTTTATTTCTATCAGCAAAATGCTGGAAACACCTGATTGTCTGATCACAGGAAATGGATGAAAAGAGTTAGGTTATTCTATACTAAAGAATACTACGCAACCTTTGACACTCAGGTTGTAGAAGCATATTTTTGTTGACAGCATATTGCTAACTGAAAGATTAGCCTACAAAACTGTAGGTTTAATATGACTGGATCGGCCACAATATGACTGCAGAACAGAAAATCCCCAAACCCAGGGGCTGACCACAAAGAGTCACACTCATGCTCGTGGTGTGCAGGTTGTCTGAAGTTTGGCTAATGTGGCTGAGCTCTTCTTCAGGCTGGGGGCTGTTGGGTGGGATCCAGGCTGCAGGTTGGGTCTGATCTATTCCCTTTGTCTCTCATCACTTCAGAACAGCAGCTTCCAGGGGCACATTCTCAGAGGGGAACAAGCTCCCCACTCCCAACCACACTTAAAGCCTTTGCTCATTTGCGTCCACCAGCGTTCCACCGGCCAGAGCAAGCCCACGGCCAAGCCTTGCATCAAAGAGGCGGGAAAGTAATTGGTGGGGCCCCAAGTCAGAGGAATGGCCAAGTGGCCTGGCAAAGGGCACTGATACACGGAGGGGTGAATAATTACAAATGAGATTGCCAAGTGCCATCTTTGATGCTTTTTAAAAATAAATAAAATGTAATATCTACCTCTCTACTTATGAAGGAGTCTTTTTCAATATGGAATGAGTTTGGCAATGAATGACATAAAACTTGACTATGGCTTAAACAAGTAAAATATTCATTTTTCTCACAGAACAGGAAGAACAGAGGCAGGCAGATTGACAAAGTCATAAAAGAGGCAGGCTCTTCTGTCATCCTGACCAACCTTCCTGAGCATGTGGCCTTCATCCTCAAGTCACAGGATGCCTGATGCACTGCAGGCGTGTGCGTGCCTGCTCCCCAACCCTTGAACTCTTCAGAAGCATCAATTTTGTTTACCTGAATTAATACAGACTTTGTCTCTACCTTGGTGGGCACGAAGAGCTGCTGAGAATTGCAGTTTTCCTTCTTTTCAAAGAAATAGCAGGCTTCCAGGATTAATAATAAGAACTGTTGACTGACACATTGCCTAGAATCACCCAATGTTTTTCCCCAAATCTGCTGTCAATTTCTCTGAAGAGATCACCCAGTCCATCGCTTCCACTACCAGCCACAGCAGCAGCAACTATGTTTAATAGTCATGGTCATCACAGGATTCAATCACAAGGAGTCCCTCCTGAAAAACAAAACAAAGCAAAAGGATATATCCCCTATGTTTGCAATCTTATTCCTTGCTGGGAAGCACCTAGCAACATGCTTCCTGTGGCATAGCTGGGACAGAAGAGAAACCCATCAAAGGCGGGAAGTCTGAGGGGGTGGAGATGCAATTGACTTCCAGCCATTTGGGCTTTCAACTTAAGGAAGTTGCTTGTAGCAAGTGTCTTTTTTGCAGAACTGCCAACTTATTTGAGGTGCTCCAGGGACCTGGAGCATGGGGAGGCTGTCCCAAAGGCTGGAAGCCTTGCATTGGTTTGAATTTAGAATAAAGTTCTGCTAGTTTCTACCCCAATAAGAATCATTATTCCCTAGTTTACTTTTTAAAAGAAAGTTTAAGCCATCCAGGAACCAAGAGTCATAGGATAGGGACTTAGTTTATTTTGTATGCTTATAAAGTGGGTGGCATTATGAGCATTATATGCTTATAGTGATCATAATAATAATCTTTATTATTTTCTGTTACTTGATTAATACAAGAGCCAATCCTCCTGGAATATACAATTCTCTCTCTTACTCTCGCTCTTTGCCTCTCTCTCTCTCTTTCTTCCGTGCTGACAGTACTACTTTATAATGTAAAACGCCCACATGTTAAGTCTACTGCTCTTTGAATTTTAATCAATGCGACCTATATGACTATCACCCAGTGCAGGATATGGAACCTTTTCATCATCCCAGAAAATTCCCCTGTGCCTTCTTCCAGTCGACCAGCACTATTCTATCACCACAGATTAGTTTTGATTGTTCTTAAACTTTGTATTCATAGAATTATAAAATACGTATTTTTCTGTGCTTGGTTTCTTGTGTTCAACATAATGTTTCCCAGGGTCATCCATGATGCCACTTGTATCAATAGTTTGTTTCTTTTGATTGATGAGTAGTGTTCCATTGTGAAAACATCCCGTAATTTGTTTACCTATTCTCTTGTTGTTGTTTCCGGTTATGATGATAAAGCTGCCATGAACATTCTTGGACACATCTTTTTGAGGAATGTGTTCATTTCTCTTGGATACATACTTACAAGTGGTATTCCTGGCTCATAAGGTGGATAAATGTTTAAGATTGTACCGTTTTACACAGCCACCGACAACGTAAGGTTGCCAAACTTGATATTGTCGGTCTTGTCATTTTAGACATTCTGAGTACGTTGTAGTATCTCTTTGTGGTTTTCATTTGCATTCCCCAGTTGCCTAATGATGTTGAACACTTTTTAATGTATTTCTTGGTTATTCAAGTATCTTCCGTTTATTAGTTTATTAAAACTAAAAATAGGTTCATTACATATTTTTTATGGATTTTTTAAATCATTGATTTGTAGGGATTCCTTATATATTTTAGACACACGTTTCTTGAATATTTTCTCCCAATCTGTAGCTTGACTTTTCACTTTCTTAATGATGTTTCTTTTGAGAAGAAGTATTTAATTTTGATAAAGTCCAATGTTTGAATGTTTTTCTTTTATTGTTAGTGCCTTTTGTGACTTTCTGAGAAATCTTTGCCCGCCCCAAATAGTGAGGGTTTTCTCCTCTGTTTGTAAATTTTCCACCTCAGATTAATTTATATATGTGGTGTGAGGTAGGAGTCAAGGTTGTTTTTTTTCCCTATGCCAATATCTAGTTTTCCCATCAATTTTTTCCTCACATTTACGGAGATGATTTGTTTTCCTTTCCACATTGAATTGTTTTGGCATTTTTATCAAAAATCAATTGACCATGGGTATATGTGTTGCCCAACAACCATTGTGGGTCTGTTTCTAGACTGTATCCTGTTCCATTGATCTGCATTTTATCCTTATATTAATACCACCCTGTCTGGATTACTATAGGTTTTTAGTAAGTCTTGAGATCAGCTAGCGTAACTCCTCCAACTTTGTTCTTCTTTGTTCTTTCACAATTGTTTTGGCTATTGTAGATCATTTGTGTATGTATTTTGAATCAGTTTATCCATTTCTACAAAAATCCCTACTGGGATTTTGGTTGGGATAACACTGACTCTATTGATAACTTTGAGAAAAGCTGACATCTTATACTAAATCTTCCAACACATGAACATGGTATATCTCCCCATTTATTTAAGACTTCTCTAATTTCTCTCAGCATTATTTTATAAATTTCTGTGTAGAGGTCTTACACATCTTCATTAAATTTAAACTTATTCCTAGTATTTGACGCTTATGTTATTTTAAGTAAAGTGTACTTTAATTTTATTTTCCCATCGTTTGTTGCCTGTATAGAGAAATAGAATTTAATCTTCATACATTGACCTTTTATCCTGCAACTGTGCTAAACTCACTAAAAAATTCTAGTAGTTTGTTTGCAAATTCCTTTGGATGTTTCATGTACACAATGATGTCATCTGTGAGTAAAGGTAGTTTTACTCCTTCCTTTCTGATCTTTATGCCTTTGGTTTCTGGTGCCTGCCTCATTCATTGCCTTGGCCTTCGACGGCGTTGTTGAGTAGAAGTGACGAGAGTAGATATCCTTGCCTTGGCTGTAGGAGAGAAGAATCCAATATTTCGCTATTAAGTATGACGTTAGTTCTAGGTGTTTGGCAGATACCCCTTACTAGGGAGGAAGTTTCTTTGAGTTTCTAGTTTGTTGCAAGCTGTTTATTTTTGTTGTTATTGTTGTTTTGGGGTGTTTTGTTTTGTTTTTAAATACTATGGGTAATAAATTTCATCAAATGTTTCCTCTGCATTTATTAATATGGTCACAAGGTTTTTCTTCTTTATGACAGTGTTGCTTTTTGAATGTTAAACCAATTTCCCACACCTTGGATAAACCTCACTTTGTCAAGATATATTTTTCTTTTTATACATTGCTGTATTCTATTTGCTAACATTTTGTGGAGGGTACTGGATAATTTCAGAAACTATTCTAATCTGAACCATAAACTGTTCCCAATCTGTCAAAATAAAGGTTTCCACATTCCCAACTCAGTAGCTTTGTTCTTGTTAAACAAGTCTTTCATTTAATCTCTCATTTTTATTCTTCTGTGTGAAAATTATAAAAGTAAAACTAAACGTAATTTACATGGCACACATAAAACTGTGTAGATTGTAGACTTTTTCTGTGAAATCAGAATCATATAAAAGATATGACAAAACCAACTCTATTTCTGTGAACCTAAACTGCTTTAAAGTTTCGTAATTTTTAAGAGAGAAACTTCAAAAACAAACAGAAAAACAAGTCTATTTGAAAAGAGAAGTCAGACCCAAAACAAACCCTCTAATTTCTGTAACTGAGAACATTGAAGAACCTGGCTCTCCAGTCCTTGCCATGATGCTTGTCTTCATCAACTGATTACCAATGCAAAAATCCTAAAATGAACATTTTTATTCCAGGATTTAGACTTGTCCTTCTATGACCTGGGAACCAAAACTGTCTATGAAATGTGTAACATGAGTTTGAGGAAAAGAGGAAGCGCTGCCCTGGGGGAACCCACGTTCTATTTATTGAGCATCCGCAGTATGCTAAGTGCTTTGCTTGCATTCACTCGTTCAATCCTCAGAACAACCTTATGAAGTAGGCACTGTACAGTCGATGAAACAAGGCTCAGAGAGGTGAGGAAACTGGCCCAGGGGTGCTCAGCTGGCAAGTGGCAGAGGTAGGACTGAGCAGGCAGCTGGCTCCAGGGCCCAAGGTCATGACTTCCATCTAGGTAGAATTGGCCATCTAGGCTTATTTCCCTCTGCTCCTCCATGCATTTATTATTCAGCTGGAAGCCCTTCTAGGCACTAGGATACAATGAGGAGGGCATCTGCAGTCCAGTAAGAGATGCAGCCATGTTCGGTCTTGACAAGTGGGAGCTCTAAAGAAGGAGCCATTCATGCCACGGGATGTGGGTTCACAGGGACAAGCATTCCAGAGAGGAAGCCTCAAAGACAGAGGCTGAGAGAGGGGAAAGAGCCAGAGGACTTGGGGAAGACAATCAGTCCAGCGTGGCTCTGAGACCAGGCCCTTGTGGGGATGGAGATGGGGAGGGGCAGTGAGAGGAGTGACGAAGGGTGGTCACTGGGAAGTGGGTGGGAGGGAGTGGCAGGATGTCACGTGCCTAGCACAGTGTCGCCTCAGAGGAAGGAAAGGAGAAAGAAAGGGAGGGAGGGAGAAGGGGAGGGGGAAGAAGAGGCTGAAAAACCAAGATGAGACAGGTTATGAAAGACTTTCAGTGTTCTAGTAAGAAGTTTGGGTTTTCTGTTGACAATGGGGAGTCATTAATGGTTTAATCACAGAAATGATAAGTGGTACTTGCCCAAATCCATGCTTCTGTGTAGAATAGATAGATGATAGATAGATAGATAGATGGATAGATGGATAGATGGATAGATAGATAGATAGATAGATAGATAGATAGATAGATGAGAGAGAGATGGAAGTAGAGAGAGATGGAGAAGGAGACGTGATGGAGGATGGAGATGGGGTGAAGACGGGGATGGAGAGAAGGATAGGAATCTATATCTTGCCCTGGGGAGTTGGAGGCACAGAAGGCAATAGGGGCTGGCAGAAGGCAGGAGTATCTGTTACATTTCTCCTCCTCCCCGTGTTCTGCAAATGCCTCAGGCCAGAGTCCCTAGTGCTCCTCGCTGACACAGAGCAGGCTGGCGGGGCTGGAGGATGGAGGATGCAGGAGGTAAGCACTGGGCTGAAAGAACAGGCGCTTCCCCTGATGAATGCCCAACACCCAGGCTTCAGATCACCCGACCAGACCTGCTGAGAGCGTAGCCGATAATCACTGCAGAAAAAGTCCCCCTGGAAATTAGGGGGTTTGTTTTTGTGTTTTGCCTTCAGCAGCCTTGTCCACGTTGGCCCCAGTTTCCAGCCCTCATTGTGACTGCCTGTTGGGTCTAAATGTTTTGAGGAGGGAACAAACCCTGCAGGTAGCTGCCACCTCGCCCACAATGGCAGCCTAGGAAAGCCAGGTTCCTGCTGCGAGGGGCCGAGCCACCCTGGGAGGGAAAAGACCAAGGTCAATGTTGGGGACGCAGCATCTGCAGCAGAGCATTTGCCCCATTCTGCTCCTGTGGTCATTGTTACTTTCCACTGACCAGCTGCCTGCAGGCTCCAGGCAAAGACAAAATGGGTAACACAGCCGCCATTCACTGGAGATTAATGCCTGAAATGAGCCACACCTCTGAACAATTGCTTCCTATAAGAGGGACAGCGCTGAATGGCCAGGGAGCGCCATTGATGACTGTTATAAAAGAGGTGAAGGCCTGTGAGAAGGGAAAGAAAAGTTTCACACCGCCCCTCAAACCTAACTCCGATTCTCCCTCCTTACCCTTCTCTTCCCTTCCGACTGCCCATTTTGCCCCTAATCCAGAATCATGCTTTTATGTCCGGGGACTTGGGCAGCAAGCTTAAAATGCATGAATTTGCTACTGTAAGTCACATCGCCGCGGCTGCATGCGGATCGAATTAGTACTATTATCTGCGCAACTTTCCGACTTGACAATTAGTTACTATCATTCACGCTGTGCAATCAGCTGTTAAATCCTCATTTATGCTGATTTGAATATGAATGTGCCGTTCAATAACATGTTAGATTGCCATGTTTACAAATATACTCCAGGTATTTAGAAATTTAGATGATGCAAAACATACTGTTGAAGTTGCGCTCCATGCCAGTTTAAATAACTTAAGCCTATTTATCAGTCGCTTAGCAATTCTTTTCACATCCTTCTGTTTTCTTCTGTCCTACCCTTCTCAACCAAAACTAAAATATGCTCTTTTTGGTTTGTTTGCTTTGTTGCTGCATTAAACCAATAATCTTCAAGATGGCACTGAATTAGCCGTCACCTCCACGTGAGCCTTCTTTCCTCATTCCCGCGGATCTAATTCCTGCCTCTTTTAGAGGCAGATGAAACGGTAAATGGGAAAAAGAAAGAAAAAATTACCTCTGCAGCTGCAATGTTAAATATCAAGTCTCTGAAAGCAAATGCTTTGTATGTAGCACAAGGGAGATAGAAGGGCAAATTTTGGAATGTAGGTAAAACTGAAGAGAGCAAGATACATCTGATTGTAACCTTCTGGAAGGAAAACAAGTGTACCTGAGGGCAGGGCTGCTCAAATCTTAACGTGCATTTGAATCGCCTGAGGATTCCCTAGATTCGGAGATGCTGGTTCAGTAAGCAGGGCTGGGGCTGAGATGCTGCCCATCTGACCATCTTCGAGATGCTGTTAAAGCTGCTGCTAGGCTGGGTACCACACTGGCAGCAAGATCCTGAAACATGCATAACACCCCCCCTTCAACTACCATCTTTACAATAAGCTCACACTTTTCCATTGGAGATTTAAAAATCAAGCTTGACACTTCCACTTCAGGGTATATATCCAAAAGAATCAAAAGCAGAGATGTGAACAGATATTTATACACCAAAGTTTATAGCAGCATTATTATTCACAATAGCCAAGAGGTGGAAGCAACCCAAGTGGCCATCCATGGATGAATGGATAAAGGAAAGGTGGTGTATCCACACAGTGGAATGTTATTTAGCCTTAAAAAGGAACGAAATTTGGGACTGGCTTGCTGGCATAGTGGTTAAGTCCACACACTCCACTTTGGCGGCCCAGGGTTCATGGGTTCGGATCTCAGGCATGGACCTAGCACTGCCCATCAAGCCATGCTGTGGCAGCATCCCACATAAAATAGAGGAAGATTGGCACAGATGTTAGGTCAGCAACAATCTTCCTCAAACAAAAAGAGGAAGATAAGCAACAGATGTTAGCTTAAGGCCAATCTTCCTCACCAAAAAAAGGAATGAAATTCTGACACACACTACAACATGGATGCACCTTGAGGACAATATGCTAAGTGAAATAAGCCAGACATAAAAGAATAAATATGGTATGATTGCATTTGTATGAAGTATCTAGATTAGTCAAATTCATAGAAACAGAAAGTAAAATGGTGGTTGCCAGGGGCTGGAGGGAGGAGAAAATGGGGAGTTATTTAATAGAAATAAAGTTTCAGTTTTGCACGTTGAAAAATCTGGAGATTGGTTGCAAACAGTGTGAGCATACTTAACACTACCAACCTACGCACTTAAAAATGGTTATGATGGTAAATTTTACATTATGTGTATTTTACCACAATTTAAAAAAAGTTCTTTTAATAAACTAGAAAAACTCTATGTTGGTTTTGGGGCATTGTAAAAAAAATTTTTTTGTACCAAGAAATTTATATTTCAGCTGATTCTTACTCAATTCTTCAATGAGCTTGGCAGATATCACCAGCCCTGGTGCAGGCCAGGAAAGAATTCATCAATTTTTATTCCACACTCCCCCGTCCTTTGTCCAAAACTCTACTCCTTTGTAAGGCTAAATAACATTCCATTGTGTGGATATACCACCTTTCCTTTATCCATTCATCCATGGATGGCCGCTTGGGTTGGGTTGCTTCCAGCTCTTGGCTATTATGAATAATAATGCTGCTACCAACTTTGATGTATAAATATCTGTTCACGTCTCTACTTTAAATTCTTTTGGATATATACCCAGAAGTGGAAGTGTCGAGCTTGATTTTTAAATCTCCAATGGAAAAGTGTGTTCTTATATCAGAATGCAACAATTCTGATCAATGTTCAAGTTCTGTGTGCATCTCTGTGTGGAGCGTGAGGTTCTGAGGGCGATGGTTTGCCCTTCAGTGACATAGTACATGCTGTTGACTGCCTAACCCTCAGGCACTTCTCTCCTCCTTCCTGACACAATCCTGATTTTGTTCAGGTGTCTCCCCTTCTCCACTTTATCCATAGGCTTCAGAGGGGGCCCAGGCTCTAGGACGTGGGCCGTGAGGAGCCTAAACCAATCGCGTTGGCTCCATTCCCCTTGCCAATGGCTGGTTCCAGCATAGTCATGAGTCAATTTTGTGGTCAATGAGATATGGAGGAGTCTGCTGAGGGGCTTCAGGGAAAGGTTTCCTTGCTCTTAAGAAGAGATACAGGAAGAGATTGTTCCTCTGTTCATGAGGGATGTTTTCTGTCTGGATAAGACACATGAAATAAAAGCAGCCACCTTGACACCAGCCTGAGGATGAAACCAGCACGGGAAGAGCCAAGGGAATCCAGAGAGCCGGAACCCAGCCTCCCTGGGGATCTCTCGCTTGTGAAATAACAGAATGCTTCCCGGTTTAAGCTGGGTGAGTAGGAGTTTTCTGTCTGGTGCAGCCAAAACCACCTTAACTGACACCAGCACATGGCGGGGAGGAGGTATTCTGAAATTTTCTGGATTAGATTAAAGTAGGATGACTGGGCTGGCTCATGGCCCTTGAGGATCCTTCAGACAGCATGCTAAGCAACCTCAAATATGAAATGGTTTTTTCAACTAGAAAGATAACAGGGTGTTTTTGTTTGTTAGCTTGCTTGTTTTTTTCAAGGACTCTCCATGGGCTGCTTTTCCTAGAAAACATGTAAAATGCCATTCCGTTTACAAAGTTTCACTTAATGTCACCTTTTGCCAGACCTGTGTCTTACAAACACAGGCACCTGAACACTCGGCTCCTACTGTTATGTCCTACAGGGATGCTTTAGTTCAGTGCATTGTGGCATTCCTCAGTCTGGATAACTGCCAGCCATTCCCTACAGGTAGCCAGACAAACCTTAAAGCTATTAAAATCTCCTTGAAACTCACATCATGTTAACCTCCTACTCAATGCCTTTTGGTGTATTCCCATGAACATTTTAGATAGCATCCAAAATGGCAGACACAACCCACAAGGCTCTGCCTATGCTGGTCCCCACCCCATTGTCATGGCCAGCCCTGTCCCCTCCCACTGGAGGCTCCGGCCACTCTGGCCACTGTCAGCTCCTCTAGCACGTTCAGCCATTTTCATCTCAGGGTTTTTGTACCTGCTATTCATTCTGCCTGGGCTCAACCTTCCCTACCCTCTCAGACAGACAGACAGACA